>NC_089746.1:8332194-8704694 GCF_040412425.1 Macrobrachium rosenbergii | reverse complement strand
TTCGCTTCCAGAGAAGAATAACCACACAGGGTGTATGGCCGGGCAGTATGTAGCAGTAAGTAATGTGTTTAGTATTTAGCATAATTCGTCGCTGTTGCTCATTATTGCGAGGCCCGTGAAATGTGTCACTTTTGAGTTTTTATTCATTTTCAGGTTTAAGAAAATGAGAGACCATATTGCTTGGTATATTGCAAGTTCTAATTTCAAAGTGGCCACAAAAGTAATCTGCAGAGTTACATAGTCCTAATCTTTTATTTGAAGTTTACGAAATAGCCTTCCACTATGAAAAGGAACTTAAGATCTGAATAATTGTGAGAATGATACTAGATCCTGTTTACCAATATTTCCTTTTTATTTTTAGTATGATTTTCTTTTATTTTCACGTAACAGGTCAAAGTTACTATAGGCGGAAAGGACCACATCCGCTACTTCTCACCCGTTTCTTGCTCAGATGATTACGGCCACATCGAGCTAGTGATGAAGTTCGAAACTCAAGGAATTATGTCCAAATACTTCTGTTCTATGAAACCAGGTAGTGTCGGTAGTTTCGTTATTCTACTAAATGGTGAATTCTGCAAGAAAGTTCACTACTTAGGTCATAATCTTTTGATCTTTTATTTTGCATCTCTATTTGCAATTTGAAATGTAACCTTCGCATTGGAATGTTCTTTTATTTAACTGATTGTTTTGAGGCTAATTCAAGCTAAAAACGAATTTATGTTTTAGGTCCTTTCATCATTTACTTTTTCCTTTAATGAAAACCTTAAAAAAATGTTAAAAGTTGACTCATTGCAAAATTTGTAGGAACTCGACAAATCTTCTCTTCCAGGTGACACAGTCATGGTGCAAGGTCCCTGTGGAGGCTTTGAGTATGAACCGAACAAGCTGGACCAACTGACCCTTCTGGCCTCTGGTGGAGGAATCACACCTGGACTGCAGCTCATCAGGTCCATAATGAAAGATCCAAAAGACAAAACGAAAATCCAATTGCTTTACCACTCGGAGACCCTTGAAGATCTTCTCTTCAAGGAAGAACTGGATCAGTTTGCAGGTAAATATCACATCATTTCAGTCGGAATTTCACTGATCTGTCTAGTGCTGTCAGTTCTAAAAACCTCTAACACCCTTATTGCTTTGAGGTGATACACTGTCTCACAGCTCAGTACCATAGATCTTTAGTTTCCTTCAGTGTAAATCTCTGTGGTAAAATCTGATGACAGCTCCGCTTTCGTCACCAGTTTTCTGATAGTGTTTCTCCTCTTCTTACTATTTTTGCAAAGCAGCCTGTCCAAACTTTGCTGTATGTAGAGGCTAATTTCCTTATTTGGAACTTTTATAGCTACCGTATTCTCACAACCATACACTAATGTTGAAAATTATTTGGAAAAAAAAAGTGATATTCCTTCTTGAGCTGAAGACATCCTTAATTTTAAACTTTGGTGTAACAACAGGAAACTGCCATTTTTCTTCCATCGTCTATTCTCCCTCTCTAGAATGTAACAGTTTCTGTTTCTATGTCCATTTCCATTTTCTTCTCTTTATTTTCTTTTATTTCTGTTCTTGCCCTCTTGTCTTTCCTATAAGAAGCAATCTGATTATTATTCGTCAAGAGTACAAAAACCAGAACTTTGCAATGGCATTCATGGCTCTTAATCCTGATTTTGACAAATCGTTTTCGAAAGAACGTAAATGTATCCAACACATTGTGCTTCCTAATAAAATATTTTCCTTTGCTGCAGCCCGGGACGACCGTCTCAGAATTGCTTATACTCTGGGATCTGCTCCAGAGGACTGGGAGGCAGAGGAAGGATTTATTGAGACACAGATGATTGACAAACATGTCACAAAGCCCAATGGCTTGAAACATAAGGTGGGTATTTTGATTAAATTGTTTTAAACACGCAAAATATGCAAATATGCGCTGAATTAAATGGCTAGAAATGTAAACTATTTCATAAAGATATGTTTATCGATTCCAATATCTTTAAATATTTGAGGTCGGTTACATAACAAAATAATATGTCAACATCTTGAAGCTCATGATGGTAAATTTTTAGCGCCTGTAAAACAATTCTCCCCGTACTTTTAATCATTTTTATTTGCATTTCTATCAATTAATTTATTAATTTGTTAATTTATCTTTGTTTTCTAACGACTTATCTCTTGTTGCTGTATTTACAATTACCTTTTGTTATTTTTTTCAAATGAACACCATATTCTTTGGGAGCTTGAATTTCAAGTCAACGACCTCTGCAGGCCTGCTCCTTATCAATAGGGTTCATCTCCTGAATAATAATAATAACAATGATAATAATATTATTAATAATGATAATTAGTAAGCGTTCAAGTATAGGGGGACATTCCTGCTGAAAGGTAGATAGTTAAAAACAAAATTTTTCCAGCAAATTTAGCATTTTTTATCATGATGCAGCTCTGTGCAAGTAGTCTTGCTCAGAAAATGCTACGATCAAAAGTTCGTGAAGAGAAATTATCAGTTTTATGTTAAATAGGTTACTTGAAATCACTGATGACTGAGTCTCCAGTTTTTGTGACATAGAATTCTAAGCTATTATAGACTAAGTCTCAAGTATTTATATGATATAGAATTCTGAACTCTTATAAATAGCATGCTAAAAAGACAGTACTTTACCCACGTGTGTTCTGATTCTAATTAGCCAAACTGTCTAGATTATGTTGCAACAGCATGCTTCTGATTTCTTAATCTTTCCTTCGCTGAAATCTTGTGCAACGGACTCGAGGCAAATCTGATCGATAATCTTCCCATCGACTTGACTTTCCAGATCGTGATATGTGGAGGCCCCACCATGGTCATTTCGTGCCTGCATTCTCTGAAGTCGTTGCGCTTCCCTTCTGAGTACATCTTCATCTACGGACCCTCTGGCACCGAACTCGTCAGATCTGTCTATGGGAGAAACGCGAAGCTTTCGGGCCATTCCTGCAGCGACCTCTAGTGAGGGAGGTCTCTTGAGGAGGAATTCTGAAACGTCCCCATTCAGCGAATACAGAGAATACAGCGCAAGTGACTAATGAGGAATATTTTCAATTCTTTTGTGTAAATCTGTAAAAGAACTGCAACGACAAACCTCAGACAATTCTTAACTGACAGAAGATGACGCGGAAGGATATCAAGATTCTGCAGTTACTGAAAAGCATCATTCTTATCGCTTATGCTAAAAGCATCCTATTTGCATCTTATTTAAAAAGTCTTGATGATAATAATAATTCTGGGAGAGGAAGAGGAAAATGGAGGTAAAACATTGCCGTTAGAAAATTAGGAAAAAGAATATTCAATGAAGAAACTTTCTTGTTATTTGTGATACTTTCAGTTGGTGGCAACGTTACGCCACAGGTTCTTTGTTTTTATTTTCTAACAATAGAAACTCACTCAGCTTTGCAAAGTCGGTTGAACAAAGAAAGCATCTTTGAAAGAAGATTCTGACGGCAAAAAATGATAGAGAAGAAAACATTTTTGCTCGAAAAAAGATGGAAAATTTCCAACAGGCTGGAGTCACTTTTCAGGAAGAGTTAAAAAGAAAATATGTCCTTGGCTATGCAGCGTATGAAACTTATCAAAATTCGCGTCGACAACTTCTTAAAACTCTCTATTGTGGTTCTAATGGCAACTTGATACGTGAAGGGAAATCCTTTTGGTAAAAGAGAGAGAGAGAGAGAGAGAGAGAGAGAGAGAGAGAGAGAGAGAGAGAGAGAGAGAGAGATTTCTTTGCTGGAATATAGTGTTTTTTTTTTGTTTTTTTTTTTTACATTTTTTGCCATTCGTTACCTTGTATGGAAATGCTGTGTGGGCCTAAAATAACTGATCTTTTCTGTTTGCATGTAAGGAAAAAGATTTTACAAAGGTAATTATTTCTAGAAACAGTTTTCATTCTGTACATCATAGTCCACAAAACAGGGGAAACATTTATTGTTTATCAGAAGTAATAAAAAATTATTTTAAATTTAGATTTTTGATTCCCGATGTCTTCATAATCTACACTTTTACCAATATTAAATGACTTACTTTAATATAACTATCAGAAAATCTCCATGAAATTCGTGGGGTCTTCCTAATAACAAATGACCTCAGTAACGTTGACTTTACTGAAGAAATAAGGAACGACAAAAATCTGTCACATTTCCTTTGATGGGCATTCTATATATACGTTGATACAAAAGAATTACCTCTTTATGGTTTATAATAATCTCAGCTCCTGAAATGTATATATTAAACATCATATTCTTCCTAGCATTGAAACATGAATATATAATCCATTTATCGGTAATAGATTAAATGAAATTGTTCCAGAGAGCCATACAGTTGTATCCTTTTTATTTGGAAATGGTCCTTACTTCAGAACCTAGGCATAGAACCTTTATCTGTAACATGTTCATTTCTGCCGTATTTATTTCTGCTCTAATTGTGCAATACTGACTTTTCTTTAACGACAGAAGAAATACTGCTATCAGAAATACTCAGTACCTCATTGTTCTTATTTTAGTTGTATTGCTTAATCTTGAAAGTGAAGATTAAGACCATATTCTTTTCACTATCCTGATTATGACCGAAAGGTGCAATCGGTGACCCAGACATACTTTGATGCTCTGGTCTCTACTGTTATTCTCTGTTATCTTTGTGATGATTTTTCAGTTCATTTTAGATTGTTTCATGAAGATAGTAAGCATGACTACCTGCATTACTTTCAGCTGTCTTAAAGAATTCTCGATAAATGAGCCAAGTTTTGCCCAAACCCCGCTTAATGTAGAAATCACCACTGCCTGGGGGAGTTCGTGTCTTACAGTACAGACTGAGCGATTGCAGCAAGTCGAGTTAGTAAGCGACTCCACCTGATCTGTCAATACAAAGTTGAATTTTATCTCAATATAAATATATATATATATATATATATATATATATATATATATATATATATATATATATACAAATTTATATATAAATATATATATATATATGTATATATGTATAAATATATATATATATATATATATATATATATATATATATATATATAAAATATATATATACAGTATATGGGAAGACGATATCGACTTATACCTCATTTGCTGGCCGCGTGGGTTAAAATGCGTCCACTGTAGTCCTGAGTTCTTGTCTTCGCTGGTTCGAGCCCACGAGATGACGAACTTATTATCAACTAAAAAATTCCCCTTCGGTAACATATATGAAAATATATTATTTCCGAGGTAGAGCGAATTGGATATTAAAGGACGTTTGTAGCTTACTGATTGAATATGAATCACGGTGATGTGATAAAAGTCATCATATATATATATATATATATATATATATATATATATATATATATATATATATATATATATATATATATATATTTACAGTTTGTGCACTTCCAAAAGCCATAACTTCATATCGAAGAAAGGTAGGGGATAGGAGCTGGCAGCATGTGAAATTTTCTTCTCTCTCTCTCACTCTCTCTCTCTCTCTCTCTCTCTCTCTCTCTCTCTTAGAAATTAAAATAGGCAACTTTTATTCCCCCGAATGTTCCATATTCGCACACTTTGTAAATTTCCTACGAAACTGCTGGAAATACCATCTGCCCTCCGGACACCTTCGGTTTCATTGCGAACTTAATTACGATTTTATTATTTGGTCCTACGAATCATTCATTACTGACAGATGGTAGCTGGGTAATTGTAATGATTTAAGAGATTGTTAGTTTGCGATAGACATAAATGGGATGCAGGAAGTCAGAAAGTGACGCAAACGGACAAGGGATGGAGTAGCTGTAAACAGGCAAGCAAAGAGATAACACTGACAGATAGGAATTTCTGCCCTTCACGTTTATAAAAATATTGTGTGCGTGTGTGTGTGTGAGAGAGAAAGAGAGAGAGAGAGAGAGAGAGATAAGATATGAGCTAGATCTAACGGCTCCAAGTTATCGCAAGCAAACTAAGTGGAGGTGATTGCAGTGGTCTTGATCATGAAGTGTTCATTAAGAGGGACTTTGCTTATATCTCGTAATCAAAGCTGAACAGTAAGAGACCGATGGCCCCTTGAGCTTTAAAAATTCTCAATTTTTAATATTTAGGGAGAACTGAGTGATCAGACCATCTCGCAAGAGGACCTAGTTACTGGGGAGGCCCACTGATCCCGGGGTAGGACGATTGACGTCGAACTTGATTTTCCGAATGGACGTAAATTTTTTAAAGGAGTTGTTTCCCTGATGGTGCTCTAGAGAATTTATACAGATTATAGACGGGACGTTAGGAAAAGCGGTGCGTGTGCGCATTCGCAGAGTACACGCATATACCTCGCGCTAAAATATGCTTGCATAATATTGAGATGTATGCGCAGTTTAATGAGACACGGTCACAGGCATATTTATGTAAACAGGTTTATTTTGAATATTGGGAGGACTTTTTGCAAACGGTGTTCTTATCTGAATGATTAAGGCTAGAAAATGTCATCGAGTACAGTCAATACACGAGGAGCAATGTGAGGAAACAAAAGCGAGTGAGAAACTTCGTCTTAACACGCGTGGCAACCTGAAGCTTCTTCTTCTCATTGTTCATCCATACACATCCGTCATTTCTAAGCCGACTGGTGTTAAAGTCATCGTCATTATTTTTTTTTTCTTTTGATAATAATGCACCTCATGAGTTCGTATTATACCTCGGAGCCTCGGAAAACTCTGTAGATATTTGCCTTAAGTCTCAAAAGTATAAAGGAAATTTAAGTGCTGTTGCTCGGTATCATTTCATACCTATGAGCTTCTAAGGGGATAATTAATTACCTTGGTGTGCGATATTTTCTTTATTAGATTAAGCTGAAATTAGATGTTTCTCATGCACCTTACGAATTCTGAAAAAAAAAAACTTAAATTCATGAGTGTACTTGCACACTTTAATCCTGTAAATATCTTATTGAATTTGCGCGTGATCATGTCAAACCCACTAGCAGCAAAATGCAAGCAAAGACAAAGAAACCCTTAAAATTATTATTATTATTATTATTATTATTATTATTATTATTATTATTATTATTATTATTATTATTATTATTATTATTATTCTGCAGATGAACCCTATTCATATAGAACAAGCCTACCAAAGGGGCCATTGACTTGAAACTCAAGCTTCCAAAGAATATGGTGTTTATTAGAAAGAAGAAACAGAAGGTAATGGGAAAGCTTGTTATTCATCAAAATTTTACTCTTTCCCCCAAGCATTCAATTCAGTACAAAAGAACGACTTAAAATGCACCTGGCCTCAACCTTATCCCCTCACATTGAGCAACTGAAGTGAGGCGAACTAAATCGACTCCTCAGTGTATGAGCGATTTGTAGTTTTCTGTACAGAAAACTAGTGAGATGGCTTTGTCTGTCCGTCTGCACTTTTTCTGTCCGTCCTCAGATCTTAAAAACTACTATAGCTAGAGGTCTGCAAATTGGTATGTTGATCATCCACCCTCCAGTCATCAAACATAACTAATTGCAGCCCTCTAGCCCCAGTAGTTTTTATTTTGTTTAAAGTTAAAGTTAGACATAACCGTGTAAGGCAGGCCACCACCGGGCCGTGGTTAAAGTTTCATGGGCAGCGGCTCATGCAGCATTATACCGACACCATAGAAAGATAGATATATTTTCGATGGCCTTGATTATATTCTGTACAGAAAACACGATTGCGCGGAAGACAATTCGGCGCATTTTATATTCGTTCTGTGTTTCTCAGTCATTCTGCTCGCTATGCGAGACGTCGCCTCTGCAGAGGTGTGGCCATTCTCACAGAGATGCATAGCACTGGCGTGTCGAGAGTAGTATGACGAAGCTGGATTCTGTCTGCGTCTGTACCCAGCAGAAGGAGGAAGGACAACCAGTGCTGTCAAGATGTCTGCCTTGAATGCGATGAAATGTGGCTGAACAGGAACTCTAAGATTGAGGACGTGTCCACTGGCCATCCAGCGAAATTTCGCAATTGGGTTACGCTGTTCTGCTAAGGTGATCATTGTAGTTTTTTTTTTTTTTTTTTTTAGAGATTGGTGCCGCTTTTTTCTGTGTTTTTTTAAGTCTTTTTTTTATATGTTTCCTTTTTAATCTTCGAGTTTTATCTGCAGCCAGATTGCTCAAGGCCAAGCAAGCTTACTTTGAATTATTCAACTCTAGGTAGAAGTCAGAGGCTGAAACTGAAACGCTGATCAATATTTTAAGGTGGCTAGTAATAAATTCACAAGGAAAAAAGTCACAGGAAAAAAGTCACAATTTTGGCTAGGAAAAAAGTTATAGGAAAAAAGTCACATTAATTTGTGGGGGACAGTAATAAAGTCTCAGGGGAAAAATTCACGATATTTCTTGGGGTCATTATTATCTTTTTGATACTGACAGTCTTTTGTTTATGTTTATCCGGAAATCCCCAACGGGCTTGTACTAAACACGCCGCAAAAGGGAGGATGCATACCGGGTTCAAACCCTGGGGGGTCACTATCTAGGGAAGGTTATTGCGACTCCTTTCCCTGTGACTTTTTTCTGTGACATTTTCCTGTGACTTTTTTCCTATGACTTTTTTCCTGTTACTTTTTTCTGTTACTTTTTCGTGACTTTTTTCCTGTGACTTTTTGTCTTGTTACTTTTTTCCTGTGACTTTTTGCCTTGTTACTTTTTTCCTGTGACTTTTTTATGTGACTTTTTTGTTACTTTTTTTCTGTGACTTTTTGCCTGTGACTTTTCCTGTTACTTTTTTCTGTGGCTTTTTTCTGTGATTTTTTCCTGTGACTTTTCTTACCTGGATTCTATTTTAAACCTTAAAAAGAGCGTTGAATGCGCACGGAGAAGAAATTGCAAGAACGGTTTTGTTTCAAATCAGGTAAATCATTTTTGAGCGTGTTGCATACTTCAATCGAATTTAATTCGAAATTGCACTACGTCGCGGTCAGCTGAAAGACTAATGAAACAGCCTGTGAAGCTCCGGTGAATTCCAAGATTTGTAATCCAAATGCAAATCATTCATTGGTACAGTCTATCCCATTTGAAACTTATTCTTCGCTCTGAAAGGTTTTTAGGATAATCGTTTTCTTTTCCTATCCTTTACTGATTCGTTGCTTCGAAAACTGCAACGAATCTTCGGTTGAGCAAAAGAATCTTTCTTGAATCGAAGACACAGACGATCGGTCATATTCGATATGGATTTCAAGTGAAACATGATTTTAAGTAGCTTTTGATTCGCAATAACGTCATCATAATAAAAATATCGCACTGTAACTCTGCATGAGAGTGTTTTCAGATGTCATGAAATTTCCTATCTTCAAAAGCGGTTATGACATCTGTGATATTGAAAAATCAGATGATGATTTATTTCATCGTCCACTTTAGCTGCGATCCACCACAATCGATTAACTGTCTTATATTTAATACTTTATTTTGGCCAGATACAATACGCCTAAATCGCTCCGGCCTTTCCCAGAGATCGAATCTGGGCCCTCTCTCCAGCGAGGTGAGTAACACGACCAACTAGAATGTGGCAAAACATGAAGAGTACAAGCCAAGGAATTGAATATATATGTATATATATATATATATATATATATATATATATATATATATATATATATATATATATATATATATAGTCTCGGTAATTGGGCGGCTACTTGAAATCTTAGCTTAATGATAAATAATATTGCCAAGACCAGGAAGAACATTCTTTATTGTACAAGCTTTCGGTATAAAACCTCATCATCAGGCTGAAAAAACCGACAAGGATGAGAATCAATAAAATTACAATAAAATGAATTGTCATAATAAATCTTCAGCAAAAATACTAACGAAATATATAAAATGAACAAGTAAATACAAACTAAAAGGGTGAGACGTAAAATAACGAAAAATTAAAAACACAAACATAAAAATATGAAAATAAAACTAAAGTGAAATGTAAACAAACTACCACTCACAAAGTAAAATATTTAACGACCTAATTGAGTACCTACTATGAAATTACACGATAGCTAGTTGAATACCAGACGAGTTGTTGTTCAATTCCGGCTTCATCTTTTTAATAGTCAGCGACTCTGAAATTAAAGGTCCAGTCTATTTGAACAAAAGACAGTACCCGAAAATCCAGGTCAGTGAAAGGATGGTCTTGTGTTAAACTGTGTTCTCTAATGGCAGAAAAGGGTGGTTTGGAAAGGGAAACCTAGTTCTAATAGAAAGACCTCTGTGTTCCAAAATTCTGTGTCTGAGCCAGCGGGAACTAGATCCCACGTATCGCAGACCACACTGCGAACAAGTGAACAAGTAAACGACACAGGAATTAAGGTCCACAGGCAGAGTAGAGCTTCTCTCTCAAAAGTGATCTTATTGTAAAGGATTACAGAAAACAAACCGGAAACTGATCTGAGGAAACAACTCAGATCAGTTTCCGGTTTGTTTTCTGTAATCCTTTTACAATAAGATCACTTTTGAGAGAGAAGCCTACTCTGCCTGTGGACCTTAATTCCTGTGTCGTTTACTTGTTCACTTGTTCGCAGTGTGGTCTGCGATACGTGGATCTAGTTCCCGCTGGCTCAGACACAGAATTTTGGAACACAGAGGTCTTTCTATTAGAACTAGGTTTCCCTTTCCAAACCACCCTTTTCTGCCATTAGAGAACACAGTTTAACACAAGACCATCCTTTCACCGACCTGGATTTTCGGGTACTGTCTTTTTGTTCAAATAGACTGACCTTTTAATTTCAGAGTCGCTGACTATTAAAAAGATGAAGCTGGAATTGAACAACAACTCGTCTGGTATTCAACTAGCTATCGTGTAATTTCATAGTAGGTACTCAATTAGGTCGTTAAATATTTTACTTTGTGAGTGGTAGTTTGTTTACATTTCACTTTAGTTTTATTTTCATATTTTTATGTTTGTGTTTTTAATTTTTCGTTATTTTACGTCTCACCCTTTTAGTTTGTATTTACTTGTTCATTTTATATATTTCGTTAGTATTTTTGCTGAAGATTTATTATGACAATTCATTTTATTGTAATTTTATTGATTCTCATCCTTGTCGGTTTTTTCAGCCTGATGATGAGGTTTTATACTCGAAAGCTTGTCAATAAAGCTTCTTCCTAATAAAGAATGTTCTTCCTGGTCTTGGCTATATATATATATATATATATATATAATATTATTTATATATATTAAGCTATATATATATATATATATATATATATATATATATATATATATATATATATATATATATATATATATATATATATGTGTGTGTGTGTGTGTGTGTGTATGTGTGTGTGTGTGTGTGTGTAGCTCAAAGGCAAGAACGTTGTCAACACTGACTCCACGGTGTGTGATGAGTGCATGAACACTTAGCGACCTTCAAACTGCTTTCTGGTGGTTGCAGTCTCGTGGCGATAACAGCAAGATAGGCGGCGCCTAGTTGGTTACATCTGCTTATTAATATATTCCGAGCTGAAACGAGGAGACACGCAAACGGGTCTAGGCTCGAGTGTGACGACGGTGTTTTCCTGCCGATAACCCTCCCGTGGTGGACGTACGTAGCTAAGCATTTTGGTTACTTGTGTTTTTTTGTAGGGTATATGGTAATAGGCACGTTCAAAGGAAAATGGAGTAAACGAGATTTATCAATAATTAATTGAAACCTCGAAAAATACTTTAATACGATGTGCAACGTGGCACAGGCATTCCCTAAGGGGAAATATAAAAAGATGATAATACATGATGGAACTGACAATTAACTAGCAGAAATATTTGATAAGAATAAGGGTTGTTATCTGGGACTAATATTTCTTGGGGTCATTGTCTATAATTCAGGGTTCTTCAAACTTTTTCAGCCGTGACCCAGTTTTTACTATGACATCATTCCCACGACCCATACAGGAAAATATTGTACAAATGACCAGAAATATCAAAGAGTACAAGTATAAAAACTGAAATGCAATAACCATGTTAAAAGGCATTATAATCAGAATTATAAACATGTGATATATATATATATATATATATATATATATATATATATATATATATATATATATATATATATATATATAGTGTGCGTGTGTATGCAAACATAGAATAATTTCCACTCATTTGCAATTAGGCTTACCTATTGAGTGACTTGGGTGGGCTTGCTTGTTTGTTGTTATCCTGGACCAAGTTCCTCGCTGGGTAAGCGGGTTCCGTTCTCATCTACCACTCTGTTGGTCGCGAGTTCGAATCTCCGACCGGCCAGTGAAGAACAAGAGGAATTTGTTTCTGGTGATAGAAATTCATTTCTCGCTATAATGTGGTTCGGATTCCACAATAAGCTGTTGGTCCCGTTGCTAGGTAACCAATTGGTTCTTAGCCACGTAAAAATAAATCTAATCCTTCGGGCCAGCCCTAGGAGAGCTGTTAATCAGCTCAGTGGTCTGGTTAAACTAAGATATACTTAACTTATCCTGGACCAGTTTGGGTTGCAGGAAGATAGGGCGACACGCACATCAGTGATGGTATCAAGGCGATTTACTTCCTTTGACTTTAACTTGGTTAAGACTGAGAAACCAGCCTCACACATGTACGTGGTTGTAAAAGGTAGCAAAAGAATGACACTTTATTTACTCAAGTTGGGATAGTCCTTGGAAAGGCTTAGCCAAAAAGAAGACAATGTTGATGTCTTGTGCCTCATTCTTAACGAGTTATTACTAGTTAGCCGGACTAACTCTTCTTCCTTACTAGGTGTTAAGTTTAATTCCGCAACTGAATCTGGGTTCCCAAATACAAACGGATCTTTTACCCAGTACTTTTTTTTAAATGGATAGTTTTTTCTTCTGGAAAGTACTGCTCAAAGCTGGCTGACAGACTGAAGGTGTAGGTCTATATCTTTTTTTTTATTTTCTGCATACAGTATTGATTTAAATGCTTTTCCTCAATATGTTGTAAAAGTGTGGGGAACATGTAGTAAACAGGTTGGTCTGTTTTAACCCTTGCTTGCCAAATCTTTAGCGATTTCTTAAATGCCTGTACTTCCTCGGTGTGTTTGAATATATCATTTTCTTTTCCTTATAGTTTTAGATTAAGTTCATTGAGCTTTGAGAAAATGTTTGCTAAATATGATAGCTGTACAAGCCATTCATCCCTGATGAATAGCTCTGCCATTGGAGACTCCTTTTCAAGAAGGAATATATGTATCTCCATCCTTAATTCATATATCCTGGTTAGAACTCTTCCTCGGGATAGCCACCTAACTTCAGCATGGTACAAAAAGTGTGGCTGATCAGCTCCCATTTCACAGGAAAGTTGTTCGAACAAACGGCTATTCAATGAACTTCCTTTGATAAGATTGACAAGTTGTACAGCTTCATTTAGAAAATTTTTCAAGTTGGCAGGGATTCCTTTTGCAGCCAAAGCTTCACGATGAATGAAACAATGATTCCAAGTTACATAATTACCCACAGCCTCTGATATCTTGCTCACAGCACCACTATTGTTTCCTGTCATATTTGCTGCTCCATCTGTAGTGACACCCTTGCAGTTTGCCCAGTTAAATTTATATTTTCCAGTTACACAGTCATTCAAAACTCTAAAGATCTCTGACCCTGCTGTGTGTGTAGGTAAGGTCAAGCAGGACAATATGTCCTCCAAGAAGTCATCTTCCCATGGATATCTCACATAAACCATGAGTGTTGCACAATTAGCTATATCGGTACTTTCATCCAGCTGGATAGCATATTCTTCAACAGCCTGGAGGCGTGAAACCAACTGAAATTCCAAATCTTCAGTAATGTCCCTAATCCTCCGAGATGCTGTTGTGTCACTGACAGGGACACATTTAATCTTCCCTGCTGATTTCTCATCAAGCTCTGTAGTTACTATATTTATTGTAGCTGGGAGGATAAGTTTTCACCATAAGAATATGGCACTTTCTCTTTTGCTATTCGATAAGCAACTAGATAAGAAGCCAGTTACAATTTATCATTGTGAGTGATTGACTTACTAAGGATTTTCACTGAAAAATTCAATTGTTCTTTTTTTATTTGAAAAAAATCTACTGATTTTCCAACTAGTTCAACATGTTTCGATTCAAGGTGCCTCTTGAATTTTGAAGGCTTCATACTTTCATTTGCAAGAACTTCACTGCAAATAACACACAGTGGCCGAGGTTCTTGTTTATCTTTATCATACTTAATAAATACATACTTCAAGAATTCTTCACTATATTGCCTTAGCCACAATTTCTTCTTCTTAGCAGAAGGCTCCCAACAGGGCACAGGTGGCGATGATGTCTCGCCCATACCGGTGCGAGACGTAGAAGGCTTCTCTGTCATTGAGTTCGTCTGTTTGTCTTTCTTGCCTGAACAAGAAGGCTTTGGTGCCTGAGTAGCAATGACACCCTTTCTAATAACAGATCGATCCATTTGATACGAGTGTGGTTGCATGAACTGTTTTATAACTAAAGGAGACTTTTGCACACTCCTAAAACTTAAATATAACTAATCATGTTCTGTTTCAAATCTGGAAGTACGCATCGCAGGCTGAGGCTCACAGCTTACACGTTCCATGCATTCACGTTCGCCACCCACACCGCCACTGCGTCACCCTGCATCTCTCTCTCTCTCTCTCTCTCCCTCACGAAAATAGAAGCTCTGATCATTATGATTAGACTCTGATATTCGTTAGGACTAGGTGGATCCATATATGAATTGGTGAGAGAGGTGCGAAATAATGAGCAGGAAGACAAGTACTGCTAGTTTATTGATGTTGTTGTTTTAGATTTAGCTGGCCTTGTGCCAGCACGGGCTCTTGCTTCTAGAGCAGCCCGTAAGGGTTTATTGATGAAGCGATCCGCTTATAAAGTGGCGTGCGGACGTCTGCATATAACGCAGAGACCGCTGGTACAAAGATTTACAGGTGACCTGAGGTCAAACTATTTCTCTACAAAAACAGGACAGGTACATGCAGACAACATAATGATTAACAATGTCTGGACTGTTACAAAAATACTCTACTACATATACATAATGCATGGTCGCTTGAACAGACAATAAAATATACAATTCACAATAATGATAATAATATGTGTTCGGCCGACCCCAGGTCGCATGTGAAGGCACCGCAGAAAACGGGATGTTCATTACAGGGAACGCGTTGAGCGGGAACTTTACAAATTCATATTTATCTTATTGCCATGTACATAATCATTTTTATTTTATTTATGTATGTATTTTTGTGAGCCTGTGACCCAGTTTGGAGGACTTGGCGACCCGGTAATGGGTCACGATCCGTAGTTTGAAGAACCCTGTGTACTGTACAGTACATGTACCACTTATCTTTGCTATCTCATTTAGCTATTTGGGCACAAGTAATAAAGATGAAGGATCATTTGAAATGCTGGAACAGAAAATTCTGACAATGGTTATGCCTAGCAAGGGCTGGGATTCAAATAGACTTACATTACATACTAAGATATATTTGTACGGTTCATTAGACCAATTTTAGTCTATGGAAGGGAGTGTCTGTACGTAAGGAAACATATTTTAGGTGTTGTAGAACACTTGGTAATAAAGCTTTGCAGTTAATACTAAGTATTTAATGGCAAGATTACATTCCTAAGAAAACTATGATTGCGATCTCTACCATTCAAACTGAAAGATCGATGACTGATAGGTGGCGTTTGTTTAATAACCGTCCTTCGGTTACAGTCTGCCACAGGACACTCACAGTTATGAAGGGGAGCTGAGGATCGGCTAGGATGGTCCGCAGAGGCAGGGATGGTTGGAGGAACCTGGGAGAGGCCCTTTGGTCTCACAGCGATGGAGGGATCAGTCATTTGGGAAATGACTCCAAAAGGCATTTGCCTTCAGGTTCTAGTTAAACCTTGCTAACCATCACCCATTCTATTTTTTTAATGGTTGTGACCCACCACAGTCGACCAATGCCCATGACAATCAATTCTGTCACTATTGCTTTCACCATAATGAATTTGGTGACAATGGTTACTGAGGAACTAAATGCAGCATTAAGTGTGTGAGTTAACTGGTACATACATTCTTCCACCAAAGGTCATCTTAGTACAAGTGTAATATTGAAATCAGAGATAAGCACTGATGGTTTAGCTCATTTAGCTTGCTACCGCTTTCTCATGTTGATAAAGCCACGGGTGTTGACGAACTTTTCGACAGTATTAATTTCCATCAACAAATACAATAGACGAGTTTTTTATTCTTTCATTGCGCAGCTGTTCCATTTTCATGTTCCTTCACCCCTTCAGTTACTTTTTCTTTTTCAGATGAATTTCTAACGGTGCTTCCTTTCATATTCCATTTTCTGACACTAGCACCATAAAACTTTTCTTTTTATACATAATGAAGTCATAGATTTAAGAATGATGAAGTAGGCTTAGCAGGTTCAGATTAGATGATGAAGAGTAAAACGAGCTTAGATTAGGCAATGAAAAATATCAGCGTATTTATATTATTTGAAGCAAAAGTCTTAACGTACATTAATATTTTCTTGAACGGAAACTGAGTTAGTATATTAATTCTATACAACCGTTTTAGAAAGTAGAGAAATTATATTTCTGCTAATTTCAACTTCTGTAGGCAGCATAAACAGTAACTGGACAGTATTCTTTTTCCCAGTTTATAATCTTCTTTCATTTAAGAGGCTGAAGGTTAATCGTACCCTTACGGTTACGCTCCACCTGTCTTCCTTCCACCCTGAGCTGGAAAAGGGCATGAGATTGCCCGTCCGTTGTCCTTTGATCATAAATAAGTCCTCGGTAATTGAATCTCCATATTCAGAGACCTCCTATTTTTCGTTAAATTCACAAAATCTAGAATTGTGTTCACTGTGCATATAATGAGAAAATGTACCAATCAATGAATCCTGTTTTCTTTCAGATGGCGAAGAAGTGGGGCCGAGGGGAGTTCTGGGGTCTGGGATCCGATTACGACCCGGACTGGGTCCTGACGGAGAAGCAGAAGAAGCTGAGAGACGACCTCATCGACGTCTGCAGAAGAAAGATACGACCTCAGGCAGTAAGTTGTGAGGAGTAATCGCGTGCGCCATGGATTTTTTTTTTATGGTTTATTGTAATGAGATTTTCCTCTCAGCCTGACCGGACCCCTGCCGCTCATCGCAAAAGAAAGCCCCTTTGGTGGGGGCTTCCTTAGGGGGGTGCCGTAGCTCCTTCTGGGAAAGTACCTCCAGGAGAGGGTTTAGTAACCCTCCTGAAGGGAAACCTACGTTATAGGAAGCCTTGGCCTCGAACTCTGTGGTGAGGGTCTCCTACGGGGAAGCGTCTTGGGTTGGCAGGAGACCTGCCTCTCTCCTGGGTAGGCGGTCCTGAGTAGGGGGTCCCTTAGGGGTTTGCCTGACGCTGTCTGTGAGAGAGGGCCTGATGACCTTCATATCGAGGCTTCATATTTTCATCGATTGCTTCAACAAACACCAAACAATAGTTTACAAAATCCTAAGTATCCGTTATAAAGTAAAAGTCATTAAAGACAAAGGCCAACAAATGCCAGGATCGTGCCCAGGCAAGTGCCAGATTTCCTGAGGGCATGGTCTCTCCAAACGCATATTGATGAATAACGGCTATAAAAAATTTCTGTCCTACATTTACTCAGTGATTGTTCTTACAGCTAAGATAGCTGAGGTTTCATATTTTCATCGATTGCTTCAACAAACACCAAACAATAATTCTAAAAATCCTTGGTATCCATTGTAAGGTCATTCCTTCTTTAGAACTGAATGAAACTTCTTTCAGTGTTGTACTTTGATGATATTTCTCGAACCACTAAACAACAAAAGGCGTCGAAACCATTTTTAATGAAACAACTGTATACTTCAAACTGGCTTAGAAATATGCCAAAACTTAATTATAACTTTTGGTTTTTCTCCATATTTAAAATGTTTCAGTAGAAAAGCAATTAGTTTGATTATTACAGCTTCCATTTTCTGTGTAATATTTTCTACCACTTGTCTCTGTTAAGGTTCTCTGGTTGTAAGAAGAGAGAGAGAGAGAGAGAGAGAGAGAGAGAGAGAGAGAGAGAGAGACAGACAGAGAGACAGAGAGAGAGAGAGACTCATTTAAATGAAATCATGAAAACACCACTTATATTATATCTTATAAATTTATTACACTTATTCATTTAAAATTGTGTCAAACCATTTTCCTTTGTAAAAATATAACTCACTTTTAACTAAAACTACAATAGCTTTATTTTATAAAACCTGTATCGAAAACAAATATATATATACAGTAAATACCACAGCGGCAACCAAAGCGTGGGCAGACTGCGAGGGTAAGATCTTACAAAGGACAGAATGAATAAATGTAGTTAAAACATTCTTTCCAATGCGAGGGTAAGATCTTTCAAAGGACATGATGAATAAATGCAGTCAAAATATTCTTCCCAATGCGAGGGTAAGATCTTCCAAAGGACAGGATGAATAAATGCAGTCAAAACATTCTTTCCAATGCGAGGGTAAGATCTTCCAAAGGACATGATGAGTAAATGCAGTCAAAATATTCTTTCCAGTGCGAGGGTAAGATCTTCCAAAGGACATGATGAATAAATGCAGTCAAAATATTCTTTCCAATGCGAGGGTAAGATCTTCCAAAGGACATGGTAAATAAATGCGGTCAAAATATTCTTTCCAGTGCGAGGGTAAGATCTTCCAAAGGACATGATGAATAAATGCAGTCAAAACATTCTTTCCAACATCCGTGACGATTCTCACAGCTTAGTTGCGACGTGACGAAACACATCTGTCAGTCAACCATCAGGACAATCCAGTGCCCATTGATAAAGTTGTAAAGAAATTTGATTACACAAGAACTAACATAATAAACCGAAATCCATAAGCTACATATTATTTTCTGTTCTTTTCTAACCTTTTCGATACTGATGAGCGAGATTAAATTACTCTAGTGATAATGGATTTTCATACAAACATACACATACACACAGATAACTTCTCACTTCCTCTGCAGGTCAAAATGAATGTTGTTTTTTTGGCCAGTTGTTAAAACGATTCTCTTTCCTTCGTCATTGTATAACACTGTACTTCATCTCTCTCTCTCTCTCTCTCTCTCTCTCTCTCTCTCTCTCTCTCTCTCTCTCTCTCTCTCTCTCTCTCTAAATCCATCCACTCATTGCTCTAGACGCATCACATGGGTCAAGGGCGATGAGTGAACACATTCAGGCCCAAAGACGACCTCGACGTTGCTCCTTCCTCAGGTCGAGCATGACCAGAACTACACCTTCCCTCGTGAATCGATGAACGCCTTGGCTGAGCTGGGTCTTTTGGGGCTTCTCGTTCCTAAGGACCTCGGAGGGAGGGGCGAGAACCACGCGTGTATGGTCATGGTGGTTGAGACCATCGCCAGATATGGTTGTCCCTCTACTGCTATGGTATATGGTAAGTATGTCAGTCTGCATGGCATTGCTGTGAGGATCGTCATTTATCTGTGGACGTAGCCTTTCGTTCTTAAAGCAGTAGAATATATGATGAGTCTGTCTTCAGGAGAGAATTGGTCTTGAAGCCTGCCATAAGGCTACAGATCCAAAGGCTTAATTTCGAGTTCTCTAACTTTAAGAGATTGTA
Source organism: Macrobrachium rosenbergii (assembly GCF_040412425.1). NCBI lineage: Eukaryota > Metazoa > Arthropoda > Malacostraca > Decapoda > Palaemonidae > Macrobrachium > Macrobrachium rosenbergii. Next base: position 8,685,068 of record NC_089746.1, on the reverse strand, counting down.
ATTTTTACATATTTCTTTTGAGTTGAAGATTCTGATATCAACACAACCTGTAGCATACGAATCTGATTATTTTTTAATACAGCTATGCATATTTTGCATCTAAGAAGTGTCTACATTTGGGCAAAGACTCAGTCCTTATAATCAGAGTTATAATGAGCATTCCTTTTGCACGTGTACAGCATTCAATGTAATTTTATTCATTTCCATTTTTACTTATTAAGCGAAGCCGTTCAGATCTTTAGATATCAAAACAGACGTGGGATATCAGCCTATTCATAATTTTTATTGCTTTGTTATGTTTAAATCTTCCTGCTATGTTATTTGTTTCAGTTATGCATCTTATTGCCACATTCATTCTCGTCACAAAATACCACGACAGCTCAGAGATCCGTCAACTCTTGAGTCGCCTTGACCGAGACAAGTTCGTGGGGACCACTGCATTTTCAGACCCAGCCACAGGTAAATAATAGAATGTTACCATATGAGTCTGTCAGCCAGTGCCTATAACATTTTCATCTCTCTAAGTGCATATTTTCATCTTTTGACAAACCTCTGCATTTTCACGGTAAATAAATCTGTTCACAGGTGGACACTTCTGGTACCAAATCTCTTGCAAAGCAAGGAGGGTAGATGAAGACACTCTGCAAGTTGTCAAGTATGGTTCCTGGTGCACCAGCGCTGGTCACGCCGACTGGTACGCTGTTCTTATCAACAGTCCAGATTTTGATGGAGATCATACCGAATTGGCTTTTCTCTTAACCTACGCGGTAAGAGAATACGTTCTTATTTTACAGTTAGCTGGTTTTGTTGGCATGAGTCTGAGTGTTCATCTGTGCAATGGCTCACCTTTTTTTCTCCTATCTTATGGGATGCTCTTGTCTGAAGGCATTGCCTGGCGCAAGAGCTTCTCTTTGCTATCCATTTTGACTGGAAGCTTTTGGAAGTTACTTTCTGCTTCTATTTTGTTTTGGTGGAGTGACTGAGCCTTTGTGATTTTTATAAACTATGTGAAATCACAGCCATTTACTGTAGAGTTGCTTCCCACGAAGAATATTTTCAAATCCTGTACATGATATGCAGCCTGTATCATTCACTTTTCAAATCCAAGTTTCTATAACCTTAAGTTTGATTTAATTAAACAGAATTTAGGGAGAAAAAAAGTCTGTTTTATGTATATATACATTAAACACACATATACCCACTTACACCCGCATGCATTTACACAGATATATATATACAGTATATATATATACATATATATATATATATATATATATATATATATATAGATAGATAGATATAGATATATATATATATATATATATAGATATATATATATATATATATATATATATATATATATATATATATATATATATATATATATACATACAGTAATCCTTCAATTATCCGGACTGATAGAGCCAAAGGCTCACTGGACAATGGCGAAATTCGGACAATAGCAAGTAAAAAAATCAAGGGGTGTTCAAGGGCAACTCCGTACCTTTCCTCACCTAACCTTATCAATACTACATAACTGTAAACACTCAGTATGCTTATAAACAATAACCATCACACTTTAAACTGAAAACTTTATGCAGAAGGCAGTTATCTACCTTTTTTTTCCCATATTTGTAACAAAATATACTTCATAAATGCGCTGAAAAAATGCAACCTTTTCTTTTTCTCTCTCTTAGTTCAGTAGGCAGGTAGCCTACCTGTGTTTACCCATAACCTACCATGATTTTATGACCATTGATGTATTTTTATACAGCAACCTTCTTATTACTTGTTCCCTATTGTATTACCATACATGAGATACAAAATGCGTATATGTGAACTGTTGACCTAGGTGTTACATTCACGGTATCCATTTGCATAAGTCAAATAAGTTATTACAGCTGCATTTCAGCAAAAGGTAATGGTAATGAAACTGTTGTTTTGCTTAAAGACTCCATTCATACTGTACTATCCTATATCATCATCGTAATATGTATAAAATAAACACCAACCGTCCGTCCGTCATTTGTAATGTGCACGTTCTCAGAATTAGCTGATTGAGCCTACTAGGGAAAGACGTTCATAATGCCATCCAGTGAGTGAGTGCATAGGTATGTACATGTTGCCATTATTTTTGCTTTCCTTGATTTACTGTACAGTATTTCATTGCAAGTTTAGTTGACTCTAAGTATGATTATCGCACAGTTCATAACATCACACAAGAGAATATTTTGTCACTGTTAATTTATTGATCCCTAATCACCGTAAAATACTTAAAATGTGATTTTCATATGCAGGCAAGATAACACAAAACGGAATAAATGCGTTTAGTTAACTCTAAGTATGAATATCACACATATCATAACGGTACACATGAGAATATGTTATAATTATTGTTGATGATATTCATCTCAGACATTCTCTTCTCTCTCTCTCTCTCTCTCTCTCTCTCTCTCTCTCTCTCTCTCTCTCTCTCTCTCTCTCTCTCTCGTAATCTATGCATACGATTGCATTTATCTATTAACTTGAAAGAATAAAACAATGAGAAAATAAAGTAAAAATATACACGAGAGTGCTGTAGTATAAAATATAAATAAAGAGTAAAGGATGTGTGTGTTATAGCTTATTTTTAAATTTTAAACCGTATTGATTTCATTTCCAGGATGAAGTCAGGGCATTCAACGAAGAATGGAAGGCTTTGGGAATGCGTGGGAATATGTCTGGACCTGTCATCGTGGAGGGAAAATTTAAAACACAGCGAATTGTTGGAAAAATGGGCAAAGAAACTCAATTGGTAAGAGCGATAAAATGTTGTACCCAAAGGTCACGGAAGTTTTTGACTGATTAAAAATTAAATTCATTGACATAGGTTGGACTCGTTAACCATGAATTTAGGAATCTGATGAGAAAACTTGATCCTTTAATCGTATTCACTGAAAGAAGTACATTCTACATATAAAAGAAGTTCATTTTATATATGAATTGACAGTTGCATTCTCTATATAAATCACTTGTTTTTCAGTAATCTCAGGGAATATATAGAAACATGCTTAAATGCGATTTCAGTATCAAAGACTGAAATATTGCATTATACATAAAATAACATAGGAAATCGTGATCATCTTTTTAATTATCATGTAATAACATAAAAACCTTGCACTGTAACAGAAAAAGCCCTCCCTATTTCCATTTATCTTTTCTTCACAGGCTATTGATGAGATTGCCCCAGTGTTCAATTTATTAACAGCAGCCTGCTGGAATGGAATCTCTATGGGATGCCTGGACCTCGCCAAAAAGCACGTCACCCGGAAGGGCCACGCCGATGTCGGTTTGCGCATCTGCGATTACGCCACCATACAGGTTGAGTAAACAAGACGAGCCTCAGGTTCTCTGGTCTTGGTCTTCATTTGTGCATTTCTGCCTTGATTTTTAAGATTGTCGGCGTCTTTTGTGCCTTTTCTGCTTACCCTTCTGGTCTTCCTGGGTGGATTTTTTTCTTTGATTTGCTGGATCATCACCTGTGCATTTTCTTCATTAGTTTCTGGATCTTCGTCTCTGCTTTTTCCATGATTTTCAGGGTCTTTATCTATGGTTTTTCATAATTTTCTGTCTTTACCTCTACTTTTTCCCGTGATTTTCTTGGTCTTTATCTCTGATTTTTCCCCATGATTTTCCTGTGAACAAATTTTAGAGATTGTCTTCATTCAAGACCACATGACTAGAAAACTCTTTTATGATCTGTCTGCAATACCTAAGCAATGAGCTTTCAACTGTAGATTAACCAAGACTTAAGACTATATCCCTGGCTGAAAATATGTTGATTAGTTTCCCTTTTTTCACATTGCCAGGACTATTTCGGGGAGAGTCTTGCCCAAACCACCACCTCCAGGTTGCAGACTTTCATGATGGCTCAGCACCTGGATCAGGTGACAGATAACTGCAACTGGGAGAAGTACACGGATCCTAATTTTACGCCAAGGTATTGTGAACTATCTAGCGCATGTGTAAATATTCATTCAAACTTTATGTGAAGTGTCAAGACTTCCAGATAGTGCAAAACTTACTTATACATAAAAGTCTTTATTGTTTTTGTCTTATTTTCAGACGAGATGCTGGTGTATGGATGGCGCAAGTCAAATACATCGCCACTCAAACGGTTTACCGAGTTTCAGACAGAATGTTGCAGGCCTGTGGAGGAACAGGTTACAAGGTCTGTCAGCTAGCTCTTGACATTTCCTGTGATCTTAAAAATTAAGTCTGTACCATGCTATGTAAGCCTTGTTTTAGCAGCGTCAGCAGTAATTTAGGTGTCCATTTAATTCTGGTTACATCACCAGCAATGACTTTACCAATTTTATACAGAAAGGAGGGTCGTTCCTAAGTATAACTAGTTGCGAGACCACATGAAAATTCGTCATTCCCAATACCTTTATTCCTGTCCTTTGGATCTTGTACTATTCGCCGGAGAATGGTTATACAAGAAAAAAAAAAAAAACTTAGAAAATAAAAATGACTATTGTGTAAAAGTGTTCTGTACTTCTGTTTTACAGTGCTTCGTGGCAGTCAAAACAAAAGTATGTAGAAGTATGTATATCCAACTTACCTGAATAGCAATTACGCATTTTTCTATAATCTTTTATCAAAGAATTCAAATTCAAAGATTCTTCCGACATTTTTCATCACTTATTATGCAATTAGAAAAATAAAACCTGTAGAGACTGGCTTTTGCTTTCTTAACCAGCGATCTCTATATGCAAACTCTTCAGGGCCGAAGAAATATGATTTAATAAAACTTTAACACCATATTTCAGATGGACCTCGGCCTTGAGCGCCTTCTACGAGATGGAAGAGCAGGTTGGGTGATGGCGCCTTCCAATGAGGTCCTCCGGGCCACGATTGGAAAAGCCGCACTTTTGGGCAAAGAATCTCTTGACCCATGGTGAGCGAATTTTTCTTTCCGCTCTGTTGTGTTAAGGGCGGGTTCTCTCAGGCGTCATGCAAGGAAGGGCTAGCAAAAAAATAATTTTTAACGTCCAGGAATCGTCATTAGATTATATTAATTACTTAGTTGTATTAGCTGATAATTACTATATAATTTGATTGGCAAGTTATTAGATTGCTTATGACTGAGAATTATGAAAGAGGACGAAGCTTATTCACCAGATATCGTAACAAAAGTCTCCCTCAGCAACTGATAATAAATTATCTTGCACATCCCTCATTTCATGTGCTTAGGGAATACCAAAGTGCCTTGATAAAATTTTTTTTTTATTTATACTTTAAGACCAATAATCGTTAAAGGTATTTCATTAAAATCTACATAAATGTTGATGCTTTTGTGGTTATATATATTATATATATATATATATATATATATATATATATATATATATATATATATATATATATGTGTGTGTGTGTGTGTGTGTGTGTGTGTGTGTGTATATACAGTATATATATATATAGATATATATATATATATATATATATATATATATATATATATATATATATATATATATATATATATATGTGTGTGTGTGTGTGTGTGTGTGTGTGTGTGTTAATTATTATTAAGGCACTGAATGGGTCCAAAATCAAATACACATAGGATATAATCAATGAAAGGCAAAGAACAAGTTATTTTATTACCAACAAACTGCAAAATAAACTGCTAAATTATCAATAACAACAGGGTTTTGGACTGAGAGGAAACTCCAGTTCCCTCAGGTATCGTAATGTCCATCCATAGGGAACAAACTGCCAACGAACGAGTAATTCACACCGAGGTCCAGAAGCTGAGCCTCGAGGAAAAGAGGGAATTGGCCCAAAGTCTTCTAGACGAAGTCGCTGCCAACGAAAAGGGGAAAGCGGTCAAACATCCCTTCCAGGACACAGACTTTGACAACCCCTTCAATACCCGTCTGCCAGCAGTCTGTGATAAGGTGAGCTCAACACCGTCTTCTTCCCGAGAGTTTATTCTGATCCTCAAGGTAGTTTGTCAGTTCCATTCAAGTAAAACATATCCTCAGGAGATATCTGGATATTTTTGTTTTGTGAGGGTATTCTGAAACACTGACATATCAGGGGCTTTTTTCAATAAGTGCCGATCATTTCGGAACCTCAAATCATTTTAAGACGGAGTTATGACGACTCAAAATAGTTTTTATTTTAGAATTAACCATATTTTATGATTATATCTTAGCAGCTGGACATTATGTTGCTGCTATTCAGTCCAATAATTAGCAGGGGATACGTTAAAATATTTTCTTCTTTCTCCTAGCTAAAGCAAACTTAACCTTCATGTTCTTCACGGAAGTCGTTATCCTCTTAATATCGTTTTCTTTAGAATAACTTTAACTGACTTATAGAAAATGCAACCTTTTGCTATTTTTGAGGCATGACTCTCTGCAGAACTCGTGAATATTTCGGTGCCAAATTAAAAAAAAAAATGATTCTATGTGATTATATGAATTATATACTCTATGTGATAACGATTATGATATATATATATATATATATATATATATATATATATATATATATATATATATATATATATATATATATATATATATATATATATATATATATATATATATATATATATATATATATATATATATATATATATATATATATATATATATATAATTTGACATATGTCTATACACAAACATACACACATATTCTGTATATGTATATATATATATATATATATATATATATAAATATATATATATATATATATATATATATATATATATATATATATATATATATATATATATATATATATATATATATATATATATATATATATATATATATATATATATATATATATATATATATTAGAATAGCCTCTTTTAGCGTATTGTCATGCCTTTATCATTTTTTCCGCCTTCAAAAGTAAGACTAAGCATATTAATTTTTGTCTGAATATTAAAAAATTTTCAAAATATTTTCCCAAATGTATGAATGCTGGAGAAGTAATATAAATACATCTGGATCCCAGGGAACCAAGTCAGTTGATGGTGTTTGTCACGAAGCAGCACTAAGCCCAGATTCTTGGATTACAGCAAAATTGCTGACTTTTACCAGAATTGGCCAAACGATGGGCTCCTTTAAGTTTTCGCTTCCAGAGAGCACTGACCACACAGGGTGTGTGGCCGGGCAGTATGTAGCAGTAAGTAAAGTATTTAGTATTCATTTCCTGTTTGTGGTTACATGCAATAAAATCTAGATACCACAAACCTAAAGAGCATAATTTATGCTGGTGTTCGTTATTGGGAAGCCTGTGAAATGTGTCATTTTTTCAGCTTTTAATTGACTTTGTGTTTATAAAAATGAGGGTTATATTTCTTGTCATATTGCAATTTCTAATTACAAAGCGGCCACAGATGTCGTCTGCAGAGTTATGAAAAGGAACTAAAGATCTGAATATTTGTGAGAATGTTACTAGATTCTGTTCATCAGTTTTACCCTTTTCTGTTTAGTATGACATTTCTTTTATTGTCACGTAATAGGTCAAAGTTACTATAGGCGGAAAGGACCACATCCGCTACTTCTCACCCGTTTCTTGCCCAGATGATTACGGCCACATCGAGCTAGTGATGAAGTTTGAAACTCAAGGAATTATGTCCAAATACTTCTGTTCTATGAAACCAGGTAGTGTCAATAGTTTCGTTATTCTACTAAATGGTGAATTCTGCATAAAAGTTCACTACTTAGGTCATAATCTTTTGATCTTTTATTTTGCATCTCTATTTGCAATTTGAAATGTAACCTTTGCATTGGAATGTTCTTTTATTTAACTGATTGTTTTGAGGCTAATTCAAGCTAAAAACAAATTTGTGTTTTAGTTGCTTTCATCATTTAATTTTTTTCTTTAATGAAAATCTTAAATAAAATGTTAAAAGTTGACTCATTGCAAAACTTGTGGGAACTCGACAAATCTTCTCTTCCAGGTGACACAGTCATGGTGCAAGGTCCCTGTGGAGGCTTTGAGTATGAACCGAACAAGCTGGACCAACTGACCCTTCTGGCCTCTGGTGGAGGAATCACACCTGGACTGCAGCTCATCAGGTCCATAATGAAAGATCCAAAAGACAAAACGAAAATCAAATTGCTTTACCACTCGGAGACCCTTGAAGATCTTCTCTTCAAGAAGGAACTGGATCAGTTTGCAGGTAAATATTACACCATCTCAGTCGGAATTTTACTCCTCTTTCCAGTGCTGTCAGTACTAAAAACCTCTAACACCCTTATTGCTTTGAGGTGATACACTGTCTCACAGCTCAATTACCATAGATCTATAGTTTCTTTTAGTATAAATCCCTGTGGTAAAATCTGGTAGTGTCTCCTATTCTTACTATTATTGCAAAGAGCCTTCCTAAACTTTGCTGTATGTAGACGTTAATTTCCTTACTTGGAACTTTTATAACTACCGTATTCTCACAATAAAATAACAACGGTGAAGATACCCCTAATATTCTGAGATGAATTGATGATGTCTTAAACTTTGGTGTAAGAACAAGACACTGCCCTCTATCCTGTATATTCCCCCTCTAGAATACAATACAGTTTCTATTCGTAACTCCTTTGCCACTTTGCTCTCTTTATTTGCAGTTGTTCCTATTACCACCCTTTTCTTTCATGTATGTAACATTTGATTGTTGTTCCTTATGAGTAAAAACAACCAGAAAATTGCAATGGTATTCATGGATCTTAATCCTGATTTTGACAAACCGTGTTCGAAAGAACGTAAATGTGTCCAACCCATTGTGCTTCCTGATCAAATAATTTCCGTTGCTGCAGCCCAGGACGACCGTCTCAAGATTGTTTATACTCTGGGATCTGCTCCAGAGGACTGGGAGGCAGAGGAAGGATATATTGAGACACAGATGATTGACAAACATGTCACAAAGCCCAATGGCTTGAAACATAAGGTGGGTAATTCACTATGTTCTCAAACACGCAAAATAAGTATTTCATGCAAATATGTTACTGAACCAAATGGCTAGAAATGTAAGGTATTTCATAAACACGTGTTTACTCATTTCAAGTGTTTTTAAGTATTTGATGTCATGATGGGCATTTTTCAGTACGTGTAAATTTTTGATAAATGTTCAAGTATAAGGGGACGTTCTAAGTGGAAGGTAAATTTTTTTTTTTAGCAAATTTAGCATTTTTGATCATGATACAGCTCTGTGCAAGTAGTCTTGCTCAGAAAATGCTACGATCAAAAGTTTATGAAGAGAAATTATCAGTATTACGTTAAAAAGGTTACTTGAAATCACTGATGACTGAGTCTCGAGCCTTTGTGTGACATAGAATTCTAAGCTATTATAGACTAAGTCTCAGGTATTTATGTGACATAGAATTCTGAACTCTTATAAATAGTGTACTAAAAAGACAGTACTTTACCCAAGCGTGTTCTGATTCTAATTAGCCAGACTGTCTAGATTATGTTGCAACATCATGCTTCTGATTTCCTAATCTTTCCTCCGCTGAAATCTTGTGCAACGAACTCGAAGCAAATCTGATCGATAATCTTCCCATCGACTTGACTTTCCAGATCGTGATCTGTGGAGGCCCCACCATGGTCATTTCGTGCCTGCATTCTCTGAAGTCGTTGCGCTTCCCTTCTGAGTACATCTTCATCTACGGACCCTTTGGCACCGAACTCGTCAGATCTGTCTATGGGAGAAACGCGAAGCTTTCGGGCCATTCCTGCAGCGACCTCTAGTGAGGGAGGTCTCTTGAGGAGGAATTCTGAAACGTCCCCATTTAGAGAACACTACAAGGCCAAAAAAACTTTTTGTGGGGTTATCATTTTACACTCTCTGAAAGGAAAGAATTTTAAAAAGACTTGTTCCTTACGTATTTCATTTGAATGTCTGTGAACTACCTCTTCTTGTGAACGGAGGCAGTCATTTGAAAACTATACAGGATGTCGATGGTTTGTTTTCTGTTCCGCTGATACTAGATTAATTCTATGTCCAGAAAGGAAAAGTTTGAAAGGATGAGGGAAGTAATAAGGCAGATTAATTTCATCTAGATTTAAGTACAATCAGTTACATTTGTAATTAAGTCGTGCAAGATGCTACGGTTGGACTAAAGGGGCAACGTAGTGAAAATGTTTTTTGTTTATTAGTATTATTGTAGCATTGCATCCTTCCATTCTTTGTGTGATGTCGTATTCGATTTCGTATGTCTGCAATCGTACTTGAGCCTCGAATTGCCAATATATCCCGTTTCATTTCTCTGCTGTTGTTTATCAAAGGTTTCGAACTTGTGGCGATTTCGTAAGAGCGCCAACGCACCTAAGACGTTAAAAGTCGGGTCTCTGATATCGGGAGTTTCAAAGTGATGACGTACGCATGAGATCGCATATCGTAGATCTGGAAATGCATTGAGAGAGAGAGAGAGAGAGAGAGAGAGAGAGAGAGAGAGAGAGAGAGAGAGAGAGAGATGTTACTGTTTGAACAACAGTCAGAGAATACAGCACAAGTAACTAATGTTGGACATTTTCAATTCTTTCGTGTAAATCTGTAAAAGAACTGTAACGATAAAGTTCACTTTTCTACTTTTTTTATCTTATTTTGTTCTGATAACTTGATCGTAATGAAAAAAATCTTTTTTCCTTTTAATTTTTTCCCTTTTACGATTATAATTGATTATTAAGGCAGAACTCCCATTCTGACAGATAATCAGCGCTCCTTTCAACCTCAGATAATTCTTTACCTGACAAAAGATGATGCGGAAGGAAATAAAAATTCTGCAATTACTGAGAGCATAATCTTATCGCTTATTTAAAAAGTTACCTATTTTTATCTCCTTCAAAAAGGCCTTGTGATGATAATACTGTAATTCTGGGAAACGAAGAGGAAAATGGAGATAAAACATTGTCGTCTGAAAATTAAGAAAAAGAATATTCAGTGAAGAAACTTTCTTGTCAGTTGTGATACTTCCAGTTGGTGGTAACCTAATGACATTTTTTTTTTTAACAATAGGCCCTCATGATAACTCACACAGCTTTGCAAAGTCGGTTGGAACAAGGAAGGCATCTTTGAAAGAAGATTCTGACGACAAAAAATGGTAGAGAAGAAAATTTTTTTGTAGATATGGCCAAAGCTTAAAGAATTAAAAAGAAAATATGCCCTTGGCTATGCAGCGTGTGAATCTTATCAAAATTCGCGTCGACAACTTCTTAAAATTCTCTATTGTGGTCCTAATGGCAACTTGATGCGTGAAGGGAAATGCTTTTGGTAAAAAGTAAGAGAGACAGAGAAATTCTTTGCCGGTGAGTTATTTTTTTTTTTTTTTGACGTATTGAGTGGAAATTCATTTGCTCTTCGTCACAGTGTGTACGGTTTGTTGAATTAAAATGTATCGCTGTGTGGGCTTAAAATAACTGATCTTTTCTGTTTGCATGTAAGAAAAAAGATTTTACATAAGGTAATTATTTTTAGAAACAGTTTTCATTCTGTACATCGTAGTCGATAAAACAGGGGAAAAAGTTATTGTTTATCAGAAATAATAAAAAAATATTGTAAATTTTAGATTTTTAATTTCCGGTGTCTTCATAATCTACACTTTTGCTGATATTCAATGACTTACATTAATATAACTAATCAGAAAATCTCCATGAAATTCGTGGGGTCCTCGTAATAACAAATGACCTCAGTAAAGTTGACTTTGTTGAAGAAATAAGGAACGATACTCGTTTCGGTACTGCCTTCGGCAACAGTGTTTTTCCGAATCTTCGAAAACACTCGGATCTATTGAGAGTTGTCTCAACTTCGAAAAATGTTGCCTTTATGGGTTATCAAATTAGGGGGTAGCAGAGTGCTCTCGTTTTCTGTTGACTTTTGCAAAACTAAAACATTTCGTTCCCCTGATATTTTAACGACGAAAAACTGTCACACTTCTCTACATGAACATTTTCGAGATACGTTGAAACAAAAGTATTACCTCTTCATGGTTTTTAAATAATCTCGAGTCCTCAAAATATTTGCACTGACCACCATCTTTTACACCTTATTAAAACAGGAATGTATATTCCATTCATCGGTATTAGATGAAACAGAATTACTGTTAGAAATCGATACGGTTAAGTCATTTTTGTTTGGAAATGACTTCCACTCTTTAGAAACCAAGGCATAGACCCTTTATATTCGCCATTTCTATTTCTTCTCTAATTGCGCTCTAATTGTGCAAAGTTGGCCTTTCATTAAGGGCAGAAGAAATACAGCTATCAGAAATACACAGAGCTTCATTGTTCTTTTTGAGTTATATCATTTAATCTTGAAAATGCAGATCAAGACCCCATTTTTGTATTATTACTCCCATGTATTTCACCACTAGTGAAGAGCTGATTTTTATGCAATGGGCGAACTCAAAACGATAGCCAAGTGCCTTTAAGGAGGAATTTCAAGCAGCCCAATAGCCACGAATATTCGGTTAGGTCTACATTGCACCGATGCCAAAATTCATACTTTGATCATTCTAGGTTGAAGGAAATATAGACTAATAGGTTGAAGGTTTCAACTTCCGGGAATCAGATTGGGGAACTGGTCAAATTTTTGGACAGGTGTTTCCAAAGTCGATAAACACGAACAGGTTGGTGCTGTAAAAAGGGTGCACAAATCGGGAATAGGCATAATATGAAGGAGAAACTGGTGGATAGAAATGCACAAAAGAGAAAAATTCAAACAATGGAACAAGACAAGAATGTGTTGCCTCAGCCTCCGTTTTCAATTTTGATAAAATTGGCATGAGTGATAATCTCAAAGATATCAAAGGCTCACATCTCTGAGTCGCACGATCAATAAACCTGTCTTTCACTGCCTAACTTGTCTACGGATTGATCAAAGTAACAGCTTTCATTTGATAACGTACGTAGATCATTTGTGCTGAATCTGACTAATTTCCCATGTTCTTTGAGCTGTTCTGGAGAAGATCTTGTAGTTATAGGAGAATCAATATTGATGCTATCGTCTGTAATCTGTCACCAAAATTTTTGCACTATACATTTCAAGTATGCAGGTTTTATGAGGTGAAGTTACGTTTGAGTTTTCTGTAAAAGAAAACTATTGTGCCGGCTTTGTCAGTTCTTTCCGTCCGCATTTTATTCTATCCTCACTTTTTCTGTCCGCCATCAGATCTTAAAAACTACTGAAGCTAGAGGGCTGCAAATTGATATGTTGATCATCCACCCTCCAATCATCAAACGTACCAAATTGCAGCCCTCTACCCTCAGAAGTTTTTATTTTATTTAAGGTTAAAGTTAGCCATAATCGTGCTTCTGGCAACGATATAGGATAGGCCACCACCGGACCGTGGTTAAAGTTCCATGGGTCGCAGCTCATGCAGCCTAATACCGAGATAGATCTACTTTCGGTGGCCTTGATTATAAGCTGTAGCGGCTGTAGAGAAAGATCGATTGCGCCGAAGAATCTTCGGCACATTTTTTATTTGTTTCCTTTAGATCTGACACAAAATCGATCACTGAAACTAAAGATAAAATTAATATAAACACCCCTTCGGAGGTAATAATGATAAAAATAATAGAACCCCATGAAGCCCTGATAATGACAGTAATGATACATTTTCGACATAGCCGAATGATAATAATAGTGCTTCCTCCTCGACTGAGCATCAAAGCAAATAAAAAAGTTAAGCAGATCAAAGTGCACAATAATACACTGAGATATAGAAAATCAATAAGTCCAAAAGACTTCCCGTCGTCAGACGCATTCAGAACAAAAAGGAAATAACAACAGACGAAATAAAATACTCAGAAGAAAAGCAGATTCCTCTAAAGAAGATGAAACTTACCAGAACTAGTCGAGCTCGACAGACGACCTGTCGTCTGTATCAGTCAGCAGAGCAGCTCACGTCTTAGAGTCACAAGACGCTGCAATAAAGGCGATCCGTTATTGGTTGCCCGGGTGAGGTTAATGAAGCGATTCATAAGAGAGAACACAGGGCATCATTAAAACTTCGCTCCTTGTTTGGCCGAAGTCTCCGGCAGGGTAGGCTACTTGCTGAGTGTGATCCTAATCACTGGCGATTCCTTTAACACTCCGGAGTCATTGTGTATCTATCAAGGGTCTAATTGGTGTCGCTCGACAGTGGAATTCGTAACAAAATTCTTTGATGGAAGGTTTACGCGTTCGTACGGATTTATTTGGAATTCTTTGATTGATGCTGTTCGTATCTTTGATCGATGCTTTGCGTATGCGCACAGAATGCTTTAATCGAAGGTATATCGTCATACATTCTTTCTTCGATATATTCGATACCTTCAGTACAAAACTCATTCATCTATCTGCTATGAGTCGGTAAGAAATAATATTTAATTGGCGCTTTATCGTCTTTCTTGTTTATATTATTCGATATTTTACTGAAAATTTCTGATGGTGGAAATTTTTGGCATACAGTTATTTTCAATCGACTGCTACAAACTCTTAACAATATATGTACATGTGATATATTATTTTTACGTAAACATAAGGTTCTGAAGTATACTCGTATATTAAAAAATGTTCAAGAATCATTAGCATGAAATAGTGACATAAACGTACATGTGTACGTAAATACATTCAACCACTCAAAAATGTATATGAACTAGAACCCTCTGGATGTCAGTCAGTGTGAATATATATATATATATACATATATATATATATATATATATATATATATATATATATATATATATATATATATATATATATATATATTCTTAGGAATAAGGAAAATTCATTCAGGATTCCTTCCATTTAATTTTTCCTCAAGACTAATAAAAAGAGAAATTGAATGGAAAGAATCCCGAATGAACTTTGCTTATTCCTAAGAAAATAACCAGTAGAGAAAAAGAAGTATAGACTGATTGAGAATCTAGATAAGAAGATAGTAGCTGCAGAAAAGAAATGGTGATTTGAACGAGATATTACAATGAATGTCAGATACCAAAGAAAAATCTGAACTACTCACAGAATAAAAAAAAATAAAAAATAAAAAAAATAATGAAACGGTTAAAAACAATGACGGAAAGAATCTAATTTACAAATGACGAAGATGGTTTTGACGATGATGAATGACGATTCATAATGGCTGAATTCTGGTTTGCAAAGCCTGGAGGTTAGATTTAGGGAGCTGAACGAGTGCATCGATCCTTATATATGAAGTGGATGAGAAGCAGGTATATTTTTGGGACATTTTACCCTAAAGTCAAATAGAACAAAAAAAATCAGAAATTTGGTTTCTTGGGAGTATGAAATCTGGTTCATTTTTTGGCTTGTGGAAAGCTCTTAACGTTCTTATAATTTAGACACATTCAAGGAGAGAGAGAGAGAGAGAGAGAGAGAGAGTACACTTGTGATGTGATCTAAAAGGACCTCCATTAACAGCTACGTAATAGTATTCAGCAGTTCATAAAATCATCCCTTTTCCTGAATTTATTTAATGAACTATATATTTCCACCTATAACGTTACAAGCTCATAAATATTAAATGACACTAAGCAGGAACACTTAATTCTTCTATATGATGCTTCACATTAATGATAAGGCGACTTTGCTGTTATCTGGTTTGCACGGTCATACAACATTCTGATAGCTGGCAATTGACTTTCAACTAAAACCGGTTTTTTGTTGCTTCTTGATTAACTTTGAAAAAAAATCCCACAAAAAAGAGATCCGACTTCTACACGTGGAGCTCTACTGGGTCGATAATGAGTCATGTCTTCCCAACGCTTCGGGCAAACTCTGTCCTAACTTTGGAAACGGGTATCGTACTAAGGTTTTTGAAGATGGAGATTTAAGGCAGACCTCTACAGAGTTTTCCGAGGCTCCGAGGTATAATACGAACTCGTGAGGTTCATTATTATCAAAAGAAAAAAAAAATAATGACGATGACTTTAATACCAGTCGGCTTAGAAATGATAGATGTGCATGGATGAACAATGAGAGGAAGAAGCTTCAGGTTGCTACGCGTGTTAAGACGAAGTTTCTCGTACTATCTCACTCGTTTTTTTTTCCTTACATTGCTCCTCGTGTATTGACTGTACCCGATGACATTTTCTAGCCTTAGTCATTTAGATAAGAACAGCGTCTGAAAAAAGTCTTCCGAATACTCAAAGTATACCTGTTTGCATAAATATGCCTGTGACTGTGTTTCATTAAACTGCTCGTACATCTCAATATTATACAGGCATATTTTAGTGCGAGATGTCGCATGTACTCAGTGAATGCGCACACTCACCGGTTTTCCCTAACGTCCTGTCTATAATCTGTATAAAATTCTGAAGAGAATATTCGTCAGGGAAACAGTTCCTTTAGAAAATTTACGTCCATTCGGAAAATCAAGTGCGACGTCAATCGTCCTACTCGGGTTCCGTCGGCCTCCCCAGTGACTGGGTCCTCTTGCGAGATAATCTGATCACTCAATTATCCCCAAATGTTGCGCACTGAGAATTTTTAAAGTTCTTACAGCTCAGTTTTGATTACGAGGTAAAAGTAAAGTCCCTCTTAATGAACACTTCATGAGCAAGACCACTGCAATCACACTCCACTTAGCTTGCTTTCGGAAACTTGAAGCAGTTAGATCTAGCTCATCTCTCTCTCTCTCTCTCTCTCTCTCTCTCTCTCTCTCTCTCTCTCTCTCTCTCTCTCTCTCTCACACAATATCTTTATAAATGTGAAGGGCAGAAATTCCTATCTGTCAGTGTTATCTCTTTGCTTGCCTGTTTACAACTACTCCATCCCATTCTGACTTCCTGCATCCCAGTTATGTCTACCTCAAACTAACCATCTCTTAAATCATTACAATTACCCAGCTACAATCTGTCAGTAATGAATGATTCGTAGGACCAAATAATAGAATCGTAATTAAGTTCACAATGAAGCCGAAGGTGTCCGGAGGGCAGATGGTATTTCTTGCAGTTTCGTAGGAAATTTACAAAATGGGTGTGCATATGCAACAGTTGTAAATGAAGGTGTAAGATCATTCACGTGCCATAAACTCATTTTCTATATATATATATATATATATATATATATATATATATATATATATATATATATATATATATATATATATATACATATAAAAAAAGAGCTGGCTTCACTGATGGAATTGCTGTCGGTCCCTGGACTGTTAAATAATATAAGTCACGCCCATCAGCAGTGCTGAAAAGGGTAGGCATGACTTGTAAGACATGTCTAGATTTCTCGTGAAATTCAGGCTATCAAGCTAAACACTGGGACACTTTCGGCCATTCAGCGCTTTAGGCAATGACAAGAGGGAGTTGGAGTGGTTGGACAGTCAGATAAATAGACCCAGAAAATGAAGTACAAGGATCTAGGGGAGGAACTGGGAGAAAACCCTCGTTGCACTGGAGGTGTTGGACAGCAGGACAGAGGAAGAGAAGCGGGAATGGAGGTCAAGTAAAAGGCCCAAAAAATGGATACAGCTAGGGGCCGAAGGGTGGCTGCAAACGCCCTTTGGTAATACTTACGTATGTCTGGAAGAGGAAAGGGTTCTGCAAGAATGAGTAGGTAATAGTTATCCACCGTATGAAGGTGAAAGTGATAAATGTTACTGCGAAAATTACACGGGTATAACATTACTTAGTATACCAAGTTACCAGCTGAAGGTGACTTCTTCTCTCATGGTCACCGCCAAGGAGTTCATTCTGCGATCATAATTAATTAATGACCTCAATCCGAAACTCAGCTCTGAAATAATGATTGCCTTTGTGTGCATCTTGGATTTCTGCGTTCAGGATATAAAGAAAAACGTTTCAGTTGCTTTAAGGAATATTTATTCAGTTGTCAGTTTAGGATTGCATTACGTAATATTCTCATGTCAAAGCAGGTACATGAGAGTAAACACGCTTTGTCTCTGGTGCTTTTCATTTTCAAGATTATCTAACTAAAAAAAAAAAAATATATATATATATATATATATATATATATATATATATATATATATATATATATATATATATATATATATACATACACACAATTACCCGTTGCCTGCTTTTAAAAGAAAAAAAAAAGAATGATAGCACGTCTTTAAAAGTAAATTCAGTCCATGTAAGTGAAAAATTAACCATGGCTGAGTAAAGATAAAAGCGCGAGTGTATCTGCTGATGTGTCAGAAACTTGAATTGAAATCGACAATTTATCCAGCTACCGGAACACATCAATATGAAAAGAATTATTCGCCAAACAGAATGTACTCTAGAAAAATGCACCTAATTGGCTATTAAATCTAAGCGATGAAAACATACCCAATTATGTGCCCAATATACAAAAAAAAAAAAGCACAAAGGACCACATGTACCGAATAGGCAAAGTGATCTCAAAATAAAGTGTACAAAAACTAACCCCCCCAAAAAATATGTACCCAACCGACAAAATACGCCTAAAACACAAAACAGACCTAATGTACCTGATCTGTGCAAGAAACCATCTTGTGCATTGACACATCTTGGCCATGAGATACATGTGATTCACTGAACTACTCTTGTTAGCAGAACAGACTATGTTAAGTACATTTTGTGTGTTGGGTACATTTAATACAATGATGTAGTATGTTCATTAGGTACATTTAGTATATTATGCATATTTGGTGCCTTTTTTCTTCTTCGCATATATCAATTATCCACTGAATGCATCCCGTCCTTGTCGTAAGTTTTGCATATTTGATGCACTTTGTTCACTGGCACTTTTTTCCATGTTGGATATATTTTGTCCGTTAGATTTATTTTGTCTGTTGGGTATATTTTGTTTATTGTGTATCTCAGCAGGGCTTTTTCCCAAAAAAGACTGGAGAATGAGAACTTCCACTCAGTTTCTGATATGTCAACTCACGCTTTTTCTGTAGTAAGCCTGTTAGTTCTTTATTTCACTTTTACAGATTAACGTCACGCTTACAGATAGCGTTAGTTCACCTCTCTGCAGCAGACGGTGCTCTCAGCAGTATTTTATAGTTCAAATTTATATTGGTAGCGCAGTGGTATAATTCTCGGCTACCAGTCGAGAGGGCCGGGGTTCAAATCCTGCCGCTCACTGATGGCCTAACGGTCCGAAAAAACCGAGAGGTTAAGTAGGAGAATAGGCACCAGCCTTCGGGCTGGGTAGTTAACACTGGCCACGTGTCATAGGCATTGGGACCTGTTCCCCACTGACTGCCGGCCTAAAAAAGAGGAGATCAGTGCCTGCCCTATGAGCCTACAGAGACCCAGGAGGACTAACTTTTTAACTTATATTTAGAAGATCAAATCGAATCACATTTTATTCACTAGATTCTGCTCCTCAAAGTCAGTTTTCATCTGTTATGTTAAAATTTATATTTCCATAAAACTGACGTGTTTACCCCAAATAATGTTAAAATTTTTCCATTCAGAGACAACAAGAAGAGAATACTTCACGCAGGGTGAGTTAGGTAGTTCATTTCAAAGTTTTGCCGACATGCACGCAGAGTGTCAGTGCGCGTGAAAAACTAACTTAAGGATCCCAGTGATGCTGGCATCATTTCACATCTCCATTAAGGCACCTTCATGCAAATGAGGCTGAGCAAAGCTGTGCAGGATCCGTCCCAAAGTCCACGCTGAGACGCTTTTCTAACATTGCCACATTTTCCTGTGTAATTAGGCTCATTAGCGAGGACTTTCTCCCAGCAGTCGTCAGGGATGGCGGTTCCATCAAGCCACACGTGGTTTTCCATCCCTACCCAGTAAACATTACCTGGAAAGGTGAAAGCTTAAATTAACCCTTATTTCCAGACGGTTGAATTTCGCTTGCAACACATCTCAGTGGCACAGTTTAATTGTGTAATGCCTTCTACAGGGCAAATTTATGAAAATTCCTAAGACATGAAAAAGGGAAAGTTATTGACCATTACATCAGTAAATGGAATTATTTTTTTTATTTCTTATAATATAATAACCAGCCATTACAGCTGAAATGTCTTTGGAAATGACGGTCAACTTCAGAGAAAGAAGCTTTTTCTAACTATGAATCAAGTCAGATCCCTTGGCAGTAATCTTCGTTAGAGGCCAGTTGGCAGCCCTACCTGCCGTTTCCCGAAAATACGGCTCCTTTGTACATTACTCACCACTTTGAATTCCTGGATAAGATCTCTTCTCTCTGATAATTAGGATTGTGAATATATATATATATATATATATATATATATATATATATATATATATATATATATATATATATATATATATGTGTGTGTGTGTGTGTGTGTAAAGATATATATATCTATATATATAAAGATATATATATCTTTATATATAAAGATATATATATTCATATATATAAATATATATATTCATATATATTATAACCCTGATTTAGCAGATGAAAAGAAAAAAAGTTTCCAGTGTCTTTCATATATATATATATATATATATATATATATATATATATATATATATATATATATATATATATATATATATATATATATATATATATATATATATATACACGAAAACCTTTTCTTTTCATCAGGCGCCAGAAACAGGGTGTGAAATATTTCAGTTGGAGTCTCAAAAGACTTGCTTACCGAGGCAACACTTGGGCACTCACTGGTTGGGAAGATCGTGGAGTTCGCCAGGTGAGCCCTGAAGGCGGTATAGTTGCGGGGAATCAGCAGTCGTGCTCCTAAGTTGGAACAGAAGGCCTTGGCATCGCAGAAGGCCATCGTAGACTGTTCGACCGTAATACAGCCGACTCCGTCGACGTAATAGAACCTGCCGTTGCAATTCTTGTTGGCAGCTGCGAAGTTAATCAAAGAGAAATTGAAAGTTATGGGCTGAATTCTCTTTACTAAAGGTTATTGTTTAGTTACTCGTGAGCATAGGTATCATTATTGGCTCGGTGATCATCGTCTTCATTCAAAACTTGACTTTTGTTTTTCCGTCAAAGTCACGGCCTTTCTTTTTCAAGAAGATTATTGCTATTAAACGGGAAATATAGATTTGAAAAGTATTTGAATAGGTCTGTGATCCTGAGCAACACTGAAAAACTGAAGATGTTCTTTTAGTGTGTAATTCGCTTCATCTGTATAGATTTTACTTATTTATTTATTTAGTTTTTGTTTAATGCTCATGTACTCTCGTGTTTAGTAAAAAGTTCCAATGTGCCTTTTCGTATGCAGTATAAAATAACATCTTTTGGTCATCTCTTAATGAGGTGGACACAAAATAGATTCTTTTGCTAATGATTAAAATCCCTAAGCAAAAGTGATGCATGCTACTTAATGAACCACATACCTTTCAGTAAAATTACAATTGTCCAAACAATTAATAAAACTGTTACTTGAGACTTAGGGAACGGAGCAAGACTGCAACCGTAACTTTTATTGTCGTATACTTACTTTAATTCATCTTATAGAATCAACAAACTGAGAGAGACACTTAAGAAGATAAACCCATCTTGGAATCTGAGGTCACCCGGTCTTTCCAGTTTAAAATCAGCTTGACGTTTGAGTTTATTAGTTCTTTGTTATTTAAGCACAGCTTGAAGTCTGAGGCTTTTGGTTTTGCCACTGACGTTCAGCTAGCATTCAGCTTCACATCTGAGTTTGTTGTTTTCTTACAGATTAAAATCAGCATAAAGTTTGAGTTAATTGCATCTTGTAGCTTGCTTTCATCCTTAAGTCAAAATTTGTTGGGGTTGGGCAACTTACACTGAGATTGAAGTCTGAGTTGATTGCATATTTACAACTTGCATTCTAGTTGAAGTCTGAATTTGCAGTCTTAGATACTTACATTCAGCCTGAAGTATAAATTTATTGTATTTGTAGGCGTACACCTCACAGTTTATCATGATGGTGTCACCCTCTTCATACAAAGTTCCATTATACAAACATTCTGAAAATAAAGTTAATGCTAAAATTAACAGATGCATTATATTAAATATTATGAACAACTTATGGTATCATTTATAATTAATGAAATATAAACACCAGAAGTTCACATACACACACATAAATACATACATATATATTATCATAATCTCTTGAATTATTTCATTGATTTTTAACGTAAATTTTCACGTAAATTTTCACTTTCTTTAAAAGTCCTATAAAGCTGATGTTGGGCTTTCTTTAGCTCCCCCTCTTGAGGTGTTATCATATTTGGTATTGTAGTATTTCACCCGTTTGTTTTTATCCTTTCATATTCAAAGAGCGGAGTGCTGTTCTACGGTCTTTTGCTGGTTCGCTAGTTTCCCCTATTGTTCTCCCGTCTTCCCGACCTGACGTGGGATTCTGCCTGTTCTAACGAAAGGATTGGTTTTCGGCTCCACTGAGAGGAGATCTCGCCACCCTGCTATATTTTTGTGCACTCGCTGACCTCTGGAATATTATCAAGGGTCTCTGTTTTTCTTCGGGTCGTGTCCCGAGAATATCGTAAGCACGCTCCTACGGACAGTATCCTGTGCTGAGTTGCAGTGTTGAGGTCTGCCTTGCGCCCTCTTGCCTTGAGCTGTGCTGTGGGTCAACCTGTTTGCCCACATGAGAGTGCGTAGTGGCGTTGTCTCCTGGAGTCGTCAGGAGGCCCTCTGAGTTCGAGAAAGGGTGAGATTTACCTATATAATTCTTCGCTATTTGTTATATTAATATCAATACTCGCCATACTGGATTGTTGGGTCATCGCCAGGACCATCACCATCTCGTCACCCCCGTGTGTTTTTTTTTCCCCCCCGAGTGTTTTTGATGTGAAACCCCTGCCTTAAGGACAGATTTACTTAGCTAAAGAAGCTATTTAATGTTTATATTTTCTTCAGTGAAACGGTGATGGTTTCCTTGTTATTGTTTATTATGAACTAGAAATATTAGGTTTAAGGATATTTTTTCCTCTCTTATGCCTCTTTCTATCATGTGATAGTTGAAATTCCGATTTTGTACAAGTGTTGTTTTCTACCTCCTCCTAGTTCTTTCTCTTATTCTACTGGATATGATAGTTAGCTAGGAGAATGGTGGTAGTGATTGAGGTTTTGTTTGCAAGTGAGTTTTCCTGTCCCTAGATCAGTTTTTGGGGGACGTTCCTTTGTAATATTTAAGTTTACTTATTGTTAATAAATTAATTGTTAAGGTTTTTGTTCTTGGTTTGCTTTCCCTCTCCTAAGTGTCGCTTCTTGCTTGAGATCTGTGTTATTTTTTTTGTCCGGAATCTTTGTCTATTTTGGCAACTGATTCTGAGAAGTGAATCTGCATAATATAAATGAAGATTTGCTGTGGCTCTTGCATTAATAAAGGAGTTCATAACAATATATATAATATATATATATATATATATATATATATATATATATATATATATATATATATATATATATATATACATATATATATATATATGTATATATACGTTTGTGTAAATATGTGCATGTGTGTGAGTTTACATATGTTTGTGAACTTCTGGTGTTTATATTTCATTAATTATAAATGACACCATAAGTTGTTCATAATATTTAATATATATATATATATATATATATATATATATATATATATATATATATATATATATATATATATATGTGTGTGTGTGTGTGTGTGTGTGTATATATATATATATATATATATATATATATATATATATATATATATATATATATATATATATATATATATATATATATATATATATATATATATATATATATATATATATATATATATATATAAATGTAATGTGAAAATGAAGCCCCTGTCTGAACAGAAAACAAGCACACCAGTAGAAATAATCAATTTGTTTAGGGCCACTTATTATTGCCCAGCAGTCATTTGTTCTGCTCTCCCATCTTGATCCTTTTATCTTCTCACGTCATATTTCATCTTTTGCAAGGCAAGGCCTCTAACCAAAATGCCTTTCCTTACCCTTCATTTTCCCATACACAATATTTTGACAGCAGAGGAGACTAAGCTCCACCTGCCGCCCTGGAATTTTTTTTGCGACATTCAAAGAGTGTCAAGTGCATGGCTGTCCTCTTTTGACATTTAGCCTCAGCAAATCGTACACTATTTATTGATATTGTTGCATATAGCTCACTTTTCCAAGTACGTTTGTAGGCCGACAACCAAGTCTCTTTCGGAGAAGAAAACAGAACGAAATCTGCTATAACACTTTCCGCAACACCATTGTTTCTAACTCAGCGCTGAAAATGAAAAGCGTTGATATATACGAGTAGGGCTCCGTTTCTGTTCCAAATGACACTTGGTTCCACGATATATATATATATATATATATATATATATATATATATATATATATATATATATATATATATATATATATATATATATATATATATATATATATATATATATATATATATATATATATATATATATATATATATATATATATATATATATATATATATATATATATATATATATATATATATATATATATATATATATATAAAAGCAAAAACACACTGTCCCGTCATTGTTGTAACCTGCTTCACGTTCGAACACGTGAATAAGGCTTGGCTTTGACTTTTTAGATACCCAGGCATATAGCGCACATAGCAGAACGGCGTGTGCTCAACTATTCTTTACTATTACCGAATGAAAAGCATATTATCTATACTTTCCTTCCCCAGGATTACCTACTACTAACTTGAGAAAAAAAACACCTCTCGTTTTGCTGACGAAATTCAATATGGATGTTTATAGGCCTAGATCTAGCGGGCTTATCAAAAATCCATATGTACTGGTTAAAAATATGGCTTTGGGCATGACTCAGGTCGACCTGCGCATGCGCTTTGTTCGATTTAAAAAGCCCGCAACCCACAACCTCGGTGATCGACTTGTCATCCAACTAGGAAACTAGGAACAGAGCGCTCCGTGGCAAAAGCTCACAGCAGTAAAAAAAAAAAAAAAAAAATCACAGAAGGTGTCGTGAGAAAATTGGATCCGTTTTTTTCTCGACAATCCTTCACAACGTTCAGGATAAGTGAGGAGGAGTAATAAGCAGGCGGCTGAATTCGTGGTTCACTTTTTTTCTGTAAATATGTCTGATTATTATTTGTGTCTGGCGAACTGCCTGTGTTTTCTGTGTCGGGAATGACGGAGAGGCTCCTTTTCATACAATTCGAGTATCTCCTTTAGTAAAATAACCTATGTATAAATTTTGAAAGGGAACCGAGGTGACGACGAAGCATGCAGAGAGGCGATATGCGTCTTTCTCGAGGGTATCGCTTTGAGGTAAGATAAGCACTCTCCAAGTCGTTACCTCCCCAGCCAAATCGTTCATTTTGAAGTCAAGAGCCGGTTCCTTTAGTATGCTAAATTAATCCCTTCACATTTGTGCCATCCGGGGCTTGATATAGTTGATGTTCATTTAAAGTGTAGCCTGGTTGTTCGGAAAATAAGTTTTGTGCAAAATTGTAGCTTTTAGACGTATATTTTTCGAGTTTTATGGGGTTTTGTAAAGCTTTCAGCATTCTCTTGTACCCGACCGCATGATCCTTGTGTGTTAATGTATGTTAAATTTAATTAGTCTTTTTTTTTTCCAATAAAATTGTAAAACCATCAGGGACTTGTAACCTTCACAGTCGTGACAGAAGGTATGGATCACGCAAGAAAAAATAGAAAATCCGAGTAAGTAATTAACCTGAGAAGACCATTTTCGAAAGTTTTAAAGCACTCAGAAAAAACTTTTGTTCCCTGCCCTTTGTCGATTAAAGGATTGCAGCACTGGCCATCGTTCTATATCCTAAATTTTTAACAATTTTATAATATCCCACGCAATCTTTTTTAATTTTTGTTAATTTGCTTTCTTCATTCGTCCGCCAAGACTACTACCTACGAGCTACTGCTTTTGTAAAGTCACCACATCGGCGCCAGGATAGTGTTTCGGCGGCGCCATTAATTAAGTCTCCGCTGAGCTTGTTTTCTTTGGTGACTTCCCATTTTCTTCAAGCTCAATTAGTCACGCCTAAAACGTGCCAGGTCACGCATTTTTATCATTTTTACTTTATGCGTATTTATACAAATGTCACACATTGTGTATCACATGTTTCTTCATTCACAGGCATCAAGACTGTATCCATATTGTATCTCTGTATGTTTTGTATTGTAATTTGTATTCGTTCACTGCATATTATTGTTTATTGTTTCGACCTCAGGTCACAGTCAATTCCATTGTCTCGCGGCCCGGCGTCAGTCGGCCGCAATATAACTGCCTGGATCTGTAATAAAGTAGCAGTAACTTTTACCTGCTCGTTTCTTTGACACCTTACAGTGGTGACCCCGGAGTATCCCGGAGCCATTAGCGGACTCACGGCGACTTAGTCTTGGCTCCAGGATTTCTCCAAAACGCTCTTAGCGGCCTAAACACGGCGCTGTAACCAGCGTTTGAGCGTGCTGACTCTCGGCGTGCCCCACCAGCGTCACTAGCGGAACCACACGGCGCACGAAAGTGCGTACAATATAATTTCTAAGTACCCCCACTCCAGTAAGGGTCAAAGGAGGCGAGCATGGACGCGGATATCCCCTCCTTCAGGCAGTTAAACGTGGACCGCGGACTCGGAGGTTTACCTACCTCCCATCACACCCGCGCCGCCCCCGCATCGAGGCCCTCCCGCAACTCCACACCAGCACCCGAACACACGGCGGCCGGGCAACACAATCGCGGGCCGCCCTCAATGTAAGTAAAGCTGCCGTCGTTTACGCAGGGAACCCATCGATGTGGCTGCACAGGGTGGAGAGCCACTTCAGAATCGCGGACCTGACGGACGAAATCCTACAGGCCGACACAGTGCTCAACGCCCTTCCGGAGGACGTGTACAGAAAACTCATCTCGTGAGTACCCGAAACACACACCCTCACATACAGCACCACAAAAAAGTTCCTCCTCGAAGCTTGCTCCCAGCCTATCGCCTTCTTCAGCAAGAAGTTCAGTCCCGCAGAGACCCGCTACAGCACCTTCGACAGGGAACTCTGCGCGATGTACCCGCGCAGTTCGGCACTTCAAGTTCCTCCTGGAGGGACGCCCTTCACAATCTTCACAGACCACCAGCCACTGGTTCACGCCTTTCACGAAGCAGGGGACGCATGGTCTTCAGACAGTAGCGCCACCTCTCAGCCATAGCCGAATTTACCTGTTCCGTCAGGTACCTCCCCGGCAAGAAAAATCCCGTAGCAGACGCCCTCTCCAGAGTCGAGTTGAACGCAGTGCAGCTTGGTGTAGATTACCAGGACCTTGCCAGAGAACAGGCCGCTGACCCAGAAACCCCAGCATACCACCGCCATCACATCCCTCAAGTGGCGGGACGTGACCCTCGCCCCGAAGGCCCCAGCCTGCTCTGTGACATCAGCACAGGTCAGCCCCGCCCTTTGGTTCCAGCCTCACGCCGCCGCCAGGTATTCGACATAATTCACGGCCTCTCACCCCTCCGGCAGGACCACCTTCATGCCGCCACAGCTGTCATCCGCCACCCGTCTTCGTCAGAGTCGGCGCGTCCGTCCGTCCACCACTAACTAGGGCCCTACAGGGGACCCTTCCGCGTGCTGGAACGAAACAGCAAGGCGTTCAGCTGGCACTCCCAGGCAAGGACGACTGGGTTTCCATAGACGGTTAAAGCCCGCCTTCCTGTCGGAGAGTCCCGGCAGCGACGCAGCACCCCCTTCCGCCTGGCTCAACCGTTTGCTCCAGCACGCCCTCACCCCGCAGGTGTTTAGTGAGCCACCCCAGGAAGGGACCGCCCAACCAGCAGCCTCAATGGGCGGGAGGCCCCCCGTTATCTTCAAGGAAATTTGGTGAACCCTTCAGCGTCCCAGCAGATACAGGGATTAGTCAGACGCGTCCCTCGTCTTGGGAGTATTTGTAAAAGTCACCACATCGGGCGCCAGGATAGTGTTTAGTGGCGGCGCCATTAATTAAGTCTCCGCTGAGCTTGTTTTCTTTGGTGACTTCCCATTTTCTTCAAGCTCAATTAGTCACGCCTAAAACGTGCCAGGTCACGCATTTTTATCATTTTTACTTTATGCGTATTTATACAAATGTCACACACTGTGTATCACATGTTTCTTCATTCACAGGCATCAAGACTGTGTAAGGTGTCAAAGAAACGAGCAGGTAAAAGTTACTGCTACTTTATTACAGATCCAGGCAGCTTATATTGCGGCCGACTGACGCCGGGCCGCGAGAGACAATGGAATTGACTGTGACCTGAGGTCGAAACAATAAACAATAATATGCAGTGAACGAGTACAAATTACAATACAAAACATACAGAGCTACAATATGGATACAGTCTTGATGCCTGTGAATGAAGAAACATGTGATACACAATGTGTGACATTTGTATAAATACGCATAAAGTAAAAATGATTAAAATGCGTGACCTGGCACGTTTTAGGCGTGACTAATTGAGCTTGAAGAAAATGGGAAGTCACCAAAGAAAACAAGCTCAGCGGAGACTTAATCTAATGGCGCCGCCGAAACACTATCCTGGCGCCGATGTGGTGACTTTACAAATACTCCCCCACAAGACGAGGACGGCGTCTGACTAATCCCTGTATCTGCTGGGACGCTGAAGGTGCCGCGGCTCCTTGAAGATAACGGAGGGGCCTCCCGCCTGTGAGGCTGCTGGTTGGGCGGTCCCTTCCTGGGGTGGCGCGCCTGGGGGGTGAGGGCGTGCTGGAGTGCGGTTGGGCGGAAGGGGTGCTGCGTCGGCTGCCGGGACTCTCCGACAGGAAGGCGGGCTTTAACCGGTCTATGGAAACCCAGTCGTCCTTGCCTGGGAGTGCCAGCTGAACGCCTTGCTGTTCCGTTCCAGCACGCGGAAGGGTCCCCTGTAGGGCTTAGTTAGTGGTGGACGGACGGCGTCGACTCTGACGAAGACGTGGGTGGCGGATGACAGCTGTGGCGGCATGAAGGTGGTTGCTTTGTCGATGTATGAGCGCCTGCAAGGGGGCGAACTTGCCGCCACGTCGCGGAGCCTCTGCAGTGATGGGGAGTGGCGTTCATCCGTCACGAGCTCTCCCGGCACCACGAGGGGTTCCCCATAGGTTTGTTCAGCTGCGGATGGGGTGCCGTCGGCTCTGGGGCGGTCCTCAACCCGAGGAGGACCCACGGCAGCTGATGTTTCCAGTCCTCGGCGGTGCAGCGGGCCATGAGGGATGACTTTGGGGACCTGTGGAACCGTTCGACCAGGCCATTGGCCGCTGGGTTTACGCTGTGGTGGTGTGGTGCGTGGTTCCCAGCAGTTGAGCCAGGGCAGACCACAACTCGGAGAGGAAAGCGGGGCCCCTGTCGGTTGTGATGTGGTCCAGGACGCCGGCGGCTAACCCAACTGGAGAGCAGGGCCTCGGCGCACGCGCTGGCGGTGGCTTCTTGCATGGGTGTGGCCGGGCCACCTCGTCGAACGGTCTACCACCGTCAGGAGGTATCTGGATCCGCCTGATGGGGAAGGGGCCCGACGACGTCGATGTGGATGTGGCCGGCGGCGCCCTGGCTGTGGGAACTCGCCTACCCCCGACTGCATGTGACGACCCACTTTACTGGTCTGGCACTGCAGGCACTGTTTTGCCCAGGCCGTGGCGTCCTTTTGCACCCGTGCCAGACGAACTTTTTGAAAGCAGTTTGGCCGTGGTCCTGCGGAGGGGTGAGAGGCCGTGAATTATGTCGAATACCTGGCGGCGGCGTGAGGCTGGAACCAGGGCGGGGCTGGCCTGTGCTGATGTCACAGAGCAGGCTGGGGCCTTCGGGGGCGAGGGTCACGTCCCGCCACTTGAGGGATGTGATGGCGGTGCGGTATGCTGGGGTTTCTGGGTCAGCGGCCTGTTCTCTGGCAAGGTCCTGGTAATCTACACCAAGCTGCACTGCGTTCAACTCGACTCTGGAGAGGGCGTCTGCTACGGGATTTTTCTTGCCAGGGAGGTACCTGACGGAACAGGTAAATTCGGCTATGGCTGAGAGGTGGCGCTGCTGTCTGAAGACCATGCGTCCCCTGCTTCGTGAAGGCGTGAACCAGTGGCTGGTGGTCTGTGAAGATTGTGAAGGGCGTCCCCTCCAGGAGGAACTTGAAGTGCCGAACTGCGCTGGTACATCGCGCAGAGTTCCCTGTCGAAGGTGCTGTAGCGGGTCTCTGCAGGACTGAACTTCTTGCTGAAGAAGGCGATGGGCTGGGGCGCCGTTGATGATTTGCTCCAGAACAGCACCGCAGGCGACGTTACTGGCGTCTGTCGTCAGCTGGAGGAGCCTTGGGATCCTGGTGTGCCAAGGCGGTTGCCTTGGTGAGGGCGGCCTTCGTCAGGGAAAAGGCCTGCTGCTGGCTGGGTCCCCAAGACAGGGACTTGGTTGACCTTTAGGACTTCCGTCAGGGGGCCGTGGTGTGCGCGATCCCGGGATGAACCGCCTGTAGAAGTTTACCATCCCAAGGAACTCCTGGACGGCCTTGATGGAGGTGGGTGTCGGGAACTTGGCTACGGCTGCCACTTTCGATGTAAGAGGGCGGACGCCTGTCGGAGACACCTCGTGACCCAGGAATTCTGCTTTCTGGACGCCGAAGGTACACTTGTCGAAACGGACGACGAGGCCGTTCTCTTGGAGGCGCTGGAGGACTCCTTTGATGTGTCTCTGGTGTTCGCTGTGAGACCTGGAAAATATGAGAATGTCGTCGACGTAGCAGACGCAGAATTTTAGGTCCCCCAGGATGCTGTCCATGAGCCGCTGGAAGGTGGCCCCGGCGTTCCTCAGCCCGAAGGTGGAGAAGGCGAACACATAGGACCCGAAGGGCGTGATGATGGCTGTCTTTGGTATGTCCTCTGGTGCAACAGGTACCTGGAAATAAGATTTAAGAAGGTCCAATTTAGTGAATATTTTGGCCCCGTGAAAGGAGGCCGTGAGGTCTTGCATGTTGGGTAGAGGGTAGTGGTCGGGCTCTGTTGCAATGTTGAGCCGCCTGTAGTCGCCGCAGGGTCTCCAGGAGCCGTCCGGTTTCTGCACCATGTGGAGGGGGGAGGCCCATGGACTGGAGGCTTTCCTGCAGATGCCCATCTGTTCCATCTCCGCGAATGCTTTTTTCGCCTCCTGAAGGCGCTGAGGGGGAAGCCTGCGGAACTTCGCATGTGTCGGGGGCCCTTTAGTCACTATATGGTGGTATATGCCGTGCTTGGCTGGGGCCCCGGGGACTTGGCGAAGCTCGGGCTTAAATACCTCAGGGAACTCCGACAGTAGGTGTGCATACTGGTGGGGGGCGACGGCGCTGATGGTGGGTCTGGGTCCCGCCGTTAACGGAGGACCGGCAGGAGTCGGTATCGAGGAGGCGCTTGCCCCACGTCGACTAGCAGGCCGAAGTGCGCCAGAAAATCGGCCCCAGGAGTGGGGTTCCTACGTCCGCGACGATGAAGTCTCAGGAGTAACTCTGGCCAAGGATGGAGATCGACAGGAGCCTGGTGCCGTAGGAGAGGATGGGGGTTCCGTTGGCGGCCGTCAGGAAAGCGGCCGGGTCTGGTGTCTGGTTGCAGTCCTCTCTGGATGCTGGGAAGACCGATTTAAAGGCTCCTGTGTCGACCAGCATCATCCTGCCGGAGACGGTGTCGCGGACGTAAAAACCTACTGTTTTTGAGGCCCTGGGTTCTTCGGCTGCCATGGTGGCCTGTCCTGCTGGCCGCTGCCACCCCCGTTTTTTGAACGGGTGAACGAGCAGGGCGGCAGGCAGTTTCGGGCGTCCTTTCCAAACCACTTGTGGTAGCGACAGAAGCCCGGGACCTCCATCTGCTGTGGTTCGGTGGACGTCTGTTGGCGATGGCGTTGACGGGCTGCTCACGTCCTCTTCAGGCTGGACGGAGCTGACCGGCTGTGTGGCCGGTTTTAGCCGCTGTGAAGCCTTGACGGAGTCTGTGAGGTGTTGCGCCGTCTCTATGAGGTCCTCGACAGGCATGGTGTAGGGGTGAGCGATCTGGTTGCGTACCTCCGGGAGGAGTTGGCGAAGGTAGATTTCCCGTGTGAAGCTTATCTCCTGCCGCTTCTTTGTGCCACCCAAGTCTGGTAGTGACAGGAGATCTACGACCATGCCCCAAGCGTCTCTTGAATTGAGGTCGTGGCGTGGGTTTATGGCAAGGTCGATAGCACGGGCGGCCCGCTCGGCGATGGGCAGGGAGCAAGCTTCGAGGAGGAACTTTTTTGTGGTGCTGTATGTGAGGGTGTGTGTTTCGGGTACTCGCGAGATGAGTTTTCTGTACACGTCCTCCAGAAGGGCGTTGAGCACTGTGTCGGCCTGTAGGATTTCGTCCGTCAGGTCCGCGATTCTGAAGTGGCTCTCCACCCTGCGCGCAGCCACATCGATGGGTTCCCCTGCGTAAACGGGCGGCAGCTTTACGGTGAGGGCGGCCCGCGATTGTGTTGCCCGGCCGTCGTGTGTTCGGGCGCTGGTGTGGAGTTGCGGGAGGGCCTCGATGCGGGGCGGGCGCGGGTGTGATGGGAGGTAGGTAAACCTCCGAGTCCGCGGGTCGCGTTTAACTGCATGAAGGAGGGGATATCCGCGTCCATGCTCGCTCCTTTGACCCCTTACTGGAGTGGGGTACTCGATCAGTACGCACTTTCGTGCGCCGTGTGGTTCCGCTAGTGACGCTGGTGGGGGTACGCCGGCGAGTCAGCACGCTCAAACGCTGGTTACAGCGCCGTGTTTAGGCCGCTAAGAGCGTTTTGGAGAAATCCTGGAGCCAAGGCTAAGTCGCCCGTGTGAGTCCGCTAATGGCTCCGGGATACCCGGGGTCACCACTGTAAGGTGTCAAAGAAACGAGCAGGTAAAAGTTACTGCTACTTTATTACAGATCCAGGCAGCTTATATTGCGGCTGACTGACGCCGGGCCGCGAGAGACAATGGAATTGACTGTGACCTGAGGTCGAAACAATAAACAATAATATGCAGTGAACGAGTACAAATTACAATACAAAACATACAGAGCTACAATATGGATACAGTCTTGATGCCTGTGAATGAAGAAACATGTGATACACAATGTGTGACATTTGTATAAATACGCATAAAGTAAAAATGATTAAAATGCGTGACCTGGCACGTTTTAGGCGTGACTAATTGAGCTTGAAGAAAATGGGAAGTCACCAAAGAAAACAAGCTCAGCGGAGACTTAATTAATGGCGCCGCCGAAACACTATCCTGGCGCCGATGTGGTGACTTTACAACTGTATCCATATTGTAGCTCTGTATGTTTTGTATTGTAATTTGTACTCGTTCACTGCATATTATTGTTTATTGTTTCGACCTCAGGTCACAGTCAATTCCATTGTCTCTCGCGGCCCGGCGTCAGTCGGCCGCAATATAAGCTGCCTGGATCTGTAATAAAGTAGCAGTAACTTTTACCTGCTCGTTTCTTTGACACCTTACACTTTCACGGACGTGACTTTTTTTATAGTTTCGCTGGAAAATAGCACCACAGAAAACGATAATAACACATCCATTTTTCAACGAAAAGAAAATGTATCGCAGCTTAGCTGGGACTAAGACAATTCGATGTTTTTTTTTTTTTATTCAACTTTACTTATTTATTACTTTCTCACAAAACGCCAGAAAACTTCTCTAATCCATATTCTGCTTGTAAAACTGAAGACTACTACCGTGCCCATCTGGTTCGGTAACTATTAGTTCATCCCTTGGGGATGAACGTAAACACATAAACAAAAGACTGTATATGGCATGGACACAAACAAGAGGCATAAACATAAAAAATAAGCAATAGCTGGGTTGGCAGGAATCATGCCGCGGTAGTAGTCTTCAGTTTTGCCTCTTCTTCTTTATGCTATTACGATTATAATTATTCAAAATGAACATACCTTCTTATGGAAAAGTTCAATATTCCATAAGTAACTTTGGAACCTTCAAGAGAAGAGAGTTTCAGTAGAGGTCAAAGTGAGAAAAAGATAACAGAAAGAAGAGTAGGATTACATTAGGATACAAATAAACATAGAAATATGTAAGAAAAATGAAGAGTAGAAAATGCTTCTGATCACTGAGCCATTTGTACTTTCTACATCATGTACTCCAGAATTTTGAACAGGAATTGACCAACAATTCGACCCGTTAATCAGTGCTTCTTTCATATTTAACAACTGAATTAACTTGGTCTTTATCTAATAAGAGCCTTAACTGAGAACTCATCT
Organism: Macrobrachium rosenbergii; assembly: GCF_040412425.1. Lineage (NCBI taxonomy): Eukaryota > Metazoa > Arthropoda > Malacostraca > Decapoda > Palaemonidae > Macrobrachium > Macrobrachium rosenbergii. Next base: position 8,650,885 of record NC_089746.1, on the reverse strand, counting down.
TTGTGCCCCAGGAATATAAGGTACCATGAAAAACACGTCAATCACACGTTCAACATTAACATGGATTTCTTCAATGATCTGAGGCATAAAGTAGCCTCATCATTATAAGACATAATGTCTTTTTACACATTACAGGAATATAATCAAATTAATCTTTCTAATTAGAACAATTCCCTCTAGACATAAAACTGGAGACACTGCTTACCTCTCCATTAACTATCATTTAATCTCTGTAAACGAGAAATTCTGGACACTACTCCTGCTAAAATACTCCAGGACAAGTGGCGCAAGATGAGAACCCTTACAGCTAAGGCAACCGATTTCCTACCTTCAGTTCTGTCAGTATAACACGTCTGAGAGGCGTTTCCAGGAGGGATCTCTTGATTGGCAGGGTAGAGGAAACTGTAGTGTGCAGACTTGGTTTTCGTAGCACATGAAATGGCTCGAAGGATCCATCGCTGATCTTACGGCACACATCATGGTTTTGTTGACAGAAAAAGATTTCAGTGGTGTCACAGTATGTCATGAGTCGTACAATAATTTAGATTAGCGGGATGGCAACACTTCAGGCACTCCTGACAGAGCCCAGTGCAGTCTTGAGAGAGCTGATGAGTGGGTGATTTTCGTCGCTGCACTCCTCGGTTCAATAAAGGTATACATGGTATGCCTAGTGTACAATGTCCACTTTACGGTACGCTCGACCTACTTTCTTGAGAAGAAACCTGCTGACAAGGCCACCGAGCTTTCTTACTTAGACCAGCCCTGACAAAAAAAAAAAGGTAATTAATATAATATGATGATTTTCCAACTCAGGGACATTAGAAAATCTGAAAGCACATTGCTATCCTCCTTCATCATCGGTTTTCATTTTAGTTTTTTTCTATTGTTTTCTAATTTGCTCTTCGATAAGCTTCTATTTTTATTAAAATCATGATTACGATAGGTTTCAGTAGTTCAGTGATTGTAATCATCTCACTGCGTTTGCTCTGACGACTGAAAAATCTTTGAAATCTTGCGAATCAGTGGTGCTGACTCTCAGCCCTCATTACTGCGTCCAACTCTGTTCCTCAGCCATAATACAGCTTTTGTTCTCTCAAATCAAGTATCCCTTAAAAAATAACTTTTCAGTTTATACATAATTGCTCGCTTGTAAGTAGCCTTTGAGTTTGACAACAGTGAGTTCGCCTAAATTTCATTGTGCTTATTCTCTCTCCGGTATCACACGTCATGGAGTTTCCTGGTTGTTGGTGTTCAGTTTGTTTCAGTCCACCTTGAGTATGTTTTTCATTTTCTTTAAAGGAGTAGTGACATTCATTTGTGTATTGTCTTTTCAAAAGTGTTTAGCTGTATCGTGTTGATAGTCCACTGTTTGTTATGGGTGCCTGTTGTCATGTAAACCTTCTATTATACATTATTACAGTGAATAAAAGCCAACTGATTATGAAGATATCATCTTTGCTTCCAAACCAACCAAGTTTTAACAATGGTTATGGGCCCAGTCACAATTGAAGATGAGAAGACAGTTAGCGGTGTACGGCAACGGTAAGCTAGGCTATGGACGGTAATCGTTTGTTTTGGGCGGCTGTGATTCGACGGAGTTCAAGGCTAGTGATAGGCTGGGTTAATGCAGAGCCCTCTTAGCAGGGAAAGAGTTGTATGCCTCAAAGAATCGTTGGTGGATTACTGTCATTTTTGGTGTGCTGCCGCCATCTGTGGATGTCAGTGGAGTCCTGTCATCGTCGATTGTCGTCGTTGTTGGATTACTGTCATTTTGGTGAGTTGCCAAGAGAAGATACCCAGCCATGGAGCCCGGTTAGTATTATTTTATAAGTTGCCAATACACACTATGAAATTGTAACTTACATTTTTGAAAAGAGCTCTTCATTCTCATTATTTTGAACCCCATAAACACTATGCGCAAATAATAAATAAAAAATTAGAAAATTTACGACTTATAAGGCAAGAATACCCCCACCCCTCCATAGCTAATACGGCAAAATTGTAACCCGTCAACACCCGTAGGTGAAGTTATATTGGTATTTTAAGGTTCTTTTAGTTCCCTATTATTTCCTAGTCATTTTTGCATGAAAAACTCAAAATGGTTTTTCGCGCAAAAATGGCTGGCTGGGGTCTTATTGGCAACTTATAAAATTTTACCTTAGTACCGTTAAATGAGAAGAATTATGCTACGTGGAAAGTGCAGGTAAAAATGCATTTGGTAAAAGATAACTTGTTCAGAATTGTGGAAGGGACAGAAGAAGCTTCTTCTCCAATAGATGCTGCAGCTGTTCGGAAGTTTGAGTTAAGAAAAGACATAGAGCTTTAGCTACAATTGTGTTAGCGGTAGAGCCTAGACTTCTTTACTTAATAGGTGATCCGAAAGATCCAAAAGTGGTATGGCAGAAACTGCAGGATACATTTCAGAAAAAATCATGGGCCAATAAATTCAGGTTAAAAAGAAAATTATACAGTCTGAAGCTGAAGCCTGGTGATGATTTACAAGGACATCATAAAACTTTTGCAGAAATTTTTGAAGAATTAGCAGTTATTGGCGATCCAATAGAAGATGAAGACAGGGTAATAAATTTATTATCTTCGCTTCCTGGTGATTATTCAACTTTATTGACAGCTCTGGAAGCTATGGAAAAAGTTCCTTCATGGGAATCGGTCACTGAGAGGTTGCTGCAAGAAGAATATAAAATTAAAGGTGATAGGCTTAAGCCTATGCAGGAAAGTGAAATTAAGTCTTTGCTTGCTAAACAGAAAAAGAGTGTTGAGTGTTTTGAATGCAACAAGACAGGTCATGTAAAGAAAAATTGTTATATTTTTATTGAAAAGTGCAAGAAAAGGAAAGAGAATAATGAAAAGAGTCAGGGTCATAAGGTTAAACAAAGCCTAGTTGCCAAAGGGCAAGGTAGTGATGATGAGGTTACTTTATTTGTAAGTGCTTTATCTACTAGTGACACATGTAATGACTCTTGGGTACTTGATTCAGGTGCTAGTCAGCATATGTGTAATGATAAGTCTTTCTTTTCTAATTTTGTAAATCTAAGAACACTTGTTAAAGTTGAAGGTGATGGGAGACCACTTACAGCTGTTGGTGAAGGCTCTGTGTCTTTGCAAGTTAATTTGCCTAACAATAAGGTAGAAAACCGTATACTTGAAAAGGTTTTGTATGTGCCAGATGTAGCTTATAACTTGATTTCTATTTCTCAGGTTACAGTAGGAGGTAAGGTGACAATTTTATGAACATTCATGCAAGATTTTCAGTAAGAAAAATAAGTTGCTAGCTGTGGGGAAAAAGTTAGGAAAATTATATATGCTTGATTGTTTCCAAAAGGCAGCTGCTCATTGTTCAAATCTATATTCAGATGAAATCTTGTGGCATAGACGATTTTGTCATCTTGGAATGAATAATGTGAGAAAGTTGATTTCCAAAAATGTGGTTAGTGGCATTGATTGCAAAATTACTAATGACTCATATGTCAGTGAAAATTGTTCTGATGGTAAAATTCATAGATCCTCATTTCCTACTGGAGAGGTTAGAAAAGAATATAAGGTTTTAGATTTAATTCACAGTGATGTCTGTGGTAAGATGAACCCAGGTTCTTTGGGTGGTGGAAATTATTTTGTTACTTTTATAGATGATGCCTCAAGGTATGTTTGGGTATATATTTTGAAGAGTAAAGGGGATTTTTTTAGTGTTTTTAAGAGTTGTAAACTCTTGTTGAAAACCAGTGTGAGAAGAAAATTAAGATTTTGCGCACAGACAATGGTGGAGAGTATACATCTGTTGAGTTTGAAGGATATCTGCAAGATGAAGGTATTCGTCATGAAAAGACAATTCCCAAGACTCCTGAACAAAATGGGGTTGCAGAACGCATGAACAGGACCCTTGTGGAGGCTGTGAGAGCCATGTTATCTGATGCAAGGTTGCCTAAGACCTTTTGGGCTGAAGCTGTGTCAACTGAAAGACAAGACACCTTATGAAGCACTGAATGGACGGAAGCCAAATGTAAAACATTTCCGTACCTTTGGCTGTATATCTCATGTCCATATCCCAAAGGATGAAAGAGAGAAATTAGATTCTAAATCAAGGGAGTGCATTTTGCTTGGTTATGGTTCTACAACCAAAGGCTATCGTCTTTACAACCTTGACACAAAAAGGATTTTTCATAGCAGAGATGTTATTTTTGATGAATCTAAGTCTGTACTTTTTGAGGAGTCACCATGTGAGGATTCACCATGTAGTCCAAAGTACATTGAATTTCAAGCATCACCTTAGAGTGATATTGATGAGTCTGCTGATCCAGAAATAAATGTTCGACGTTCAGCTAGAGAAAGGAAACCTCCTGTCAGATTAGGAGAATGGGTTAATTCATGTATAGGAGAACTGGATGAACCTTCAACAGTTGAAGCAGCTCTTTGTGGTCCAGAAGCCGAAAAATGGAGAAGAACTATGCAAAATGAGATGGACTCTATCTACGAGAATAATGTGTGGTCCTTAGTTGAATCTCCATTAGACAGTAACCCCATTAATTGGAAATGGATCTTTAAGAAGAAAGTACATGCAGATGGAACTGTGTGCTCTTACAAGGCCAGGTTAGTGGCACAAGGTTTTTCTCAGAAAATTGGGATTGACTGTGATGAAGCCTTTAGTCCAGTGGTAAGGTTTGAGTCTGTCCGTTCGTTGTTGGCCCTGGCAGCTCAGCATAACCTTCATGTTCACACATGGATGTGTCATCGGCATTTTTGAATGGCAAACTTTCAGAAAAATTGTATATGACTCAATCTAAGGGTTGTATTGAAAAAGGGAAGAAAAATTTTGTCTGTAAATTAGATAAGGCAATCTTAAGCAGGCTCCAAAATGTTGGAATACATCATTGGATGCTTACCTAAAATCACTGAAATTTCAACAGTCAAGTAGTGATTCCTGTATTTATACTAGTTTTTCTTATAATGTCTTGTGTATTGTTGCTGTGTATGTTGATGATATTGTAATTGTTTGTGAATCTCTGGATTGTTTAACAGAAATTAAAGCAGCATTAAGTAACAAGTATAAAATGAAAGATTTGGGTAAGTTGCATTATTTTCTTGGTGTTAAAGTGTTTCAAGATAGTGATAAGATTTGTATTAATCAGTCTGCTTATACCGAAACATTACTTAAGAGATTTGGTTTAGATAAATCAAAACCTGTGTCTACTCCTGTTGAAGTTAATTGTACCCTTGAGAAATCTACAGAAGAGTCAGATTTGTTCAGTAGTGAAATTTATCAGTCTGCTGTTGGTAGTTTACTTTATTTGTCTACTAGAACTAGACCTGATATAACATTTGCTGTATGTAATGTTGCGAAATTCTGTACCAATCCAACAAAGTATCATTGGTCTGCTGTATAAAGAATTTTTCGTTATTTACGGGGCACGTGTGATTTAGGTATTGTATATTCTAAACAGAATTCATGTTCTTGTGTTGGGTACTCAGATGCAGATTGGGCTGGAGATAAAAATGATCGCAGATCTACATCAGGATGTTGTTTCTCACTTAGCAGAGGCTTAATATCATGACGTACTAATAAACAGTCATGCGTTGCATTGTCAACTGCTGAGGCAGAATATGTTGCTCTGTCTAGTGCTGCTCAAGAGGCAGTTTGGCTAAAGTCACTTTTTAGTGAATTACATTTTGGTAATGGAGGTCCTATGTTGATATATGAAGATGATCAGTCTGCAATATGCCTTGCTAAGAATCCCAAGGACCATCCTAAGACTAAGCATATAAGTATAAAACATCATTATGTTCGTGATCTAGTTGCTTCTGATCAAATTGAGATACAGTACTGTCCTACCTCTGAAATGTTAGCTGATATTTTCACAAAAGGTGTGCCTACAGAAAGATTTGTTAGACTCAGGTCAATGTTGGGTGTGTGTGTGTTTTGAAAAACACGCTCAATGTGAGGAATGGTGTTGGTGTTCAGTTTGTTTCAGTCCACCTTGAGTATGTTTTTCATTTTCTTTAAAGGAGTAGTGACATTCATTTGTGTATTGTCTTTTCAAAAGTGTTAAGCTGTATCGTGTTGATAGTCCACTGTTTGTTATGGGTGCCTGACAAATTGTTGGAATTCAAAAGCCTAGCAGGTCCATGGTTCATTCTTGGCTTATTCTGTTGTCATGTAAACTTTGTATTATACATTATTACAGTGAATAAAAGCCAACTGATTACGAAGATATCATCTTCGCTTCCAAACCAACCAAGTTTTAACACTGATGTCTCTTTTCCTTCAATTTTCCTTCAACGTATAGATATATTTTGACACAGTCCCGGAAATGAAATCCATATTAACTTGGAACTAGTGTTGTTCTTTCATCGTTAATGCTTTAACTACAAAGTTAAGTATATCTTAGTTTAATCAGACCACTGAGCTGATTAACAGCTCTCCTAGGGCTGGCCCGAAGGATTAGATTTATTTTACGTGGCTAAGAACCAACTGATTACCTAGCAACGGGACCTACAGCTTATTGTGGAATCTGAACCACATTATAGCGAGAAATGAATTTCTATCACCAGAAATAAATTCCTCTTATTCTTCGTTGGCCGGTCGGAGATTCGAACTCGCGGCCAACAGAGTGGCTGAGAACGGAACCCGCTCGACCAACGAGGAACTGAAGGCACGAGACGACGAGCACTGGATTATATATTAAAAAGTGCTCATCAACTTCCTCAGCAAAATGCAGCTAACGGAAACTTAAACTTAACAAGTGTTCCTTGATCATCAAATATTTCTAAACAGAAAATTATTTCTTCCATTCTCTTACTCAAGTTCATTCTTCTTTCAGCATTTATCTCGGCTGAGAGGGAACACAAGTCCTCCAGAAAAGTAGGAGGGATGTTTTGGCAAGTCCTCAAGAAAATTAGTGTCATCATTTTTCTATCTGGGCTGAAACATCTCGGTAAGGATGTGAGACGAATGAGATTCGTCTGTTTGGGATTTCTTATTTAAAAAAAAAATAATTTGGTTCAGCAACCTGTGGTACTAGTGACTGAACTCTAAAGAGGAAGTAAACACTGATGCCAAGCTTTAGAGGCAAGCATGGTTAGTAATTCGGTAATAATTGAAACATAATGAACACCAATACCAAGGACTCACGAACAAGAACTATAATGAACAATAGTACAAAATATCTGACAACCAGAGTCGTTACAGTACAGCTTAATGAAGATAGAGTGATAATGCAGACGCTAACAATAAATACTACTAATAGCCTAATGACCGAGGAGCAAAAGATCAATTGAAAAAACAAGGACATGTGTAAAAACTAATGTTGACAACATCGTAACGATGATTAAATATTACTTACACATTAATGATAAACATCTAATGATAAGGACCCATGAACAAGAAAAATAGTAAGCAATGGTGTGTGGTACCAAAACCAGCTCAGTCTATCGAGTTTATAGAAAAGACGTCTACTGGAATATATATATAAAGGAAATTCTAAATTACCTTTTCAGTTCTTTCTTTGTAACGGATGGCGTCATGGCAAGCTATAGAAAAATATTGCGCCAGACGAACATCACTGTCGCACAGCTCAGTGGTTTGATGTCGCTGAACTCTGTTGCAGCCTCCACCAACATGATCTGCGCCATGAAATCAACGATGGAACCTTCGAGCCACTTCATGTGCCACAAAGACAACATCTGCTCACTCTACAATTTTTCCTATCCTGCTTGTCAAGAGATCGATCCTGGAAACGCCTCTCAGTCATGTTATACTGACAAGTCTGAAGGTGTAAAGTCATCTGTAAAGTCATTTGTAAAGTCTCTGCTGAGCAAGTTTTCTGTGGAGATGTCCCATTTTCTTTGCCTCTACAATTAGTCACGCCTAACGTGCCAGGTCACGTAAATTCAATCATTTAAACTTTGTATATATTTGTTTAACTGTTATCAATTGTGTATCATATGTTTCTTCTTTCACAGGCATCAGGATTGTATCCAATTTCACTTCTGTCTATTTTCACATTATAAAGTGTACTCGATCGCTGTATTTATTGCTATTTATTATCAACCTCAGGTCACTGAGGCTCCCATTGTATTCCGCGGCTCAAGGCTAGTCTGCCACTACATAAACCGCCTGGATCATGAATAAATTAGCAGTTCTCTTTTACCTGATCGTTTTTTTGCACCTCTTAAAGTGGTGACCCCGGAGTGGTTCCCGAAGCCATAAGCGGACCCATACAGAGACTCAGTCTTGGCTTCACACCCTTAGCGTGCTGACACTCGTCGGCAAAATCACCAGCGTCATTGGCGGACTCACACGGCGCGCTTCCAAGTGCGTTTTGACGCAAGTACCCTATTCCAGTTAAGAGGGCAAAGAGTGAGCATGGACACGGACATCCCTTCCCTCATTCAGTTAACCGCTAACCTTGCGGATTCGGATGCCTACCTCCCTCCCATATCACCTGTGCCGAGGCTCTCACGCTCCTCCACACCCCTGCCCGCGCCCCGCACTCTCCTCTGCCCGGCAGGACAATCACGGGTCGCCCTGTCCATAAAACTGCCGCCGTTCACACGGGAATCCATCGGCATGGCTGTACAGGGTCGAGAGCCAGTTCAGGCTGGCGGAACTCAACGACAAGGTGCTGCAGGCGGACACAGTACTCAACGCCCTGCCGAAGGAAACCTACAGAAAGTTCGTCCCGTGGGTGTCCGCCGCACGCCCCCTCACCTACCACCTCCTGAAGAAGTCCCTACTCGAGGCATGCTCCCTGCCCGTCGTCAAGCGGGCCACCTGCGCCTTCGACCTCGCCGTCAGCCTGCGGCAGGATCAGAGCGTCATGGAGTCATGGGGCATGATCCAAGACCTCCTCACCCTCCCAGACACCGACGGCACCGGAAAACAGAACGAAATAAGCCTGTCGCATGAGCTCCTCCTTCGTCAGCTCCTCCTGGAGGTCCGTACATAAATCCCTGACCCCTACGCCATGCCCCTCGATGACCTGATCCGCACGGCGCAGAACCTGACGGGCTCCGTGGGGGCAACGAAGCAGGTACCAGCACCCGCACTACCAGTCAGCACCATCCAGCAGGAGGAAGGCGCAGAGCAGGAGGCCAACATCGTCACCAGGAGGCGCCCAGCACCTCACAACAGGTGGAATTCTCCAGGGCTTTGCCACTACCACAGGCGGTTTGGCAAGGACGCCCAGAACTGTCTGCCACTCTGTTCACTCGCCCGTTCAAAAAATGGGGGAGGCGGCGGCCACCAGGACAGGCTGCCGTGGTAGCAGAAGAACCCAGGGGCCCAGAACCAGTAGGCGTCTACGTCCGCAACACCGTCTCTGGCAGGATGATGCTGGTCAACACAGGGGCCGTTAGATCAATCTTCCTGGCATCCAGAGAGGACCTCAAGCGAGAACCGGACCCGGCTGCCTTCCTGACGGCCACCAACGGGTCCCCCATCCTCTCCTATGGCACCCGGCCCCTGTCGATCTCCATCCTTGGCTGGAGATATTCCTGGGACTTCGTCATCGCGGACGTAAGGACCCCACTCCTGGGTGCGGATTTCCTTGCCCACTTCGGGCTGGCAGTCGACGTCGGTCGGAAGCGCCTCCTCGACACCGACTCCTGCCAGTCCCTCCCGTCGGCAACGGTACCCAAGGCTCCCACCATCTGCTCCGCCGCCCTCCACTAGTACTCACAGCTGCTGACGGAGTTCCCAGACGTTTTCAGGCCCGAGCTCCGCCAAATCCCCGGGGCCCCAGCCAAACATGGCATCTACCATCACATAAAGACAAAGGGGACCCCTGCACGCGAGGTTCCAGAGGCTTCCCCCACGGCGCCTTCAGGAGGCCAAGAATGCATTCGCCGAAATGGAGCAGATGGGAATCTGCAAGAAGGCCTCCAGCCCGTGGGCTTCCCCCTCCACATGGTGCAGAAACCGGACGGCTCCTGGAGACCCTGCGGCAACTACAGGCGGCTTAACCTCGCAACGGAACCTGACCATTACCCCCTGCCGAACATGCAGCACCTCACGGCTTCCTTCCACGGGGCCAAAATATTCACTAAGTTGGATCTCTTGAAATCCTATTTTCAGGTACCAGTCGCGCCAGAGAACATACCAAAGACCGCCATCATCACGCCTTTCGGGTCCTACGTGTTCGCCTTCTCCACCTTCGGCTTGAGGAACGCCGGGGCAACTTTCCAGCGGCTCATGGACAGCATCCTAGGGGACCTGAAGTTCTGCGTCTGCTACGTAGATGACATCCTTATATTTCCCAGGTCCCACAGTGAGCACCAGAAACACATCCAGGCAGTCCTGCAGCGCCTGCAGGAGAATGGCCTCGTATTACGTTTCGACAAATGCACCTTTGGCGTCCAAAAGGCCGATTTCCTGGGCCACGAGGTATCCCCAGAGGGTGTCTGCCCGCTCACATCCAAAGCTGCGACAGCTGTCACCAGGTTCCCCATCCCCACCTCCGTCAAGGCCGTCCAGGAGTTCCTCAGGATGGTGAACTACTACAGGAGGTTTGTCCCTGGGGTCGTGCACACCGCGGCTCCCCTGACGGAAACTCTGAAAAGCCAACCAAAGTCCTTGTCGTGGGAACCCAGCCAGCAGCAGGCCTTCTCCAGCTGACAATGGACGCCAGCAACGTCGCCTGTGGCGCTGTCTTGGAGCAGGTCATGGGCGGCGCCACCCAGCCCATCACCTTCTTCAGCAAGAAGTTCAACCCCGCAGAGGCCCGCTACAGCACCTTCGACAGGGAACTCTGCGCAGTGTACCGTGCAGTCCGTCACTTCAAGTTCCTCCTGGAGGGCACGCCCTTCACAATCTACAGGGACCACCAGCCGCTGGTACACGCCTTCACCAAGCAGGGGGATGCATGGTCTTCCAGGCAGCAACAGCATCTCCTGCTCCATCAAGTACCTTCCAGGCAGGAAGAACCCTGTGGCAGACGCCCTCTCCAGAGTCGAGCTGAATGCGGTGCAGCTCGGAATCAGCTACGAAGACCTCGCCAGGGAGCAGGCCGCCGACCCAGAGACCCCAGCCTACCGCACCGCCATCATGTCCCTGAAGTGGCGGGACGTGCCCCTCGCCCCCCGGGGGCCCAAGTCTCCTCTGCAACGTCAGTACCGGCCAACCCTGCCCCCTGGTGCTGGCCTCCCGCCGCCGCCAGGTATTCAACGTCATCCATGGCCTGTCACACCCCTCCGGCAGGACAACGGCCAAACTGCTGTCAGGGAAATTCGTCTAGCACGGAGTGCAGAAGGACGCGAGGACCTGGACGAGGCAGTGCCTGCAGTGCCAAACCAGCAAGGTGGAACGTCACACCGAGTCTGGGGTAGGCGAGTTCCCACAGCCAGAGCGATGCTTCAGCCACATTCACATCAACGTCATCGGGCCCCTTCCCCCATCAGGCGGGTCCAGATACCTCCTGATGGTGGTAGACCGTTCAACGCGGTGGCCCGAAGCCACGCCAATACAAGAAGCCACCGCCAGCGCATGTGCCGAGGCCCTGCTCTCCAGTTGGGTCAGCCGCTTGTAAAGTCATTTGTAAAGTCTCTGCTGAGCAAGTTTTCTGTGGAGATGTCCCATTTTCTTTGCCTCTACAATTAGTCACGCCTAACGTGCCAGGTCACGTAAATTCAATCATTTAAACTCTGTATATATTTGTTTACCTGTTATCAATTGGGTATCGTATGTTTCTTCTTTCACAGACATCAAGATTGTATCCAATTTCACTTCTGTCTATTTTCACATTATAAAGTGTACTCGATCGCTGTATTTATTGTTATATATTATCAACCTCAGGTCACTGAGGCTCCCATTGTATTCCGCGGCTCGACGCCAGTCTGCCGCTATATAAACCACCTGGATCATGAATAAATTATTGCAGTTGTCTCCTGGCCCTCAGGTAGACAACTTCACCGCTGCTGCCGCTCTCTTCTCCCGCTGCTGTCTCCACCTACCAGATCGCCGACCACCAATGGGAGGACAGTCTGCTAGACTGTAAGCTTCTCCCAGAGTTTCAAGCTTGTCGCTATCCGCTACCCGCCAATCAGAAAGCAGCTCCCGCTGTCAAAGCAGATCGCCGCCTGCCAATAAGAAGACCGTCTGCCGGACTGTGAAGCTTCTCGACGAATTTCAAGCTTGAGTCTGTTTGCTTCCCACCAACCAGAGAGCTGCTGCCGCTGTCCCCACCCACCTGATCGCCCCAGCCAATTGGAAGACTGACTGCCCGTCCGTTAACCTTGACGAAGATTCAAGCTTGAGAACATCTACTTCCAACCAATCAGAGTGCAGATCCTCTCACTCTGGTTTCTCAGCCCTGTCAACTAAATTAGACGACGCGCTGAAAGTCGGAATACGATCCTGAGAGAGCTTCTCTCGCTATTATAAGCACAATTATCACTGACTCTTTTCCTATCCCCTAACCTCTTCAATTTACTAACAGGCTCTCTTGTGGAAAATCTGGTAGCCCTTGTGGTCTTAAAACTCCAGGAGAAGCAAGACTCAGAGCCAAAAAATTCCCACTCTCGCAATTCTTCATTGCAAGTGGCATAGGGTCCCTTAGGCTGGCGTCTTAAATAAGCCAGAAAATAGATAAAGCCCATCTGGGAACCAGTTAATAAGAGAATTACACACAAGCCCTTCAGGTAAGACCAAATATATACACTTCCCTGACTACAAGACTAGACTGCTGAGTCTTTTTATTTGTGGGACAAATAAGAAGGTTCCTCAGCAGCTACTGTTGTAGAGCAGTAAACAGCTACTAATAGGATAGGCAGGGGCCCCCAAAATCATTCACACACCAACATCACTCACTCCCACCAATCTCCCTTCTCTCTACTTGCACTCACAAACCTCTTCCTTCTCTTTCACTCTCCTAGCAAGCAGACATGGTATCTTCATACAGTAACACACCCTTCCACACATCCTCACAGCACAGCACCACAACCTCATCCTCTACATCTTGCAACCCAGACTTGGCATCCACAATCAAGGACACAACCTCACCCACATCCTCACCTCACAGCAGCACATCTTCCTCACCAACCTCTCCTCCCCACAACCTAGACATGGCAGCCACGCTCACGGACACACCCTCACCCACAGATCCACCTCAAAATGGCACGACACCCTCATCATCTGCTACCCCCATCATGACTGCCCCAAGACGACGAGCCAGATCCCTTTCCATCTCTCCCACCGCTTACACACAGGACACGCAAAGACCAAGAATGGACGAGAGCTCTGACACTGACACCGACACTGAGAATCAATCACAGACAAACGACGGATTTACGCTTGTGACGAAGAGGAAGGCCCTCAGGAAAGCACGAAAACAGACCCATACAGCAAAAACAACCACAAACACAAATACAAAATCACTAAACGAATACCCCCCACTCCCGTTCCCCAAATTCAGACCAATCCCAAAAGAAAATGAGACATCATATGCCGCAGTAGCAGCCTTAGAGAAGAAACATCCAGGAATACAAATACAGGCACGACCAAACCATAGAGGACTCTTCACGATTACACCGCAGACGACGGAAGCAGTTGAGATCCTGAAGCAGGAAGCGCAAATACTGGACCCAGCAGAAAGGACACAGAAGGGCATCATTTGTCGATACCCAATAACCCTCCCCATAGACCCCATAAAGGAACTCTCCTACATTCAGGATGCAGTACATTGTAGGAACAAGGCAGGAGAGCCAACACGAAAAGTACTGGCAGTATTCAAAGGAAGGAGACCAGACGAAGTGGTCATCCCAATATGGGGAAAATTCCCTACAGAGGCCTACACACCGGAACCTTTGAGATGCTTCAAATGCCAGCGATTCGGACACCACCAGAAACAATGCGTAGCACAATATGTAGTCTGTGGTGTCTGCAGTTCAAGACACGACACCACCAGCTGTATACAGCGACACAATAACAAAGAAAAGACAAAAGCCAAATGCCCCAACTGCGGGCAAGGACACCATGCGTGGTACAAAGGGTGCCCGACACGGCTTCAGATAATCTGGAAAATGAAGGGACTACCTCAGGCTCAACAACACCAGCAACAACTACCCCAGCGACAACCACACCAGCAACAACTACCCCACCGACAACCACACCAGCAACAACTATTACCCCTCCGACAACACCAGCAACAACTACCCCTACAACAACCATACCAGCAACAACTACCTCGCCAACAACCCCAACAGCAAGCCCCTCCTACAAGACCTCCACAGCAGCACACACACAATCCTACACAACAGATGCAACAACCCCAACAACAAACTGCACCCACACACCAGCCTAAGCAACACAGACAACAACACAAAACTCTACCACCACCACCCCCCATAAACAAACGGGACCCCAGACTCAAAGAGCACAGACACCAAGATGCACGCGTCGACACACAGACTCCATCCACAAATCCCACTCCTTTCTCCACCTACAACACCCCAGTCACAAAAACACCCCTACTCCCAAATCCTACTCCTTTCTCCACCATCAACACCCCATCCAGAAAAACACCACTACTTACCCTCCCACCCGCCCCAACCACCGCACCTTCATCCTCACATCCTACCCACAGCACCCAGAGTCCCCCTCCAAAAGAAATGCAGTCTCCATCACCCGTGAGGAATTTCGACGAGAGGTAGCCAGAGTTGTGGAAGCAGTTTTAGCACAACTCTTCCCAGGAGTGGACTACACAGCAACACTGAGGAACACAGTTGCAGCCCTGTTATAAACCAAAATGGCTGAACACAATACAAATAATAGAGACAACCAAAACTGCAGGAATACACTACAGAACAATCTCAAAATCCTTCAAAGGAACATAAACAGTGCCAACACAAAATATGCCCTCCTGCAATCACAAGTGCTACCAGAAGGGCATGATGTCATCCTCCTACAAGAAACTCTAGTAAGAGAAACCGCCAAATTCACATTCCAGGGATATACAGTGTACAAAACCCCACACACAAATGAAAACAGAAGGCTAATCACGCTTATCAAAGCAACAATTCCCTCTGAACAAACAAGAAATATAGACTGTGGTCAAGGGATAGAAACGCTAAGTGTCCTTATAAGACTAGCAAATACCTCCCTAATTGTGCACAACATATACAAAGGCCATAACAAAACCTTTGAAGAAGAAAACCTTTTCAGTGCAGCCCCAAGCGAAAACACCTTCTTCGCGGGAGATTTTAATGCCCATCACCCGTGTCTACACTCACAGCAACATACAAATGCAGCAGGCAGACACATAAATCTGCTAATGGAAGAATTTCCTGAAGTGAAGCTGCTAAATGATATCAATGAAGCAACACACCTCCAAGGCGGAAGGCTAGACTTGAGCTTCATATCCAAAAATCTACAGGAAAACTGCACATGGAAATTGCACCCAATATTAGCCAGCGATCACTTTGCAACAGAAACTAACATAAGGATAACAAAAATACCTCCACCACCACCTCCTCCAGCAGGTTGGAGACCAGATCTGGCCAACTGGTTAGTGTTTGAAAACCATATGACCAGTTGGGCAACACAGTACATACAAGACCCAGCCCAAAACATGAACCAACTGCAAGAGGACTTTGAAAAGAGCCTACACAGTGCAACAAATGCTTCCATGCCAAAGAGAACCTTTGGTACAAACAAAACCCCCCACAAAGACAGCTGGTACTACAACTCAAGAATAAAGGAAATAAATTCGAGAGTTAACAGAACAAGGAAGCTCTTCAGGAAACAACCCACAGATGAACTACATGCTGTCTTAAGGGAAGTAATGAATCATGCAACCCAAACAGCCAGAGAAGTAAAGCGGGAAACCTGGCTGATGTGGTGCTCACAGACAACCCGTCTAACCCCAATAGCGAAAATGTGGTGGTTCAACAAGGTATCAGGAAAGACCAGACCACCACAAGCACACCATCCCAACCCACAGGCAGAGGCGAACAGACTTGCGCAACATTTTGCTGACAGGACCAGAACGGCACATCTGCCACCTGTCACAAGGGAAAGGCAGGTGACATTAGATCCAGGGAGATGGCTAGTTATCAACACAGTGTGCAATGAGCCTGACGACAACTGACACCCCATTCACAAAGCCCTCCAAAAAGGAAAGAACACAGCTCCAGGATCAGACATGATCACATACAGCATGCTGAAAAATATGGGCACAGCAGCCAAGGAAGTACATCTGCACATAATCAACAGAACATACACTGAGCAAGTCAGACCCACACAATGGAATCAACAAAACACACAACCAATTCCCAAACCCAAGGAACCAAACTCCTACAGGCCCATCTCTCTCATCAGCTGCACAGAAAAGACTGCAGAGAGAATGGTACTAAACAGACTTGTATGGAAAATAGGACCACTGCATCATCGACTATATGGTTACAAAGAAGGAATAGGCACACAAGAATGCCTAGCAGATGTAATGGCAACAATAAACAACAGAAAGTCAATTGTAGTTTTTCTCGATTTAGAAAAAGCCTACGAACTTGCCAGCGCTGTCGTCATCCTTGCTACCTTGGTGGACAAAAGAGTTAAGGGTAACCTGTTAGCATGGGTCAAAGGATACATGCAAAACAGACAAGCCAGAGTCACCTTCCAAAGTGCAAGCTCAGATTTTCTCAACTTAGAAAATGGAACACCACAGGGAGGAATACTTAGCCCCTTCCTCTTCAATGTACTAATGGAAAATGTAGCCACAATCACCCTCCCAGAGGGAGTGGAAATTTTCATATATGCAGACAATGTGTGCTTAGTGAGCACACACAGGTACAGATCTTACCAAAATATGCAAAATGCAATAACACAAATTGAAAATAACTGTACAGATCTTGGTCTAAAAATTAATACAGCAAAAACCAAAGCAATGGCAATTAAATATGACCTAAACCCAAATGAAATACAACTCATGGGTGAACCCATCGAATGGGTAGAAAGCTTTGTGTACCCAGGAGCAAATATCAACAAACAACTCTCTCCACGCAAAGAAATAGAAATACTTAAGCAAAAAATCAAATGCAGGCAAAATGCCATGAGAAGAATCACCTCTCTAAAACAAGGAGCAGTATACCATGCCCTCAGAACCTTCTCCACACAGACAATAAGGTCAACTGTGGAGTATGCAGCACCTGTCCTTACTCGCCTCACAAACACAGAACAAAAAAGCTTCGAAGTAATCCAAAACAATGCCTTAAGACTCATCACAGGTGCACCCATGTGGACTAACTTGTGTGTCTTGAGAAACGAAACAAACTTACAATCTCTAACGCACAGAATAGATCAGAGAAACACATCCATACTGCTAAAAACCTTGAAAGGTAGCAGGAACTGCCCACTCAAGAGAGAAATCAAGAAAAACATTGAGCTTCACGAGGAACTAGACCCCCCCAAGACATATGCTGGCGACCTCCTGGCAGCTTTAAGGAGAGTAGGAATGCAAAATCAAGCTGCAGCAATCAAGGAAGACACGCCAATCGCAGAGTACAGAGAACAAGCACCCTGGGAGCCTGAACTATTCAAGATAAACTTTACAGTCCTCCCTGCGAGCAAAGAAGCATGCACTGCTCAACAGCTAAGGCTTGCAGCCCAAGAGGCAATCAGGAAAACTGCAGCCACAAATGAATATTTTACAGATGGATCAGTAGATCTCAGCATCCCGGCAGCAGCAGCTGGGGTCCACTCAACAACCCTCAAAGGATGCTGGAGGCTCTCTGACAATGCCTTCACTCTACAAACTGAACTGATTGCCATTGCAAAAGCTCTAGAAGACTCTCAGCATAGGCAGGGAAACACAACAATTCATACTGACTCAAAAGGAGCACTACAGGCTATAACAAAAGGAAAAGCAAAGGAAAACATCAGACTTCTAACAAGCATGGGCAATTGCAAGCCTCCATCAAAACAGGAACAGGGAAATAACATTAAACTGGATTCCGAGCCATGTGGGAATCCAAGGAAACGAAGAAGCAGATTCTTTAGCAAAACGTGGGTTGCTACACACCAACATTAGTATCAAAATCACCCCCTCACTCACACAACTGAAAAACAAGGCAGCAGCACACTGCCAACTACAGGAGGAAAGCAAAGTCAGAAAAGCTGTTTTCGGTGGCTCAAAAACCGCCAAATGGTACATGGACGCCGTAAACCTAAAACCACACAATATAACTAAAGATATGTCACGGGCCCTAGCAGTCATAATCCATCGGCTAAGGCTAGGATACCTGTGCACATGGCAAAGAATAGTAGACAATCCTCAACCATGCAAGTACTGTGAAACAATCCCAGAAGAACCCCTGGAACACTACCTTCTTGACTGTACAGAAACAGAACAGCTAAGAACAAGTTGTGAAGGTAATGAAAGAACAGCTACCCAAATAACAAAGCACATACTGACAAACATCCATGAATTTGCAGGCTTCCTATGCTCCTACCCACCACCACGGTAACTCTAAAGAATCCATACCTTTAACCACCCACTCTCCTTCCCAATTCTTAAATCAGACACAACAGACCCGACCCAGACAACAAATCAAAAGCCGTACCATTCATCTCTAGATGCTGACTCTTTTAGAAATCACTCCCTCCCCTATCATTCCATCCATCACAATCAACACCCAACAAATACACAAAACACATACAGACACAAGAATTAGGACCGGACAAGGAATATGGCTTTAGATCACCACGAACTAGCATACTAGCTACCTGTGCCTACTACTCAATTCTTTTTTCCATCTGTTGGCCTCTCCCACTAGCCAACACTCACTGCTATCGTACTTTTATCCTCATCTGATGGGTACCTTAGGGTTCAAAGAGGTTGCAACCTTGCCTGTTAAATCTTTTCATTTCAAAATTCACCCCCACCAAAATCACTTTCATGTATCATAATAAAGTTTTCATTAACCTACCCATCTCACAGACTCATCATCAACATAGAGTTACGGGCTGCTCTAGGAGCAAGAGCCCGTGCTGGCACAAGGCCAGCTAAATCTAAAACAACAACATGAATAAATTAGCAGTTCTCTTTTACCTGCTCGTTTTTTTGCACCTCTTAAAAAGGTATGAATCGTATTTCAATCTATTTAGGATTCTTATCTAATACCGTGTGTCAATCATAGACAGGAACACTTCTTGACATCTTTAGCATGGATTTTCTTTTTGGCAGATAAGAAATACATAAAAAGGTTTCTCACTAACATAACATTCATTTTCTTTAAATGCTAGTTGCTGTGTTCATACCGTTTTCTATTACAGTTTTCCATCCCTAACATATATATGATGTACGTGTAACGTCCTGGTGTTTTTCAGTTAATTCATTATCATTCAAGACTAAGATTCAACACATCATCTTATTTTTATTTTCAGTATGTCTGCATGACGGCATTCTATATGAAGAGGGTGAAACCGTGTCAATAAACTGTGAGACGCATGTGTGCACTTACAATAAATTCAGACATAAAGCTGATGGTAAGTGGCAACCATTAATGACAAATCCAATCTTCATACTGATTGCAAGTAAGAAAGACTGAAAATTCCGACTTTACTTAGAATGCAAGTTATAAATGTACAACCTTCTCAGCCTTCACTGCCTTTTGCAAATTTACAGCAAATTCAGATTTAAGGACTGATTCAAATTACACCACGAAAAACTCAGACCTCAAGCTAATTGTAAGTTGTAAAAATCACAATAAACTCAAACTTCAAGTTTATTTTAAGCTTTATTTTAAAACACATTAAACCCAGATTTAAAGATGATTTTTTGCCAAAAAAGAAAGTTGATTAGCAGGACTTTATAGCTTTAGAATTAGTCATAATTTTACAAGCAACCCATGGCTAACTTGTAAGAGGTGCAAAATAAACGAGCAGGTAAAAGTGACTGCTACTTTATTACAGATCCAGGCAGTTTATATAGCGGCAGACTGGCTCCGAGCCGCAAAAGACAATGAGATTGTGTGTGACCTGAGGTCAATAATAATTAACAATAAAATATACAGCGAGCAAGTACAGTTTACAATATAAAGACAGACAGAATTCCAATGTGGATATAATCTTGATGCCTGCGAATAAAGAAATACAAGATACACAATTGATAATAGGTGATCAAATACATATATAGTTTAACTAATTGAAATCGCGTGACCTGGCACGTTAGGCGTGACTAATTGTATGGCGAAGAAACTGGGAAGTCACCATAGAAAACTTGCTCAGCGGAGACTTAGCGAATGACACGTTCGATGGAGACTCAGCTGACGGCTCTGTAGGTGACTTTACAAACTAAGGCCTTTCTGACTACCTCGGAATTACAACAATTTATCATCTACGTGACATCCAACACAAATGCATAGTTGATATATTTGCTTGGATTAAATATAATACTTATTGCGTCATTTGACCCGCAAACAAGAAGAATAATATTTAGATTTATTGTGGGGTACTTTTCAAGTTGTAGTTAAGTCTAATGTGTTGCCCTTTGTCTTCCTTCCTCGTAATTACAACAGTAACATTAGTCAACGACGAATTTTAGAGTCCTTGAATTTCTGCGATGTTCTTTTTTCATGTTGTCTATTGTCTGGTTAACCAAGAAACTGCAAAGTCTCTATTGCTATTTTTTTTTTTTTTTTTTTTTTTGGCCAGGAACATTATTTCTAACTGCTAATAAAAATCAAGTATTTTTTCTCTGTAGCTATTGTAGCATAACTATGTTAGGTTTCATTTTGAAGTTTAACACGTTCCAGTGAAATATTATTGGCTGCTTAAAACTGAGTTCAATGGTGAACTGTGGCTTTTCAAGCCGAATTTAAGCTGCAAAGGCCCAGTAGAAAACCCTAACAGTATGCATCATTTTTTTATTTAGTGTACTGACTAAAAAATAATAATAAAAATTAAGAGAAATTATGGCCGGTACCTAGACTGAAGTTACACACAACACGAAAGGCACCTTTCAACTGCCAAAACCTGAAAAGCAAATTAGCAAGCTGGAATTCTGACGTCAAAATTAATCTAACCAACCAAATGCAAACGGTTGCCGCATCGCTTTCGTTCACGAGCAGTGAGGTCGATTTAGCGGGAGACGTCAAAACTAATCTGTATTGGAAAAAACCTAGCTAATAAATAAATAAATAGATACATAAAAGCCTCAGCGGACATATATTAGCCTATAACTTGCAACTTCGTTTGGATTGCTCTCCCAGTATCGAACAAGAATTGCGATGGCAGATTCTACTACATGCCAGGCATCGGTTGCATTACGGCCGAACACACTGGGATGACCCAGTGCCAAGCCAAGACCTGTTCCAACTTGGGAGCCCGACTGCTGATTCCCGCAACTACACTTCTTTGAAGGCTCATCTGATGAACAACACAGTCTTCCCACCTGGTATGTGTCTAGACAATTGTTCCCCGTAGAGGAGTAGTGCAACCCCTTTCATTCCTTTTGCTGTACCTCCATTCATATTCTCTTTCTTCCACCTAAGTACTCACTCTTTCCTAACAATTATTTCATAGTGCGTCTGCGAGATGTTCCTCCTGTTACATCTTTCAGACCTTTCCACTGTCAGTTTCCTCTTTTAGCGCTGAATGACCTCGTAGGTCCTAGCGCTTGGCCTATGACCTAAATTCTATATTCCATTAACCACTTCATACTGTCGGCGGGTTGAAGTCGGTCATATACGTTGAAATATGAACCTTTGTCGTGCACGCCATCTTCCAATCCTTTATGAACCTTCCTCGTCCTCACCCATAATTCTTCTAAATTATACTCTCATTTAACCAAACTATTGTCGTCCATTCTGAACACATGACCAAACCATCTCAAAACATTGATCCATTCTTTCATCTACACTGACCTTTATATATCTACATATCTCCACTTTTCTCACCTTTCCAGCTTCCCTTATGCCTTAGATGCTAATTAAGTGTTTATTCTTACAGCTTGAGTCATTTTTCTTTCAGTTCCATAAGGACGAGTTGGCTCAGATATAAAACAAGATGCTATCATAAAGAGGAGAATGAATGGGCAAAAACGTGCTAGGTTATGGGGAATTCTCCACGATAATCCTGTTTTCATATGCATTATGTAGTTTCCACGATTTCCTCTACAGGAGGCAAATTAGCATTAAATATCACTGCTGAGATACCTTACAAAATTTTCCAGGTATGAAACGAGAGTTAATTCAAGCTTTCACCATTCCAGGCAACTTTTAATGGGTAGGAATGGAAAGCCTCAAGTGGCTTGACGGGGCAGCAGTGGCTGACGAGAACTGGGAGAGAGTTGGTCGTTACGAGCCGAATTTCACGGGAATTTGTGGGAGTTTTTATACTTCCCCGGGGTACGGACTTTGGGATGGACCCTTCTGGAAACTGCTGAGAGTCCTTTGCATGAAGTGAAGCATTATGTCATCAGCACCAACAGGATCTAGGCGACGCAGTACGAACTGCTTATTTGTCCAGAGTGAAACTGTTCGCTCATAAATGTCGCTATATATATATATATATATGAGAAATATTTCAATCATTGAAAGCCTTCTGTCACCAGATATATTCATTAGGAATGTTATATTGCCAGACTATGAGATCTGTAATTACAAACCAGTTACTATAAATCATTTAAACAATCTAAAATGCGTATGTGAATAAATACTCCATAAGAACCAGTTTTTTTTTATTTATTTATTTCCTGGTCGCATGAATCCATTAAGTTCCAGAGTCAGGCCTTTTGAGGCTTTTAATTTCAACGTTATAAACGTGAAATCAACGTTTTGGCATTTGCTAGTGAGAGAAATCGTTTAAAAAATATAAGCCGACCTCTTGCAAGGCGTAAAAGCCTGTGAGTTAATGCCTCTGTAAGAAAGAAAAAAAAAGGCAACCCCTGGCGTATTGTAGGGAGATCCGGAGTCTAGTGGTGTAATTTCAGTTGATGTCCACTGCATTGAAGATGCATCAGATCACCTGACAAAACCGGTTCCCACAAGGTTGTCCCCAAACTGACGTCTGGAGGGGGTTTGTTAACTGAAAACCAGGGGCGTCATTTCAGATTTTTGATGGGGGGGGGAGCAAAGGTGGTTTGGCGAGCGAAGCGAGCCTAATCACCTGGGTTTTTTTTATTTTGAGCTATTTTATGTGCTTTTCGAAGCACATAAAATAGATAGATATAACTTAATGTGATGACACATTTGAATTTCGGTAGGAATAATGGAAAACCAGCTGCTGTTACTTCTTGGGGCTTGATGGGGTGAGGGGGCAAGTGGAGGCTTGGGGGGCAGTTGCCCCACCTAAATGACGCCTCTGCTGAAAACCGAATAATTTGCAGTGATTTTGAAGGTAAGATTCGTTCCAAACACATCAAGACCCTTAGGAACAACAGAGTTTCACATCCAAAGGGGGATGTGTGCAATAGCAAATATCTATCAAAATATCTCAAAGTTTCCAGTTAGCAATATTTTCAGTGGCATCAGCAAGAGTGAAGAAGGCCGGAAAATACCAAATAAGAGCCCAATTTTCATGAAGGAAAGTCCCAAGCCCGGATAAATATGGAGGGTTGGAGTCTGAAGGGCATCTGTCTGTAAAACATCTGCCAAAATCAATTACGAAATGAGCCGTTCAAGATAGAAACAGCTGGAGGAGGCTCATTGAAAACAGCGACCCCGTCTTGGGATCAAGCTGAGAAGAAGACGAAGAAGCAAGCTGTATAACTCAGCCTTACATAGCTATGTATAGTGATGTGCAGATCTTAATTCTAAGATATCATTAATGACATTCTTGAAAATATCACTTAATCGTCTCCTCCACATATTTATACAGGATCTGACAGCATTTCTTCAACTCAAATTCTATTCAAAATTATCATATAAACTTATTATTTCTGTGTTTTTCTTCTTTACTCACGAATGCGTTTGTCGCATCCTGCTTCCAACTTTCTTCCACGTTTGTCTGCTGAGAATTGGTGCAATAGAACCCAGGTAAAAAAAAAAAGTCACAGAAAAATCACGGGAAAAAAAAGTCACAATAATCTTTCCTAGGTATAGTGACCCCCCAAGGGTTTTAATCCGGTATGTATCCACCTTTGCGGCGTGTTTAGTACAAGCCCGTTGCGGATTTCCGTGTCAACAAACAAAAGATTGTAAATACCATATACTGTAGGTAATGACCCCAAGAAATATTGTGAATTTTTCCCCCTGTGACTTTATTACCGGCCACCATGAATTAATGTGACTTTTTTTCTGTTGACATTTTTCCTAGCCAAAATTGAGACTTTTTTTTTCCTATGACTATTTTTCCCGTGACTTTAATACCGGCACCGGTGCAATAACCCTGCTCTCCACGAGAGACACGAAGAATGCTTTGCTGGAAAGAGGCTTCTTATCTTTTATTAACCTTTGAGGCTCCCTCCCCGCCGATTACTCTCTCACGCACTCACGCTTCGCCTTTCGAATTTGTTCCTTCAGAGTTGTGTAAATTCACAGGACAGAATTCAGACAATAGACCGAACTGGAAAACTTTGCCGATTATCAAATCCAGTTTTGATGTGAAGGCTTCCGTTGTTTTCAAAACTGTAATGATATATCGAGCGAGGAAATTGATGGCAACGACGCGCCACCGTTAAAAGACGACATTGCTGTTAAGGCCGCCATTAACGTTCAGTTATACCTGTGCGGTGGGCCTGTGCAGGCAAAATTGAACCCATTAGCGTTCAGCTTTGCCTGCACAGACATAACTGCGCAAGTATAACTGAGCGTTAGTGGCGGCCTTCAGTTTCAACAAAGGTCGGGGTTATTGTCCACAATGAGCCTGAATTCTGTAGCCTTAAAAGTTTCTTCGATTAACACATAGGCATCCGGTTTAAAGGACGATGGCGTGGTGTGAAGAGACTAAAAATAGAACGCAACTCGTGATCTTTTAAAAATGAATAGAACACAACTCTTAAACTTCTAGGCTAGTTCCATTTCAACAGAGAATAGCGTGCTTGCCTGTAATTAAGTTTCTTAAAGTTTCTTGATTCAAAGATCTTACAACGTAATTAATCTTAGCTAAGAGCAGAATTCCCTGAACGTATATAATGGCAGTTTCACAGGAAAAATAATTATCCTGAAATTGTGATTGTGCACATACACGCAGATCATTTATTTAAAATTGTTTACATGTTTCTAGAATATAGAGTGTTAAGTACATCTATCAGCTTTTAAAATAAGGACATTTTGCGTGACGTTAGACAACTCACTATAGCTTTATCATCAATTCGATAGCCGAACATTGCCAATTGCAGGCACCGAATTTACGATAATGGTTTTTAGAAATTTTACACATGGTTCATCTTCTGTATTTAAAGAAGCTAAGCTTTTAATGGTCGATAAACCATGGAACACTCTTCCTCAGCACGCAAAATGAAAGGTCCATTATCTTGACGGAAGTTTATCGGTTCATATACTGTAGGTATTTATCGTAAGCTGGTTTAACATTCCGAATATAAGTAATTAAGACTAAGTGCTTGAACAATGGACTTCGCTTTTCTACTAATGTGAAGTAATTGTTTTCACTATTGTGTCTCACAAGGTCTTTCGAATCACTAGCGGATCCAGCGGGGGTGGGGGGGGCGGGCGCCCACCTGGGCACGTGCCCCCCCCGTGAAAAAATAATGACAAAATAATAATATTGAAGATTTAGATAATAATTACATAAACGAGAAATATAAACATGGGAAAAAAATAAAAAATCTATTATAGAAATAATATAATTTTGAGAAAAAAGAATAATAATAACAATTATATATGTATATATACATATTTATATATAGATGTATATATATATCCATATATATAAGTATATATACATACAAATATATATACATATACATACAAATATATATACATATATATATATGCATATGTAGTCTCTACTGTAATCATGTCAGTAGGTTTTAACACAATGAATTTGTATCATAATTCTTCTTGTCAGGATTCCCATAGTCAATTCCGTCGACAAACTAATTACCAAGAAATCGCTGTCTATTCCTTTAGGCTGTAGAAACAGGTCTTCTCTGGATACATACCAAGTTGTTGGCACAATCGTGAATGTAAAAAACAGGTTATAATATCATGTCAGAGCTCCCTTAGTCGAGTTAACAGGACACACAAGTTCGTGAGATTCGCCAAGCGATGCTTTGTTTGCTTGGTCACTAGCCATATCTGTTTCATGAGAACCGGGCTACTCTTGCTGACGTTATACTTGAAATGAAACAGAACTTTAGGGGGTGCATCTTTGCGTATAGGTCTACCTGACCAAAGAGGTCTGCGCCCCAGACCCACCGAGTTTCCGTCAGTGGCGTCGCTTTTGGGGGCCAGGTGGGGCCCGAGCCGCCCCAGTCAGATGATTGCCCCCCCCCCCAACTCTACTGGCTCCCCAAGTTGAAATTCCCTTTGTAGCTAACTTTAACCCTTACAGTATTTGATACGTTTGCATATAGTAAGAGTCGAAAATTAATTGAAAATTGAGCTCTGTAATTTCAAATACAGGTTCGCTAATTACTAATATTATTGTTTTCCTTCCTTTACATGGATATATACATTCGAGAATAGCATATTTTAATAATACAGAATCTGCACATTAGTTTTGTGTAATTTTCTTTGGCACCCCAAAAAAATATCTTGGCCCCACCTAGGCCCCCCAACTGATGGAATGCCAGCTACGCCGCTGGCTCTCATACGAATATATCACTATTAGGAGCCCGGTTCGTAGGTAGCAGGTTTGAACGAACAACATTTGTTTCATTTGCCGTACCTTTATTTTCAAACTTCCATACCATACACTTTCCGAAATGCTAAATAGTTAATATATTAAACAAGTAAAAAATGCGTCGAAGTTTCTTCGGCGCAATCGATTTTTCTGTACAGCTTATAATGCTGCATGAAACTTTTTAGCCACCGCCCATGAAACTCAGCCACGGCCCGGTGGTGGTCTGTGTTGTTGGTACCTATAGCGCTGCCAGAAGCACGATTATGGCTAACTTTAACCTTAAATAAAATAAAACCACTGAGGATAGAGGGCTGCAATTTGGTATGTTTGATGACTGGAGGATGGATGATCAACATACCAATTTGAGGCCCTCTAGCCTCAGTAGTTTTTAAGGTCTGAGGGAGGAAAGAAATAGGTGCGGACAGAAAAAGTGCGGACGAACAGACAAAGCCGTCACAATAATAATCTTTTACAGAAAACTAAAACACCTTCACAAGCTCCTTCAAAAGAGTCTGTCTATTTGGTGCTTTGTGTAGACAGTACTTGCGATGCAGATCACGCAAGAACGAGTTACATTTAAAGCCTCCAAGGAGACTCCAGTCCAGCGAGGACATAATTATGACGCCCTCAAGAGTCAGGTGTCTATTCAACACCCAAGCTACTGTAACAAACTCAACTGATTTCCTTCCTCAGGACCCTCTCAGCGTGACAGCATTCGCTCTTCGTTAGTCACCGGAATTTCCTTGAGTCTCGAAGGATAAGTTCCTCATAAGTTTAAATTTCTGGGAATTGTTATGCAGCTCTAAGGGTGAAAATGATTTTTATGGTCAGGGTATGGCTTATCAGCAATCTTCTATTGCATATCACGTACTGATTTTAAACATTACCAGTTTCAAGTCATTGACCTCAATGTACCATGGGGTTCAGGGTTTAGACTGTGTATTAGAAATCTGCACAAAGAAAACTTTCATTTAAATGTTCATTTACTATTTTCCGTAATATATGAATTTTAACCAACGTGACCCCGATCCGCTCGTAGAGGACCGAAAGAAAGGACTATTTTCTTCTTCTGCTCATTGACACCTTAGAGTTAAAATGTTTTTTAAACATTTTAATTTCAAAAAGAAACAGTGATTATCTGGAATTCCAACACCTCACTACTTAGCCATGAGTTGGAAACTTGCCTCTAGATTCGCTCCCCAGAGAGAAATTACATAGATAGGTGGTAGAGGGTGTACGTTTTTTGTTATTTTGAATAGCATGAAACCATCTCAAAGAAAGTCTGAGTATTTCTATATGAATATGGATAAGGTTTCGTATGCGTTTGACATAACTACGTCACCTGATCTTATTGTCTGTGGTCACATTCCACATAACGAAAACTACATTTGAAATGAAGATATCAGGTATGTGAATTCTAAGCGGATATGAGCCACCCTAAAGAAAGGAATAAAGTATATTTATCTCATCCTTGTCCATTTTATGTAAAAGAAAAATCCCTTATTTACACCGACTGACAAGAGGTAACCAGTCATCGAATAAGGTCAGATTCATAACTTTAAGAACAGAATTCTAGATCCTTTCACATCGAGTGGAAAGATATTGCAGTCTTGTCCAGTGACTTCGATTTTATAGCCTGTAATTTCGAAGAATATCATAAAAGTTAATCGCTCTGCTATTGTCTTTAATCTGTCATCTATAATAACCACATTCCAAACGACGGCAAACTGTGGTGCATTATGGGAAAATTTCCGCAGTGTCTGTCGACTCAGTTTACTGACAAAAAAAAGACAAGTAACAAAAAAAAAAAAAACAGTTAATAACTCAGACGCTCCCAAAGCTTCATAGCTCCATGATGTATGGTGTTTCACCAATGCTTGAAGTTTCACCAACAGAGATCACACACACACACACGCACACAAGCATCTCGTGTCTTACTGTGAACTACGTCCGTACAATCTCCTAATCTCTACTGCAAATTTCATCAACACTTTTTGTATCGCATCTTTATTTGCGTACACCCATGCTGGATACCCATAATACATAAAACCATTTTACAGACATAAGAATCTGCATTTAATAATGAAAAACTATTTATTTAGAATAACAGTCTCTGATGAAGGTCTTCCTGAAACGCATACTTCAAATGAAAATATTCAGGGCATCTGCTCAGCGACCCTTAATTCGGTGAAAATTAGTATGGTGCCCTTACTGGTATTCAAGTCGGCTTCAGATTTTCCCGTCTATCTTTACATAAGTACTAAAATTTTAAATGGAGCAGAGAGAAGGTGAGGGAAAATAAAAGGAAGAAGTAAATGTCGTGCACTAAAATCATAATTATACCACTGGTATGCATAAACAAAGTCGAACTACTCTAAGCAGCAGACCTGCTTATTCGCAGCAGCTTAGTCATTTATTTATTCGCGTAACATAAATGCATTAAACTTGAGTGGTGTCACCGTCCAGACGAGGCAAAAGTACTTTTGATAGTTACACACTTCGTGGCAGTAACGAACAATAATGATTACCGCCATACTGAGACCTAATGGAAAGTAACGTTATAATGTTTGCCAGTGGCGCGACTATAAATCTGGAACTTTACGGCGTATACGTCCCATTTGGTGTGTTTAGAAATGCAAACCGTTGCATATTTGGTGAAGTATGGTAGCACTGTGGTCTTTTACAAATCAGCATTATAGTCTTGAATTTCTCTGTACTATTTTGGTCCCTCGGTATCGCCAGGATAGAGTTTTTTTAGATCAGAACATTTTCCTTACAATTTTCTGTCTTCGAAATCCCCAGCAAAAATATTTTCCACATCTAGTTGAAATCAAAACAATGTTTCTTGAGAGTACTTATCTGTTCATTTTTCTTTCAGCCACTGGTTCTCTAAAATTAATTTTTGGATCGCGAAGACATTTCTGTATTTTGTTTATAGATGATAAGAGATTTTTTTCCAAATACGTCAAAGTGCAAGAATATCAAATGCAAGCAATAGCTGCAAAATATTATGAGCATCACTTTTTGTTTCAGTCATACTGCCATTCTCACCTATTTGCCCCAACAGTCCAAGCGTTTCGTCCACTTTTTCATGTTCGATTATTACTGCCTCTTCTCTTGCACCCCGCCGTGTTTCTGATTCAGGCTTGGCAGAAATCTTGAGCTGCTGCTGCAGGTCATCACAATGAGTTTTTGAATGAGCAGAAGTGATAAATCGCTTCATTTATACCAAAAGGGCAATAACCGTAGCCTCCTGACTTTCAGCATAAAGACGTGCCTGGTTCAGACTATTATAAACATTTTCGGACTTCTGTTAAGAATTCTTTGTTGGACGCGTGACAGATGCCGAGACATCACAACCCTATCATCATAATAGTCATTCAATAAAACACCATTGGTCTCTTTCTTATTACTTTCTCGGTATTAGCATCATCCTCTTCCTTTATCTATATGAAGTCAAAGAATGACCTCGTTATTTCTGTTTGTCTTGTCTCAGAGTTACTGCCAACAAATCACATCACTTGGGCCAAAGATTAGCAATGGGCTGCATGTGACAAAGAATAAAACAGGATACGAGTATGCATAGTATTGGTTTCTGCAAACTGCTGACAAACTTGAGTAATGTTGAATTAGAAAATATTAATCAACAACCATTATGCACCAGGAAAACGTGCAACCCTTCACCCTCACACCTGAGGGTGATTGCTCCCTGCCTCCCCTCCCCTCCCCTCCCCCTTCCCCTCTCCCAACCTTTTGTTAAGGCTCTACTACAACCGATTTCGTGCACAACATCCATAACATAATCCAACAATGGCGTCTATGCAACCTCCGTTCTTCAATCAAGAAGCAGCTTTTGTTCTCCCAAATCCAAGTTCATTCCATGTGACAGTCGTCGAGGACCGGGAACTCAGCCGCAGCAGCTCCGTTCGGTGTCCTTGTCAGGAAAATGCTCGCGTTAGATATACTTAATCTCCAGTCTGTGAGCATGCATCGAGTTTAGCCATTCATCTTCACTTCGATTCGCTCCTTTCTTATTATTTCTCGGTGGAAACCGCGTCTTCAGTGAACCTTGCACCTCTTCCTCAAGGTATGAATGCATTTTGATAATTAATCTCAAAGAATATCTCAAGGTCAATACAGAACTGGAGATAGTCCGTGAGCATTATGTGTCATTAACTGCACTAAAAGATCCGGTGAATCGTTAATAGCAATAGGAGAGAGAACGGGAGAGTTGGTGTGACCTGATTAATTTTCTAAAACGTCATTCAACAAATCTCTCTCTCTCTCTCTCTCTCTCTCTCTCTATATATATATATATATATATATATATATATATATATATATATATATATATATATATATATATATATAAATAATTGTCAGAGAATTTTTGAGTGGTATTTTAACAATTTAAAGGCGGTCAATCTCTCTCTCTCTCTCTCTCTCTCTCTCTATTCTCTCTCTCTCTTATATCTATATATATATATATATATATATATATATATATATATATATATATATATATATATATATATATATATATATATATATATATTATATATATATATATATATATAGAGAGAGAGAGAGAGCTATTCGCCCTCGATGTATTTATGTGTAGGAATATTAGTCAGATTGACCTCGACAGAGAACATCTCTGTCCCGCAGGTAGGCCAGGCAATTCAAAATAACGATCACAGCAGAGACAGACGGCGTCCTCGCATAGGCAGGAATAGGCTGGGTAGTTCAAAAAACAAAATATGCCTATGGCATTAGGGACCTAAACCTCAGAGAGGGTTTTCACTCAATAATCTCTAGTAATGGTGGCCTTAAGCTATCTTTCCCTTTACCCTACGCATTCGGCGATGTCTTTGTCAAGGTCGGAGTGCCTGGGGCGTCGTGTAAAGATGCAGCCTCACCTTGCGGGAACGCGAGCGAGGTCAGAGAGAGACAGGCCATGAACGAGAGAGTACGCCGTGTAGCGTGCCGGAACGGTGTCCTTTGTCCCTTTACACCACTTTTGCTCCTACGTCTATATTTATTAGTGAATTGGGAAGACTGCTAGTATCAAGACTTCCGAGTGTCCGTTGTATGCGCAAACGACGCGACGTTCAAGGTAAGTCCGATTCTTGTTCAAGCTTCGTCGATTGACTTATAACTTTTCTGTATTTCCGTTTCCTTTGTTTCATCCTCCAGCCACCACTTACAGGATATGCTATTACGAAGTCTAGATTAAGCCAAATTATTATATTGTTTAGCGTTAGCCGAATTATCCCAGTAAGTCTCGGGGATTTAGGCAAGCAAGTCATTTCTAATACTCTGGTATTCGTTATGCCTAGCGCTCATTGTTTGGGGAAAACTGTTGCGTCTTTGTATTTAATACCATCTTAACAAGTAGAGATTTTTCTGCGTCCGCAGTTGGTGACGTTTATCATAAAGTCTTTATTCCTTGAATATTCTTTGTTAAGGTTAATTACCCTTAACTGGCGACCTTTGATTAATTAACGTCTGTCTTTGAAGTTAACTCGTGGCTTCAAGTGACAGGTTACGTGTATTCTTGGCATGCAGGGCCGTAAATGAAACAATAACTGATCAGCCAAGACACACGTAACAACGTATATATATATATATATATATATATATATATATATATATATATATATATATATATATATATATATATATATATATATATATATATATATATATATATATATATATATATATATATATTAACGATACATCACCCCGCTACAAGCCTTCATTCCCGAAGAGGCATAAATGAAGAAACTCTTTCCTCCGTTGGTGTGATTCGATTCCACGCACTAACCCCCTCACCCACGGCGAAACACCCCTTGCAAAATGTTACGGACGTGATAAGACCATAAACTCGTCTAAGTAAGTTAATTATAAGCGTAAGTTCTTTTCAACATACAATATAATGTTAATAACATCTTGATCAGTTTTCTCTAGAGAAATTTGTCCGTCGAAATGGGGGCGTAATCAGGGATTTCATGAAACCTGTTTGTTCACTGAAGATCGATGAGCCTGGTTTTGAAACGCACGGAATATTTGCACTATAAATCATATCAGACAAATTCACCATAATGTTTCCTACACCGGTAATGAATACAGTCGTCAAAAAGGTGAGGCGAAAAAAGAAAGGAAATGTCTGTTCATTGCTTTCTTTAATCGCTTCTGAATAGGGCATAGCTCTGAATAGAAGTACTTGCGTGTGCGAGTTGGCCAAAAAGCGGAACTGAAAGACACTTAACGTAAGAATAGTTGGTGAAGTCCCATTGGCAAATTGTTCGTCCCATTTGCCTTAAGTGCAAAATTCGCTATCAGCGGTCTTGAATACGGTCGATATCTTCAATATCCATTTCTTTGTCGTTTAGTTTCATGCAGTTTTAAAAGACATAATACCAAAGGAGATTCATGGCCATTTAACGAAGGAAGTAATAGAACAATTTAATGTGCCGTTCGCTTTACCTGTCAAGCAGCCAGGTATCAATCTTTGTCAAACGTGACCGGAGAGGTACATTGCAAGTGACTAAAAGCTCGAGCAATGGAGTAAACGTCTAAGGCCGGCCATACACTATCCGGTACACCTGACAGGTACGCCTGAACAGTCACGCCGGACAGGTATAACTGATAGTGTGTGCTGGGAAAAACTGGCCTGTCAGGCGACCTGTGGGCGACCTGACACCGAATGAAAATTCCATTCGGTCCACCGGACAGGCGAGTAAACCTGATGAGTGTATGGCGGTTTCATCCGGTGTACTGCAACAGGTCTCAGTTTAGGACAATCCTTTGATGTGGAAGGTTAAAATTATTTAGGTTAGCCTTTGTAATTTTGTTTTATTTTACAGTTGAGATCTTTTAATTTTCATTAGTGCTTTTTCAGACGGACACTATAGTTGAATGTTGAAATATGTCGCAAGGAATTAATGAAGTTCTTGGTGAATTTATTGAAATATATAAAAGTGAACCATGCTTGTGGAAAATAAAAGTTCTGACTATCATGATAGAGACAAAAAGATGCTGCATACAGGAAATTAGTGATGAAATTAAAGGAAATAGATCCTGATGCTAATGTTAATGTTGTTAAAAAGAAAATTAACAATTTGAGGTCCAATGTTAGAAAGGAGAAGAAGAAAATTGACTCCTCAATGAAATCTGGCGCCTCAACAGATAATGTGTACAAACCTTCCCTTTGGTACTTCAATCTTTTTGATTTCATAAACGACCAAGATAATGCTAGATCAACGGTCTCAAATTTCTCTCCGAAGATGACAATGATGAGGTAAGAAAAAGAGAACTATTCTTTTTGACAATATTTATTCAAATATTTAGTTTAGAATGCCTTTCCCATTTATAACTGCAACACATCAGCACTGTTTGTTCCTTAATATGTGATTATTTTGCCATGCCACTTTCCCTTCGTCCATGAAGTAATCCATAAAATGTTCTCTCACTTCTTTGGCATTTTTACAAGTCCTTCCTGGATTAAAGGATTGCAGAGGGTTCATATTAGAATCTGCACTATCGCAGCCGCTAGACAAAAGATTTCCATCTTCAGAATTTTCTCGATACAAACAACTTGCAGGGGGGCATATACTGTAGGCTGTTTATCCATCAAAAAATTATGAAGAGCACAAGCTGCCATCACAACCTTTTTCAATATTGTGTGGTTCTAGATTTATTGGTGTATGAAAAATGCGAAATCTAGATGAAAGAATACCAAAGACGTTTTCAACTATATGCCTCGCGCGGGATAAACGATAGTTGAACACCTCTAATTTTTTGCAGAATCAAGATTTGCCTGTCTAAATGGCTTCAAAATTTCAGTTGTCGGGAACGCGTCGTCAGCAACAAAAACATAGGGACATTTTTGAACTTTTCACTGACGTCATCATCCTGGGGGAATGTGTAACTTTTTCTCCACTAACTTTTCATAAAAACGAGTATTTTGGAGTACACCGCCGTCGGATACACGGCCGTTAGTTCCGAAATCCACTAGAGAAATCTGTAGTTTGCATCCACAATTGCAAGGAGAACCATACTATGTCTACCTTTGTAGTTGAAAAATAAGAGCCAGAATTTCTAGGGGGAATTATGTCAATATGTTTGCCATCCATGGCGCCTATGCAGTGTGTGAATTGCCATCGAGTCTCAAAATCCTTTGATATTTCCTTCCAATCATCTTGAGAGCTGGGAAACTGAAAAAACAAATGCATTATATAATGTACAGTCACTTTACACTAACAAATATAATTGTAAATAATTTTTAACATGAATAGTCTATTAAATAATGAGTAATATATTTTTTTGTTTGTTTGTTTCAGGTCAACTTTGATGCCTCATGTCCTGAGGAAAACTATTTGACACCAAATGTCTCAGAAGAAGAGGAGCGGGAACAGAATCAACGTACACCGTCGACTCAAATTTCACGACCTGGGCCCAGTAAGAAGAAGAAATCCAATGATGATATGTCAGCTGAAATATTGTCCACTGTTCGTGATCATTTCAAACAACCCAAACCACAACTTGACTGTTGCGAGCTCTTGGGAAGAACAGTAACTATGAAAATGAGGGGATTAAAGACAAACGCCTGCACATCATGTTCGCAAAAAAAAAATTAATGACTTACTATTTGAAGCAGAAATGTGCGCTCTGAACAACCAAGTTCTCACACCAAGTCCACAACATTATACACCAGTTCCTACTCCAAGTCAACAACATTATACAGCAGTAACCACACCAAGTCCACAACATTATTCAGCGGTTCCTACACCAAGTCCACAACATTATACACCAGTTCCAACACCAAGTCCACAACATTATGCACCAGTTCCTACACCAAGTCCACAACATTATGCACCAGTTCCTACACGAAGTCCACAACATTATACACCAGTTTCCACACCAAGTCCACAAGAAGAACAAAACACCACTTCTCATAACAATACAGAATCGGCTGCAACGTTTATTTCAAGTTTCACCTCAGGATTTGAATGAGTGTATATGGAAATAAGAAACATGTTTTAGGGATATTAAAATTTGTCTTTATATTTTTCCTTCTCAATTATTTCTTGATATGTGTCTTTCTTTTGAAGCAGAAACTATGATAATGGAATGTTTAGGTACATTCAAATTGGAAGTTATATTTTTCCTTATTTTTTATTTCTTGAAAGGTGTTTTAATTTTGAATGAGCAAGTATGATAATAAATACTAAGAAAGTATATTTAAAGATGATTTTGATTTCTTCCTTCTTTAATATTTAATTGCAAGGTTTATTGCTTTTTGAAACATTCTATTCTTCAGTTTAAAAATATGATGAAAAAAAACAAGACAAACCTTAATGTATTTATGATAAAAAAAAAAAAAAAAGACAAACCTTAATGTATTTCTGCAGAACTTTATACAAAGCCTCACATGTTTCAGGAATAATTCGTCCAAGAGCTTGTGGTGAAATCCTAGTTGAATATTTGAGAGACTCATACGATTGTCCAGTTGCTAAGTATCTCAAAGTTGCTGTCAGCCTTTCGTGTGGGGATATAGCTAATCTCATTTGCGTATCTTTCTTCTTAATCAAGGGGGATATAAGTAACAGCAACTCGTTGTACACTGATTCATTCATTCGCAGATAATTGCTAAAATCAGATGGTTCATCTCTCAATTCGTTAAGAAGATTGATATGAGTAAATTTATTACTTCTTTCCATCCATTTTTTACACCATTGTTTTCGTTTTTTTCGTCTCTGCTTATTATTCACATAAGCTAGCGCTAATAAGGCAAGCAAGTGCAACTCGTCTTCTCGAAAATCCATGTTGAACTGACAGACTTGACAGGTATGCCTGAAGAGTGTGTGTGCTCCTCTGGATTCTTAGAAAAAATGGCCATTGGGTCAGACCGGATTTCTCTTTATAACCGCACCCATCTGAATTTCTTTCTCGCAAATTTTATTCATACATCAATAAAGGTTTAATTATCGTTGCTCCTATTGCAATTATTACCATTATTCATAATGTTTCATATTCACTCTAATTTCCCGAATTTTACTGAGGACATCAAGCAACCATAAAAAGATGTAGTCATTTTAATTATTTTTTATAGCAGTGAATAAATGTATAATTGCTTTCATTCAATAAAAATACTGAATAAAATGTAATCTTTGTACCTTAATCATACATAGCTTCCATAAAACCCTGGTAACATCTCTTCTTGTTTCATATTAAAATAAAAAAAAAGGGAGCGTTTGCTTTTCAGAATGTACAATTTACTTTCTCATTAAGGTAAAATTATCAAAACATTTTCTAAATTAACACGTCAAGGTCAAAAAAGTCCACATTAATTATTTTCAGGGCTTAATGGCGTATACAGGACATCGTTAAAGATGATTTCCTTTTGAGACGATTATTAAGTCTGTGAATCTCTGAAGAGGTGGCCTAACTGGACACATTCAAGACAGTTATAAAACTCATGCAGAAGACATGAATAAGTTTTTACAATGACACCTTAGCAAATCAGATGCTGATTAGAGGTGCCGATAAAAAGAGAGGGTTGAGTTTTATTTAAATTCTTAACGCCCTTATCTTTGAAGAATGAAGAGTCCATGAAACCTGCCACCTAGCCTAACAGTCTTGTGCCAATAGACAAGCAATAAGCGGATACCTCAATGAGAAATCTTTCTCTTGTCGTGAAGCTCATTCTTAAATGCATTAAGGTGTCATGCATTTGGATTAAGGCCTCTCTGTTCTTACTAATTTGCACGCATCGTGTTACGTTCGTGTCAAGCATAGAGAGCAAGGCCCATTATTCAGTATATACAAAAATGATGTCGTTTGCACCAGACGCATTAAGACGCTGTCGTACAAAGATTTCGTGACACTAATCATTCTTCCCGAAGTCTAGCCAAATGACGGTAATAATGTTTCTGTGTCTGACTCTATACGAAATATTTTCAGTTTCGAAGATTTGCGTTCTATTTCCGAAAGAGAAATGGCAGAGGAGCGGCAAATAACAATTTATAATGTATTAGCACAACTTCATTTACTTCTGTTTTTGTTCCAGATTAAAGGCAGAAAGGAATTGCACTTTAATTTATTCTTTCCTGACATTCCAGCAAGAATTACTATTAAAAAGCATTCAGTGGCTGACGTCCTCTCTGGAGAAATATAGACGCACTTATCAAGAACAGTTTTACTGTCAAATATTTCTACCCGGAAATATGCGTATTAATTCTCCCATTGGATCCATTTGTCTTTCAGATTTTATCTTTCGCCTGAAGTGGAACCGAAGTCCCCAAAGAAAGTAACTGCGATGTTTTGGCAAATCCTGAAGAGAAACTGCATCTTCGTCCTCTTATTTGGGCTCACTCATGTCGGTAAGTACATCCATTCGTGAGTGTCGTGCGTCTGGGATTGTTCGGGAAGATACTGAAGGGTTTAGAAAGACTTTTCTTACTAAATTCTGAGAGGAACAAGGTTTTTTTTTTCTTTTACTGTGGATGTTGAAGGCTAATGGATAATTCCCCTCCCCCCAAAAAAAAATAAATCCACTCTTGATGATTCATATTTCCGGGAGACCCCTGGAATTGCGCTAAACTTCAGACAGTCTACGCAAATTCAGCGTTTGCTTGAAATCTTGGGTCACTGGGTCAGCTTTATGGCGTCATATTTCGAGAAATAGACCTGCTAGAGTCTTGCTCTTGTTATGATTAAAAACCTCTAGCGATTGTCTTCCTCGCTTAAACTGTAGTTCTCCTCTCTTTAAATAACTTATCTCACTAAGCATGCAGTAGACATTTATCTTCAAAACGTGACCCTAACTTTCTGTGTATCACTTGTGGTTCTCTTAAATGAAACCACATAAAACAGGTCAGCAAGCAAAAACTCTCTCTCTCTCTCTCTCTCTCTCTCTCTCTCTCTCTCTCTCTCTCTCTATATATATATATATATATATATATATATATATATATATATATATATATATATATATATATATATATATATATATATATACATACATATATATATATATATATATATATATATATATATATATATATATATATATGTGTGTGTGTATATATATATATTTGTGTGTGTGTGTGTAAATATATGCAATATATAAAATTCTTTACATTCAATATGTATATACATGTATATGTATACAGTATATGTATTATATGTGTGTGCATTATATTTATATATATATTGTATATATATATATATATATATATATATATATATATATATATATATATATATATATATATATATATATATATATATATATATATATATATATATATATATATATATATATATATATATATATATATATATATATATATATATGCTGTGTATATATATACTGTGTCTATATATATGTGTGTGTGTGTGTAAATTCAACTTTCTAACAGTATCGCCTTTCTATTACCTTTGCGCAGAGGGTCCTAGGTAATCTAAGAATGATATGGAGCTGGTTTCAACTTTTCTTGGGTGCCTTTAGCAGGTATGTGAGATGTGTCCGGATGAGGGAATGGTATCGAAAGGAATAGTTGAGAACAGCAATTATTCCGCTGTCTATAAGCAAATGTGATAGATGTGACTCTGGGAATTATAACGACAAGATGTTACTCGGTAAACCAGGAAAGGTGTATGGTAGGATTTTGATTGAGACGAGGGTGTGTGGATCAAGTGTTTGTTATAAAATAGTTATGGAAAAAAGTTCGAGAAGAAAGAGAAAACACTATGTGTGGCATGCATGGACCGTGAAAATGTTTACGATACAGTCCACAGAGAGGCGATGTGGAGAGTATTGAGTATGTAAGGCACAGAAAATAGATAAGTTATTGAAAATTATTAAATGTCTCAGGATGGAAGTGAAGCGTGTGCTAGAATATACAGGTTGATAAAAGTGACTGGTTTGGTCTAAAAGTTAGCTTGAGAGAAGGGTGTGTTATGTTGCCATGGCTGATCAATATCTTTATGCAGTAAGTCAGAGAAATAACAGATGTAGACGCCAAGTTGTGAGAACAGAAAATGAGTAGTAAATGGGGTCTGGAATGGTTGATGATTGCAGGTGTTAAAGTGGTGATTGAGAAAAGTTAAGAGAAACTGCAGAAACTAGTGAGAGTTTGAAAGTGTTTGCAAGAAGTGGAAGCTGAAAGTAAATATGAGCAAGAGGAAGGTGCTGAGGGTAAACAGTAACCAAAAACTTGGAGCAATGAATGGTCAAAAGGAATGGTGAAAGAATAAAAGCGATCAATTTGCATTGATTTGGGAATAAACGCTATGGATATGGTAGGATGAGAGGAGAGGTGGAGCACAGAACTGGTGGAGCAAGAAACGAAGTGGGATGTGCGCAAAACATTGGGGTTAGACATGAATTGTCCATAGAAGCCAAGTTGCAATTGTAGGAAAGGGATTGTTGAGCCAACTCTCCAGTATCAAAGTAAGGTTTGTGTGGATGTTGAATTTGAATGAGTGAAAAAAATACTGAAGCTTCTGTAATGAACTGTACACATAGTATCTATGATGCAAGAAGGACTCAAAGCGCGAGAAGTGCGAGGACACATAGAAGTAGTAAAAAACTTAATGTCGGTGAAAGGATGGAT
This sequence comes from Macrobrachium rosenbergii, assembly GCF_040412425.1. Taxonomy (NCBI): domain Eukaryota; kingdom Metazoa; phylum Arthropoda; class Malacostraca; order Decapoda; family Palaemonidae; genus Macrobrachium; species Macrobrachium rosenbergii. Next base: position 8,610,511 of record NC_089746.1, on the reverse strand, counting down.
CAGAGTGTTTTGTGATGGTTCCATCATGACAAAAATAGAGGACGATAGGTTGGTGGAAAAAAAAGGTGCATAAATCAGAGGTTTTAAGGGGAAAGTTGAGCAGAGAAACACCCAGAAAGGATAGGGTAGGTCGCATGAAAGAAGTACTGAAAAGGCAGGGCCTCAGTATTCAGAGAGCACAAGAGTGTGTGCAAGACAATGTGCGCATCGAATCGTGTATATATAAGAATGAGGGAGTCTTTGAGATAATTCTTCAACTCTCTCCCTGTAACAGACGGAATCATGGGGAGCAATGGGACTATGTGGCGCCAGACACAAATCTCTGTCACACAGCTCAATACTTTGACACCACTGAATTCTTTTCCTGTCATCAAAACCGTGATGTGTGCCATAAGGTCAGCGATGGATCCTTCAAGCCATTTCATGTGCTACAAAAGCCAAGTCTGCACACTCTACAATTTCACCTACCCTGCCAATCAAGAGATCCCTCCTGGAAATGTCTCTCAGTCGTGTTATACTGACAAAACTGAAGGTAGGAATCGGTTGCCTCAACTGTAGGGGTCCTCATCTTACGCCATTATTCCGTCTCAGTATTTTAGCAGAAGTGATGTCCATAATTTCTCACTTACAGAGGATAATTAATAGTTAATTCAAAAGTAAGTGGCGCCTCAAGGTTGATGTTTAGAGTGAACTGTTCTAATTGTGAGGAATCACCTAGTTATTTTCTTGCAATGCGTGATAAGATATAATATATGTTATAATGAAGAGCCTTTTTTATGCCTGGAACCATTGAAGAATTCCATGTTAATCTGAGTTTGCGAGTGTGCGTCTCTCTCTCTCTCTCTCTCTCTCTCTCTCTCTCTCTCTCTCTCTCTCTCTCTCTCTCTCTCTCTCTTATAATGAACCTCAAACCATGGAAGAACATGTTTTCAGTGGTTATTACATCTTCTTGAGGCACAAAAATTAACTTTCAGCTAAGGCTGCCGATTAGATAATGATTAAAATAATATAGTTGTTACATATGAGAGAAGCGTCGATTAAGGGGAGGTCGAGCGCTGATAGATTCCTATACGGCACTCTGGTGTACTTGATGCGGAAGGCCAACAAGGGACCCAAAGATCAGATTCCACTCCTCCTCTTCTATTCTGTTATATCTTTCTGTGTTTATCTTTATTGGAATATTACTCATCTCTTCGTAATGTTTCCCTCCTTTTAACATCTACGGGCATCTTCTTCCTTCGAAGGTCCTTGACCAAGTTAAGAGATAATTTAAATTTTCCTTTCAAATGCATGTTTTTTTTTAATAAGAATAAAAAGAAGAAGAAAAAAGAATGAAGAATGATTAGTGAAGTTCTCAAGACTAGGTAAGTTTTTGCAAAGCGTGACAAGGACATTTTCATAATGATAGCATAATTTGCTCATAGTACTAGGAATAAGAGAAGAACTGATAGCATGGTAACTCTTATATAAATTTATTCAGTTTTTTATACTGTGCTACAGAGTAATTCCCTTTAAAAATGCTTTACATTTCTTTCATATCAACGAAGGCAATGTCACCTTTCACTCAACATGTCACGAAAAACGAGTTTCTTTTTATTAAAATTTCACGTTTTTAGGTCGATTGTGTTATTAAAAAAAATCCAAAAAAAAAGGCCTTTCAGAGTCATCTAGAAGATCATCTTTATACCATTATCATGATTTTTAAAAAATTAATAAATAAATAAGTAAAAATAATAAAAAAAAAAAAAAAGGTGGGGAGGGAAGGCGAGCATTTAAATGTATTAGTCCCCTCTAATATATCCATTTTCTTTTTATCGAAACGTCTTGCTAGTTTCGTTTTCTATAATATTTTCTTCCATCGCCGACTATAACTTACAAATCCCTGTTAGTTATTCAGTTACATTATCACTGCCGTACCACAGCATCTAATATTGTAATTTCTTTAGCTCTTGGTGTCTTTCCACTTTCAAGTTTCTCACTTACCCTACTTACAAACTGAATAGTCACTTCCATAAACATCCTCAAACCTACACTTGCGTCGTTCAGTTCTGCTTCTCATCTATCTTTCAAGTTCAGAAATCTAAACATTTACCGCATCGACCTAGGACTGCATTCACTTTAGACAGCATCTCTCCATCTTCGTCTATCAGTCTTAGACCCATTAACTATCAAACTTTCTATCTGTACTTACGTATAGACCAACATATTTTCACTACAATTCCTGTTCACCTTTTCCCTCTATTTCGATCACTTGCCTACTCTTTCTTGTTCGCTTTCTTCTTGGCTACTCTGTTCGTTCATCTCTATACCATGGAAAGAGAAAATGGCATATGTAGCAGTGAGGAGAGGAGTGGCTGGTGCTATATCTACTCGTTACTTAGTTGAATCAAAAGAGAAGAATATATGCTACGTTGGGTATTAAAGAGAGAAAATGTGCCTGTATATGTAACTAAAGAAAAATATTAAGGTAGATAAGAGGGAAGTGAGAGTAGCCTATGAGGCAAAAATAGATGAACATGGGGCTGGGGTTAAAGGCACAGAGGTGGAAGAAGTAGATGAGGTGGCAAAATTCCGTGATGGGGTCACAGAGAGCCGGGAGTGTTTAAGGGTAAAGGAGAGAAAGAACACAAAATAACAACACTAGATGGTTGGATGAGATATTGAAAGGTTAAGAGAATGCAAAAAGGAGATGATATGAGGTGCAGTTGCATGGCATGCGACCATATATATATATATATATATATATATATATATATATATATATATATATATATATATATATATATATATATATATATATATATATATATATGTGGGTGTGTATACATGCATATATATATATATATATATATATATATATATATATATATATATATATATATATATATATATATATATATATATACATATATATATATATATACATAAGTGTGAACTTTCTTTCAGAATGTTTGTATAATGGAACTTTGTATGAAGAGGGTGACACCATCATGATAAACTGTGAGGCGTACGTCTGCAAATATAATAAATTCGTACTTCAGGCTGAATGTAAGTATCAAAGACTGCAAATTCAGACTCCAAGTAGAATGTAAGTTATAAATATGCAATCAACTCAGACTCCAGTCTTAGTGTAAGTTGCCCAACCACAACTGATTCAGACTTAAGGGTGAATGCAATCTACATAACACGATTACCTCACTCTGATTTTAAACTTAGACGTCAAGCTGAATGCAAACTGAACGCAATTAGCAAAAACAAAAAACCTCAGACTTCAAGCTGAGCGTAAATAACAATGACACAATGAACTCAAGCGTCAAGCTGAATTTAAGCTGCAAAGACCCTGTAACTTCACACTCGTAGCTAAATTTAAGGTTTTTTAATACGCTGTTCGTAAATGTGCCCTTCAGTTTGTTTATTAAGATCTATAAACTGACGTTAAAATAATAATGGTCATCGTTGCAGTCTTGCTCAGTTCCTTAAGTAGTAAAGTAACAGTTTTAGTACTTGTTTGGACAATCGTAATTTTCTCAGTAATTATGATCATTAGCAATAAAAGATATTTTATGCCCAATTCAGTATAAATAACGACGAAAAGTTATTTTATACCGCATACGAAAACCACACTGGATCTTTTGCTAAAATAGGAAAGTGCATGAGCATTAGATTTTTTTTTTTTTTCAATGAATACAGATGAAACGAATTCCACGGTAGAGGAGGAACTTCAATTTATTATTGTTGCTCAAGATCACAGACCTGTCAAACCATTTTCATATCTGTACTACCTGTCTAATAGCTGTAATCTTTTAAAAAAAATGTGATTTTAACTAAAAAAAAATGATAAAGTCGGAGTTATTTAAGTAAACAGGACCTTCCACAGTTATACAGATAACGTCAAAAATCCCACTATATTGCAAAACAATAAATAAACTTGCAGATAAAATTTAGCCCATAACTTTCAATTTCACTTTGATTAACCTCACAGTTGCAGACAAGAATTGCAACGACAGGTTCTACTACGTCGACGGCGTCGGCTGTATCACGGTCGAACAGTCTACGATGGCCTTCTGCGACGCCAAGGCCTTCTGTTCCAACTTAGGAGCCCGACTGCTGATTCCCCGCAACTATACCGCCTTCAGGGCTCACCTGGCGAACTCCACGATCTTCCCAACCAGTGAGTGCCAAAGGGTTGTGCGGTAAGCAAACCTTCTAAGACGTCAATTGAAGTCTTTTACATCCTGTCTCTAGTGCCCAGACAAAAATAAATTATTTCTAATGTCTTTCAGGTACATATTCCATCATTCTGATGTAGCAGGATGTGTGCAAGATTGAGTTGAAGCCGATCTTTGCCAAAGATCTTTCAGTTGCAAAAGATAGCTATTAGGTCATGAAAGGAAAATAAAAATTTCCATTTACTGATGCTATGGCTCATCATTATCGTTTTTCTGTTTACTTTGTGAATTTTTATACATTTGCCCTGTAGAAGGCATTACTCCATTAAATAGTGCCACTGAGATACACTGCAAACGAAATTCAATAGCCTGGAAATAAGGGTTAATTTAAGCTTTCACTTTTCCAGGTAATATTTACTATGTAGGAATGGAAAACCACGTGTGGCTTGATGGAACCGCCATCCCTAGCGACTGCTGGGAGAAAATCCTCGCTAATGAGCCTAATTACACAGGAAAATGTGGCAATGTTAGAAACGTGTCTCAGCGTGGACTTTGGGACGGATCTTGCTCATCTTTGCTCAGCCTCATTTGCATGAAGGTGTCTTAATGGAGATGAGAAATGACTCTAGTATCACCGGGATCCTTAAATTAGTTTTTCACGCGCACTGACACTCTGTGCGTGTCCACAAAACTTCGATATGAACTGCCTTACTCACCCTGCTTGAAGCATTCAATTCTTGTTGTCTCTGAATGGAAAAGTTTTAACATTATTAGGGGTAAGCATGTCTGTTTTATGGAAATATCAATTCCAACATAACAGATGGAAACTTACGTTGTGGAACAGAATCCAGTGGAAAAAAATTTGTGATATGAGTGTATTAGGTACAATTTGTCTCTTGGTGACATTTTGCATGTTAGGTGTATATTTTTATTGTGTGCATTCTGTTCACAGAGTAAATTTTTCAGTTAAGCGCATTTTATTCATGGAGTACTTTTGATAATCGGGAATAATTTGATCATTAGGTGGATACAGTCTGTACATTACGTAGGCTGTATTTTGTTCACTGAGTACATTTTGTCTATTGGGTTTCTCGGCAGAGACTGGAGTCTTACAAAATGGAAAATGAGAACCTAACATGGTTTCGGACACATCGGCCAAGTCACGAAAATTACAGGATTTCTGTTCAAGTTTCAGACACATCAGCAGACATACTCGTGCTTCCTCTATATTACACCCTGTTTATTTTTTTTCATTTTCAAGGACTGACATCACATTTACAAATAAATTAAATTACAAATAACGTGTGATATGCTTTGCAGGCTGACATATATTCCCTAAGGCACACATTTCCTGAAAATGGAAAGCACCATAGATAAATTTCGTTTACTCTCAAATACCTGCTTTCACAAAAGAGTCACGTAATAAATCAGCTGAACAATTTTAATCCATAAGTTAATAAACATTCCTTAAACAGCTTAGGTTTTTTGCTTTATTTCCTGATCGAATGAATCCGCAGTGTATAACAGACCTATCATTTATTCAGCATTGGCGGTGTGCGTGAGAGAAATCTTTTATAACTGATAACCAGAAGGCTGAAGTATCTCATCTGCCACTGAACAGGTAGCTATTTTATATAAGTCCAAACCTCTATAACCATCTGGGAGAGCGTGTTAAAGTCTGGAATACCACTTAATATTATGCCTGTATAATCCTTCCACTGGCTGTCGGCCTAAGAAACAGGAGATCAGGGCCTGCCCTATGAGCCTAGAGACGCCCAGGAGGACTTTAATAATCCTTACAGTCGCGTTTGTCACCTTTACCTTTATACATTGGAAAAATGATTTCCTGCTCATTCTTTCAGAACCCTTCCTTCATCCAGACACCTTACGAACCTCTGCGTGGCGCTATACACTTTCTTGAGACTGTAGGTCAGTGGTTCTCAAACTGGGTGCCGTGGCACCTTGGGGTGCCACAGACAGTGCCTAGGGGTGCCGCAAGATTGTCATGAGTTTTGTCTTGGCTAGATCATCTCAGTGAACATTTGCAAAAAAAACAAGGTTTGCAGAAGTCTTCATATAATTATTATCAGTGTGTATACTCCAATACGTTCACACACACACGCGCACACGCACACACACACACACACATATATATATATATATATATATATATATATATATATATATATATATATATATATATATATATATATATATATATATATATATATGTAGTATGGAAAATAATTTTATCATTAAATAAAAAGTTAATTCACGCGATATGGTGGGATGGTGAAGAAGGGGTGCCACGGTAATGATTACATTAGTTAGGGTGCCATCACTCAAAAAAGACCACTGCTGTAGGTTTACTTACAAAAGAGGCTTCTATGAACGAAAATCTGGTATGTACGTGGGCAGTCCCCCTGTCTCCTTATTAAATGTCAAGTACACGGAGCTTTTTGCGACGATCCTGCCCAGGATACTGCCTGCTAGTATCCTGTGAGTTAGTTTCGTAGACTACATATTCTGTGCATGGTTTATTCATTAAGATGAAAAACGTGTTTTGGACAATATTAAGCGCCTTGGTCCCTTCTATCAAATTTTTATTAAAGACAAGAGTATAAAACAGGTTGACTTAGAAAACAGGTTCTCAGATGTATTACAGTAGTTTCGAAGACGAAGAGAAAGTCCAATTTGACTGTATATAGAAAGCCTTCGAGTGAGAATGCGTGCGTCCATTTTTATTGAAGTCATCAACCTTCAACCAAACTGGTGGTTTTTGCTTTTTTTTTTTACGGGCACTGCGGACCAGTTGCCCTGTTCTCCTTGAAACTGAACTCAGGAAGATTCTCGCTACTTCGTCTGTGTTGCAGCATCCATCTCATTTTATAGAAGAGGGCCTTTCAAAATACTTTTTAAGGTGTGACCAGTGATGTTTTCAATTTCAGTCACCTTCTATTTAAAACTCTTTCAAATGGTTTGTGCTTACGAATGGAATATTTAATATTTTTCCGTATTCATCCTTTAAAATGAACACAACCAAGAACACACCAGCGATGACATTCACCTGCACAGATAAAGGAATGTATTTATGTGCTCACCGTCACAAAGAATATATCGGACAAAGTGGTAAGGAGTATTGAAACGATTAAAATAACACAAATACATCGTAAGGATAGGAAACACGGCCAGCAGCCTCTTTCATGAGTGGCTTAATTAAAATATAAACCACTTCTACTTCTTTTCATTTTTCTCATCTGCTTCTGCTCCAAAGACATCTCTCACATGCACATTATATCTTCCTTCTTCTCATTAAGATAGGATGATCCCTGGACCCACTGTAGTTTTTCAATCTGTGCCCACAGAGGGGCCGTTCTAACGCCCTTCTACGAAATGAACGGCACCCAAGAGTTACTGCATGCAAATGCAAAACCAACCCCTACTACTACTACTACTACTACTACTACTACTACTACTACTACTACTACAAACTTAGGTCAAAAAGAAGAAACAAACAGGCTAAAAGACTTCGAATGGAAACTTGTTGGAACTAAACTTCACAATACTTACATATCAAATTGCAACAGAATTGAAGTTCAAATGGTGAGCCAAGATGAATTAACAGCTACTTGACGAGAAAAGAAAATTAGCAGAACTGAAAAGTACACCAAGAAAAAGAAATGTTCGTAATACTCACATTTTAGCAAAGGAAGAATCATAAATTTTGACTTACTGGTTAGAAAATGGCAAAAAACAATAAATAAAAAAAAAAACAAGCAAAACATACCAAATGCGGATACGTGACTACAAATGCTAATTCTGGTGCAACAAAACAGATGTTGAAAGAACAATGCTCAAGCTGTAGTTACAGGTCTGAGGAGGTTCGTTGTCGCCATGTGTAAAGTGGCACTCGATCGCTTGAATACCTAATGCCCTGCTCGACAGGTTTGAGGCACATGACGACTTGGCACTCCATGGCACTAGCAAGGGCATTTGGCGTCGACGTCCTGTTGCTGTTGTCCCACCGGCTGAGTAAACTAATCAGTCAGTTAGCGAGTTTTTTAACTGAAGGTCTCAAGTAAGCTGAATTCCGTGAGGATGAAATAACCTGTCTTTCAGAGTCTGGGTAATCATTTGGAATATTAACGATAATCATGAAAAGGGGTTTTTCTTACATTAAAAATTATCAGGTATCCTAAACGAAAGACATGACTTACAACAATAATATCTTCAGTCATTCATTGGATATAATGGACTAATGCAATCAAACATTTTGTACCAGTAATTTGCTACAAAAGAGATTATGCATTGTGTTTGTTCAATATTTGGACAAAATATTTATCAGACATACTACTTATAATTATGTAAAGGCAATGACAGACAAGTACCAGATATACCATTCTATGCTTACAATAAAACCTAGAACAAAAATTTATGGTAGAAGGTTTCTTTAGGAGTTTAATTCTATATATTTCTGTTTATTTTTTATCAATAAACCATTTCCTGCAATGGGGATGGCTAAGGAGCAAGACGAGACCATATTCACTGCCTAATTCATTCCCTGATGTGTGAAAAAATTAGCTCCATGTGTTAAAACATATCCAGAAATTTAGCCGCTTTGAGGACCTGCACGTAACATTGTGCTCAGTTCTGTCCTACCTTTATTCTCATTCTACCTGGATATTATGTCTTTCTGCCTTATCATTCCCGACATCCCATCAAGAGCTTGCATTCTCTCAGGTCCTTTCGTCTCATGCAAGCGTTCGCTTTTACTGTCAAGCTTCTCACACAATTGTTAACGGTTCATGGCCCAGCACACAAAAACGCCATTTTCTAAACCTATGACGCTTTTTCTCGGGATGCATTCCATTTACGATCACTGAGTCATACAGCGCCCGTAACCATGGCTGGTTGAATTACCCACCCCTGCAACGATGTTTTTCTTCACCTTACAACTCCTAAAATAGTTCTCATTGTAGATCTTTGGTCCAGTTGGTGATTACGTTGCCTTTGATTTCTTAACAATCTCGAAATCCTCGTTCTTGGCTTATTGCAATAACACCTAGAATGTTCCAATTTTGTCAAGCCACTTGCTGATGTCGAAAAGTGCAAATTGTGCATTTAACTCTCGTAGTGATTCCATTTCCCAGTGTCCATGGGCCACAAACGGGTATGACTCAATAACTTTGTCTGTCACACATGTTCTTTGTTCATGCAGAAGAATATGTTTCATGATAAGAAGAAGCAAAGATAATTTTGACAGCACTTCTGCTTTCACGCTGAGAGATAAACAAAAATGTACTTCCTTGGAAGAAAAATTAGTTGTTGACATGAACTAACATTATACAGATGTTCCTGAATCTTTTATGTATGATTATTTGCAGGGCACGTGTTGCAAAAAGATATTCAAATATTCATCGTTTATGTAAGTGACTTGCCGAGTTCACCATAATTCATGCAAATTAAATTCAAAAGCATTGGAGTCTGCGACTCAAATGCGTATTCATGGTGAGTTGTTACAAGTTACGCCAAGAGACGGAGTTCTTGCTGCCATAAAACCACTATATACTACCATAACAATAAAGTGTGACAGTTCACATGAAAAAGTGCTTTCTTTCTGATCCATTACAACTTTATCGAAAACTAGAATGTTAATAATTAACGCTAGCTATCTCACATTTACGGTGAATAGTTCAGATATAAAAACTCCTCTCCAAGGTCTTATTTCAATGTTTGTCGGTTTTGAGCTGACGAAAGTCTCCTTGTTTTATATATATATATATATATATATATATATATATATATATATATATATATATATATATATATATATATATAATATTGTGTAAATATACATAATATATATACAGTAGATATATTTATAGATGTGTGTGTACGTATGTATGTATGTATGTATGTATGTATATATATATATATATATATATATATATATATATATATATATATATATATATATAGAGGTAATTTGTCAATCATAAACTTGTCCAGAATAAATTGCTATTAGGTTTTCTTACGTTGAATAATATTCTAGATTTATTATTCTTGACAACGCCAATTGTTTATGAGTGGGTTCTGATTTTTTTCCCTGTGCTGTGGTCTTTAAAGTAATTGCAGTTATATGGTGAAATTTTATGGGAAAAATTTTATGGCCTTATTCATTTTTAATCCCACTTAAATTACTTGTCAAGTGTCAATAGAAATAAATATAAGGGTTTTCTTAGTAACCCATTTAAACGGTCTGAAGTAAACAAAGATTGTTGTGAAAGAAGAGAGGCCATATATCTTTAAAATGTATAAATTACACGCTTACTCTCATCCTACAGTCGCTTAACTGGATTTTCTTAAGCATACGGCGCATATTTCCGCACTGCTTTCTAGGAAAAGTCCGACGTAGATATTTGATTATATGGAAACAGTTAATTGCAGAGCAGTTGTGCCCACCATTGTAGAGGAAATTTCCATTCGAAAGTGGAAAAACACACTAAAACGTAAGGAAGCCTGATCGCGTCCCGTACTGCATTTCCCAGTTTTAGAGGCACGGTAAACAATAAATTAAGGCTTTCATAAGCGGCCTTGAATAAGCAGACGAGGATGATGCAAGACGGAATATTATGCGACGCACACACGAACGCACGAAGAGATATCGTCTGCAGCAGCAGCCACTGGCCCTGGCAGCGCCATCAAGTCGCCTTGATGAACCATTATAACTTTGACCGTGTATTGTGACTAGACCTGCAAGCAACCGTCTGCTGTCCCTATCACCTTTTCCTCTTGCCCTTCTCCTCATCCCCACCATCCGGCCTCACCATCGTTATATAAATCTACCATCGATCACAATCTCCTTGTTGTGCACACGCAAACAAACTTTGTGTTATAATTCCCCCAGATACACACGAGGGAGACACAAACACGCTGATAAAAACGGCGTGGGAAAAGTTTACCGTCGTGTTATTAGCGTAAACCAGCAGACTTAGACTGTGCAGGTTGCAACAGTAAAAGAAACTTCAGAAGCAGCAGCAGCAGCAGCAGCAGTAACGTGAGATCAGCTGTTGGGCAATAACAAGAGAAGAGCAACTGAGAGGGAAAGAAAGAGGGAAAGCGAGAGGGAGAGAGAGAGAAAGAGAGAGAAGCAGGCGCACCAATACCATGTACAACGTCTCTCGAGGTACTCCAAGCAGAATCATAAACAGAACCAGAAGAGGTAAGAGATAGACGCAAATGGCGTTTCAGAGGCCATCATTTTTTAGCGTAGAAAATGTCGGAGTTTGCGTAAGAGAGGGGGAGAGAAGGCCGAGAGTTGCTTTCCCTCCGTAGTGGCGTTTTTAACTTGCGTTACCAAACGAGTGGGAAAGAAAGGAGGGAAAGTGAGACCTGTGTGACATATGAGAAATAAATAAAACATATTGCAACGAAATTGAGGCCAATCACGTCTCTTTTCTGCCCCCCAGATATAAACCACCTAAACCAGAAACTCGAGACGTTCGATCAGATTCGGGAATTAACTAGGAAGAGTAGCAATAGCGTAGATAGCGAAGAGGGAGACCACCACCACCACCACCACCAGCAAGCACAAGACCACCACCATCAGGAGGCGACGATGACGTAAGTAATGTGTGCAACAGAGTTTATGTTTACCCCCTTTTTTCGTTGGTGGTTCCTCCAGGGGGTTAACCTTGGGACTCCACGGGTTCGGGTTTCACTTGTCTGGTCGTTTTATTTCCTGGTTCGCGCCCTTCCCTAACTTGAATTATCGTTAGGTTAGGCTACGTCAAGGTTAATATACGGATAGGCTAGACTAGCTTGCGTTGTAGGTGGTTATATGTAGCCTAACCTACATCTAGGCAGGTTAGAATTCAGAAACGTAGCCTAGGTTAGGCTGTAGTGAAGTAGGCAGTTGTTCCTTACCCGAACCTAGGCAAAGTGGGAAAATTTTACAAGCTGACCATAAAGAGTTAGCCTGAGAATTGAAAAGTGGTTTCTATGGTAGCTTTTAATGTGTTTAGAACTATTTTTTACCTTTATTCTGCCAAAAATGCTTTGTTAGTTTATCTTATAGGCTAGCCTATATCTAGCAGTTTTGGGGACTTTCATCATGAAATCATGATATTTGGTTGGAGGAAAATGAAAGTGTAATGGAATGTAGTAATAGTTATCACATAGACACAACCAAACCACAAATCATAAGAATGAAATAGAAGGCTGAAGCCTAACCTAGCCTAGGAAGCCTACCCCAACTGACCTAGAAACATAAAAAATATGGAAGTGGTATATGCAAAGATACAAACCCCCTTTCAACGAGATTAGTGTTACATAATACCTCTACCATTATTTGCCAAATTTCAAAGGGAGAATGAGAAAACAGACTAAATATAACAAAAGTAACTGATAAAATCATTTGAAATTTCAAACACCATAAAAAGAAATCACATTTTGGTGCTATTTCCAGTCATCAACTACATGTAAAATTACACGAGCCTGTATTAAACTCCATAATAGAACCAAACACAACATGCATTCTTCTAGTTAAGCTACAGGAAACACAAAAGATCAACCTATCATCATCATCATCAAAATAGAAACTTTATATTAGTATTTTCACAACATTGAGTTCTTATTTCTTGCCAAAAAAATATAGATTAGCGCTAGAACCGTACAGGAACATGGTTAAACAGAGAACAAAGAGGCCTGGAAAAAATCTGATCCAACAAATTCAACTGTATTGTAAAATTCCACAGTTTTCACATTAGACTGAATTGCTCAGGCATATTAAAAAGTGCTCCATCTTGAGTATGGTGCCACGTGTAAACAAACTGGTATAATTTCTGCATCCTTTGTATATCTGTAATAATATATTTGCAATGAATATCGCATAGAAGGAAAGATGTTTCAATTACTGAGGTAGCAACAAAAATCAGTACAAAAATGTCAAAATTATATACCAGCAAGGTGATCAGGTACACGTAACTTTAGTAGATCTTAAGGGAAATGTCACCTTAACCATAGCATTGTAGGATTAATCAAGATTCTAATTAAAGAACTTTACATAACCAAAGCTGGTGGCCTAACTTAATTTGGCCTAGCCCAAGCCGAGTTTATTTTAGATGAGGCCAAGCTTGTAAATAAAGTCTCAGCACCCTAGAGTGGTTTTTCAAGTTGTAATTCAGTTGGATGTGCTTTTATATGTCAGTCTTATTCATAAATAGGCCACCTTCTGTCAGTCTTGCAATAGGACAGTGCTGTAACATTAACCATTTCCAAATGCAGTATTTTTATGATACTGTTTCTTCACCATTTGATATGTATGGTCTTATCTAAACATCTTATAAAGCTTCTCTGAATCAGCTTGTAGTTGGTATATTAGCGTTAAGGTTTTTTTATGTGATTGTTTTATTTCTTCTGATATTTCAACTAGCCTTGTGGCAGTCATCTGCTTAGAGTTATGAAAGTGAGTTACCTTAATTAAAATGCAAATATAGCAGATAGGTGGGTTACAGTTAATGGGTGGAATAATGTGCTGAATTTAACGAAATGTTGATGCAGATGTCTCTGGTCACGAAGGCATTGCAAACTCCTTAGCCCAGTTGATGGGGATAGCTGGTGTATCTTCCAGTGGTATGACAGCCCTCTAAGAAGTGATGATGTTTGGTGGCATTTCCACCTCTCATTCTCTTCCTCTTTCAACATTGTAAAAGCAACGAAATATCTTCTTACAATTATGAGAAATATAAAAAACCAACTAATGCCAAACAGCAACAAGAGAGAGTGGAAGAGAAGAGAGAAATATACCAACCAGCCCCATCAACTACATATGATTGCAACACTTTCAGGGACTGGATGCAACATCATTAAATATCTCGGAGAAATTGAGTATACGCCGAACCTACTGAATATTGTGTGTGCCAATTCAGTCAGTGTAAGGGAAGAGGTAAATGACATTATTACAGTATGTATATGGCAATCACTAAGTAGGTGCATGTCCCTGGGTCCCCCCCCCCATTTTTTCAGCCGCAGAGTATTTGTACTGCAAAGGACTAAGAAGGTGATGCAAGTCTTCATATATTTAATGATTAAAATTAATTCCATGTTGGTGAGGAATTTCCTATAAGTATATAGTGTATTAACCATTACTGTTATAACTATAACCAGATAAAGTGTAAATATGTTTATTGAGCATTTCAAACAATTTTTACTATGTACCAAAGTGAAAAAGTTGTATTCATATTGCATACTTATGCAATGAAAAATGTTTTTTCAAACATTTTCATGATTCAACCAATAATATGATTCCTTTTATATCTAGTGCAGTCGTAACAGTATTCTTTTATGTAGGGGCTGCCAAAGACAAATTACCCCCCATTCCAATACCACCACCAGATACGGTAGGACAACCTACGTTTGATTAGGAATCACACCTGTATTATATTCTTGAAAATTTATGGTGCCTGAAGTTAGATTATATGTGTGGGGTGGCAGTTACAGATATGTAGGGTGCAGTATTCCAAGTTTTAGTGAGATACTTTCTGTATTTCGTCCTACAATTTATGGCACTTTTGGTCAGGTTAGGTGGCTTCTTCCCTGCTAGGTTAATTGGCACCCCAGAATAGATTAAGAAGTATCTTGTTATGTCACAGCTATTTACAGCACTCTAGGTCAGATTAGGTCGGGATGTCCAAGGAAGAGGTTTCTCACACACACACACACACACACACACACACACACACACACACACACACACACACCAAGGCCAAATAAGACCCAGCACCCTGTAATTCCTCTTGCCACATCACCATCCATTAAATGCTGTGTATATTTTTGGGGGAAGTTTAAATAAACAAACTGTTCAACTGGATCAAAAGCTAAAGTTTAAGGAAGACTTTATTTACAGCATGCATTGCCTTAGTCTATAACTGGGAATGTGTGTGTGTGTGTGTGTGTTGCTTCAGTCAGCTGAGAAAAGTAGTTATATAATAACAAAGTTGTGATGTTGAGGAAGGAATTGTGGTCTTAGGACCATTGCCCCCATTCCCCTAAAGGTGACCTGTTAACATTTTTCTGCCATATGGTACTTTTTAAATTTGACAGGAGCAATTAGTAGAGGTTTGTGGTTTGGCCAGGGCTGTTATCCCATTACTCTCCAAGTAGTTGCGACATTAATACAGTACTAATTCCAGGAGCATTTCTATATGCTAACCTAATATTATTTTGGGAGGAGGTGTTCCTTAATTTGGAAGTTTTGCTGAGGGTTTATAACCTCATTGTATTTTACAACTTAATGACTGACTGGCTGAATATGATGTTGGTTAAGCTTGAATGTGTGAGCTCAGCACTTTTTCAGATATTCTTGCAGAAGTGGCTGTAGATGCTTGAAGTTTATTTAGCCTATGCTATTTACGTTTGGAACTTAATCTTTATTTGTAGGAGAGAGAGAGAGAGAGAGAGAGACTTATATTCATAGTGCATTGAAGTTATTAAATTGAAGATGTAGGGTCAAAGCTGCTTAGTACTCTCTCTCTCTCTCTCTCTCTCTCTCTCTCTCTCTCTCTCTCTCTCTCTCTCTCTCTCTCTCTCTCTCTCTCTCTCTCTCTCTCTCTCTCTCTCTCTCATATCTTATCAGTATTTATTTTCAAGAGTATTTTGTTTGTCGTGATTACGGTGTTGATAGCACTTCACCTGTTTCTACATATGTACCTGTGTGGTTTGTTTTATTTTTGTAGCTGGTTATCAGGTGACTGTATATTATGGATTATTGAAATGTAAATACAGCACAGTATGTTGTGGCCTGTATGCAACTTTAATTGTTTGTTAGTTTTTTTATTATTTTCTAATCCAAAGATTTTACTGTGACCTAAGACATATATTTCTCATCAACCAGCTACCCTAAGTGGGCTGCTTGAAACAAAGCAAGGTATTTTTTTTTTTATTAAAATTTTTGCATAACCCATTGATGAAAGCCAATCCTTCTGAGAGCAGCTAAGCCATCTGGTAATTTCTGTTTATTAGCTACTCTAATCAAATGAAGGCATTACTCTTAATCATCCAAACATTTTATTACTTCACTTTTAAACAAACAAATTCATATACAGTAGTTAAGATTTCTTGCCAAGTTATTGCATTTTACCATAAATATTTTTAACAGTAGAGGTGTGACATGGAGTGACTTGTTGTTATGGGTAAAAGAAAGAAAAGTAATTTCTCTCTCTCTCTCTCTCTCTCTCTCTCTCTCTCTCTCTCTCTCTCTCTCTCTCTCTCTCTCTCTCTCTCTCTCTCTCTCTCTCTCTCTCTCTCTCTCCCTGCATGACTGTTTCATCTAACTGATGTTCAAAGACTTCTACATTGCATTACCGAATCCTTTACATTATCAGTATACAGTACAGTAGTAATACTTTAAAAATAGTGCAAGTAAAGTGGTTTTTTCCAGCGCAGTTTACATTTCAACAGTTTTAACATCTCTTGCAGTGTTATCTAATCCTAATCAAAGAGATATACTGTACCTCGTTTTATAGACTCAAGTGTTTTATGTGAGCAAAAGACATTTCAGTTGAAAAATCATATTCAAATGATAATCCTGCATTTCACTGAAAATCAAGTGGGGAAATTTAAATAAGGTTGATTTGCCTGCACAGTTGTGAAATTTATGGTAGCTTTCCATTAATTTTTAATTGGTAAGTGGTAGTGATGTGCAAAACTATGGTCACCATGAATTCAGCAATATTTTCCTTTTTAACGTTTATTTGCTGCAAATTTTTAATTGAATTGTAATTTTTGTATGGTAGATAATAATGCACTAATTATACATTTCTGTAAAGATAAAAGGTAAATAGCATAAAAATATTTTCTATTTGCATTGCCTTTTAGAAGTTGTTAATGGCATGAATTATAAAAAAGATAAGACAATTTATGATAAAATTCTTAAAAGTTAAGAAAGTTCAATGGAATCATGTATTGAGCTCTAAAAGTAGTTTTTACAAGGTGTCTTTGGTTTATTTTCCCTTCAATTTTTTTTTTACCAACACTGACTGGTACAGTCAGTGCTGTACTGTAGTAACAGTACTGTATGCATACATATATATTTATATTTTTTTCCACATGGAATCAGTAGCTTCCAATTTCCACATTTCATGAACAAATGAATGCACATGAATCAGTTATCAACTGTTTGTATAATTTTTGTAAAATGAATGTTTATAGTGCTGTGCAATCTAGTTTTTGTAATTACATTAGTGTATTATTATAGATGCACAGTACTGTAAGCAGATCACTGTGTCACGTATTTCTCATAGCGCTCACCAAAAAGATTTGTTATTAAAAGAAAGGTGAATATTGAAGCAATTTATGAGACAGAAAGTGATTTAGCTGGAGCCAAAGAAGGTATGTTGGCAAAGAACTTTTAGTACCATATACAGGGCCCAGTGCAATGCACACTTTCAGTGGTATGCCATATGGCAGCAGTAATTTTTGTGGCTGATGTTTCTATGGTCCTTCCCTTTTTGACCGCACCCTCACTTGTCAGCCATTAGATTTACTTTTTGTGAGAATATATGAATTGCATCATAAGAATCATGCTGAATATCTAAAGTGATCCAACAAAAAAATTCATTGTGGGGGCGATAGTATACAATATATCATTTTGGTTACTTTACAGCCAGTGGGAGACAAAACAGTATGTGAAATATGGGCTTGTTTAGAAACATTAACATTGACTTAAACATTTATTTTCACATTTTCATTAAATGTCGATTGATTACAGTTACGATGCTAGAGCATATTTTGCAAAGCGAATATTTTTGTGGTGTTTGGTCTTTTTATGTTGTAGATCTTACCAATGATAAAATCTCAGTGAATAAATATTGCACTGTATTTTGCAATTTTTTATTTGTTACAGACAAAGCAGTTTCAGAACTTTCCATCTTTTATTTTTTTCCAAATAGTTCACCGCGACCAGTATTTCAGACAGTAAATAATAAAGGCTGTCGATCTACAAATGGCAAGGGCCCATCCCCTGAAACCATCTCGCCTCAACATGAAGAGCTTATCAAATTCTTCAATGAATGTAAGTACCTTATCTTAATTGATAAAGAAGCTGAGTAGGGCTTCTTGTTATGGAAAATGAAACAGACATGACTGTGTTTTCTGTATGGGTTATCCTCACCTATTCTGGTATGTCACGATCCCATAAAGATACAGTATCCAAGTCTGTGTTCGGTTGTAAGTTACCCTTAATTTAAGGGTATCTTGCCATATTCTCTGATGGTTTACTTAACTTTGTCTTGATTTTACATAGTATATATTTTTTCCTTCCTTCTGTTGGACATGAGATCTTTGAACCTCTTTCATTCCTACAATTGGAATTGCTCTCTTTTGAAAGGCAGGTCTTTTGTCATCTATTGAGTATGATTGAGTTTTTTTTTTTTTCGTTAGTCTCATTTGTTTAATTCTTAACTTTCTCTAGCTTTTGCTCTAAAAACTGAAAAGAAAATTTTTGTAGTTGTGTTGCAGGAAGCAGAGTCCTTTACAATAACCTTAGAACATAAATAATAACCTTCTCTGTGCATCATAAATGCTTCTTTTGTAAGTCAAGGGAAAGTAGTATTCACAGACTTGAAGGGCTTGTAAGTTCCTTTCATCTCTTTTTTTATTATTATTAAATCAGATAATTAGGAAACTCTTGATGAATGAGAGAGGTTTGGCCGTGTGTTGTACAGTATTACAAAATTTGCCATGAAGTGTTATGTCAGAGACCACAGTTCATATTGTATATAGCTTAGAGTTGAAATTATTGACAGAATCAAGTAGCCCATTGATGTATTCCGTTTATCTGTGATGGAAGGGTTGGCAGCCCTTCTGTAGTACATGGTTTGTCACATTACAAACATTCTTGTCAGTTGCCAAGAATTTGCTCCTGCCCATTTAGCATACGTCAGCAGAGTAGCTATCACCACGGATCTGAACGGAGACTTCCTTGTATGATAAGCCAGCCTCTCATACATAAAAAGACAGTTCTTTGATTTCATTACAAGGATTTAGAGCACTGCAAGGTTAGATTATCATTATTTTTATTGCAAATTAGTTTTATCTACAGTCTGCTACATATGGCTCACTGTTTCTCTTAATTTTTAGTGTAATAGTACCATGGAAACTTTTTTCCTGATACATAAGGCTCATTGGAAGTATTAACCTGAGATTTTCTGAGTTTTTCTTGCCTTGATTCACTGTGGATTTATTGGGCATAGCTGGTTTTGTTTGGTGGACTCTTGCGTGTCCATTATTTTCAGTTTTTCTGTAAATATACATGGATTAGATCAGTAAGCAGTCTGAAAGTTTTATGTTCATTTTCATACTTTCAATATAAGGAACTCTGTACAAATGTGATTTCTAAATGTTGTTTGTTGTCCGTAACAAATTGGTATTTTCAACGCAGTATCTAATGTTTTTTAATACAGTTCTGTGAGGTTTTGGGTATTATTTGTTTTAGTCATTGAATTGCATTATGCCGTCACATTGAAGTTAGTTACAGATTTAACATGTGACTCAAGTGTGTGTTTTTCTTAAATACCCAGATAATCAATACAGGAAAAATTATTTTTTGCACATTTAACAAAACTTTTATGAAAATTGTCTTTCTTTTGCAGCATGGGGTCGCGTTGTAAAAGAAGTAGAAATGAGCAGACAAAGTGGACATGATTCAAGAGGTATGTGATTGTGTCAAGGTGTAGGTTTGTGTTTTATAATGCAACTTATCATTCTTTATTCTTCCAATTTTCTTCAAAATAAGGAAGATATTACATGATGTTAACGTAGTGTATAATCGTGATTTATTCAAATCCAGTTACAAGCAAAGTAAGACATTAAATTAAAATTGAAACACTTGAAAAGTTTATATTAATGAAGAATTAAGTATTTGGTTAAATACACTAGTGAATGAGTGTTACCATTTTAGTGATCATAAAATTACAGTCTTACAAAAGATCATTTTTCTTGTCCGAATAATATAAAAAAAAATTCTGTACAGAACAACTTTGTAAAACAAGGAAGCACTCCAGAAAATTTTTAAAAATTACCAAGACAACATTCAGTGACACAGTAAATATTTAATAAACAATGCAGAGATCTACATAGGAAGTCTATGACAACAGTGGAATAACACGAACTGTCATCATAATGCACAACATCTTCCTAGCACTTTCACTTTATACTATATACTATTGCAAACAATAGCATAAGCTGTCCTGACTATAATGTGATGTGCATGGACTTTATACTGTATGTGTGCAGAATATAGAAGTTACTTTTGACTTTTCAGATTACTTCAGCAAAAATTTATAGATAACCAGCACAATGGGGAAGTATTTTTTATGTCAAAATTCACATTCTATGAGTTGAAGATTTCCATATTTTCCAGGAGGTGGAATTGCCTATTACCAGGAGAAACACGTTCATCCTGCTCTACAGGGTAAGTTTGGCTATTAAGAACAGTCAATACTTAACGTTTGTATTTTGACCATAATCTAGACGATGCTGCTTTGGGAACATTAAGGTTTTTTTGATCCTAGGGATTTTAAGCTTTATGGTTTAAAGTTACTGGTAAAGCCCTGAGCATATCAGTAACAAATACTGTATGCTCTGAAAATGAGTCTGAGGTTAGTGATTGAGCTAAATGTTAAGATATCCAAGGGTCTGATATGTCCTAAACATTCATCATATTGTTATCTCTGTGTAACTTATTCATGTAATAAAAGAGAAAATTGATAGTAAGACCAAAATTAGTTACTGTATACATCAAACATGGAGTATTTGTAACAACAAAGGTTTTCCTCTCTGTTTGCAGATTTCAAGCCATTCGACTTAGATGCATGGTGGGGGAAGAGACTGTACCAAAAACTAACCCAGTCTTAATAAAACAAAAGTATTTCTGTACATGTATTTAGACAACTTGTAATGTACAAGTTTTTGTATGGCTCTATGTAAGTGTATACAGTACATATGTTTAGGAAACATGTTGTTAAGTACAATTTATTTTTATTGGAATCTCTAAGGGAAACCCTCTTTTCAGATATCCTGAAGACATATTGAATATATACAGTATATATAGTAATTTGGATGGTAACCTCCTTTTTTTACGGCAAGCACCCTCCCTCCCCTGAAAGAAATAATAAGCATTTTGCTGTATCATGTGTTTTATTGTTCCTCAGTGTAAGCCTGTTTAATTCTATTAGTTCTATTAATGATCTCTTTTGTCAAACTATAGTTTTGCTTCTGCTTAATTTGTTGCTGCTGCTGCAAGGTTTCAGTTTATGTTACAACTGAGACCACAGAGACTCTCAAAGGGGTTACCTGAAGTGTTTGTGCTTGGTGAGACGGGGGAAACTGGAGCAGGACACCTATGTGAGAAATAAGTAGGGGGAAATAATGTGAAGGTGAATGCCTGAAGTTACTGCAGCTGCAACTGATGGGTCACAGCTTGGTAGCAATGGTACAGTCATTAGTGTCATCAAGATGCACAAAAAGCAGAACTCTCCTTTGGGTTCATTGCTTACTGTAAGGCAAATTTTTATAACGTGCTCGGGTTTCTTTTGGGACCTCGAGACAAAAAGGACAAAAGAGCTAAGAGAAAATATAACTAAATAGATGAGAATTGTTAAATATATATATGTACAATAAGAGTTGTGTCGTAGATATATCCAGCAAATGATGTCATTTTGCTATAACGATGTAAAATACAGATAGTGACAGGTGTATTTGAAGGATGTGTGGTAAAAGTTGTTTGTCATTTACTATTTATCATGATATTGGAGAAAGGTGAAAAGTGGACCTTTTGGTTGCCATATGTAGATAACAGTGTTAACAGCAGAGTTTGAGGACCCAAGTGTAGGATGTATTAAGAGATGGAATGGAGAGGAAAGGAGGGAAAATCAATGTAAGCAAAACTATGCTTATGGTGACTGAAAATGAAAAAAAGTTAGTTAATGAAGTAACCACATGGGTGTCATGGGAAAGGCAGGAGCTTGAACTCTATCTTATGTACTGGATATAACTAATGTTCAGGATTACAAAATAAGCATGAAGTACAGTACAAGATTTTTGGAAAGTGGAGAACCTTCCATGTGATAGAATGGCAAGTCTTGAAAGTAAAAAATTTGTAGTACCTCGTAGACCATGGACTGTTAAGCAGAAGTTGAAAGGGCAGGAAGAAGAGTAGCTAGAGCACACATGAAATGGGAGGGAGAATTAAGCTAATGGTGAATACTAATGACCCATTGGTAAAGAAAGCAAAGATATGACTTGCATAATCCCTGGAATTAACACAACAGAAACATAAGTACTGACAAGGAAAACAAATTTGAAAAGATGTTATTACAAAATCTTAACTTTCATAGGCAGAGAACAGTGGGAAGGAAAGGGAAATGTTTTGGTGTCTGGGGAAATTAGACATCTCAGGATACACAAGTAACAGGAAGACCTGTAGAAATGCCAAGAACATCATAGGAACATGAGGAGGATGAACACCTAGACCTGATTGTAGTTTGGGCAGATGGAGCACAGGAGAGTGGAGAAAACTCATTTCACATCTAACCCCATAAAGGAAAAAGTCAAAGTACAATATAAACATTTATGAAGACATGGGCAGGACATTTTGACAATGATGCCCACTTTATCTCATCCTTTTCTATAACACTAAGCAATTAAGTAATTTTTGTGTAAGTTAATTATTCATCCTCAGTAGTTTTTGAGAAAACATCATGTTCTCTCATCCCCACTAAGCTCCATATATTCATTAGGCCAATAGCTTCCCAGCGAAGTTCCCCACCACCTCTTTGAAGTCAGATTTCCACTAGAATGCGAGGGATTTTAGGTAGAAACCAATTTCACACAGGAATGAATGTACATGCATATTTTTGTTATCTAAGACTGACATGCTTAGACGGCCAAGTGAACTCCCACTGTATCAGCTGAATTGGTTAAACCTATAAATCATAGCATCCCTGACGTTTTTGGAGTTTGCAATTCAGGTCTTTGATGAAGGAACTGGTTTCCACAACGGAGAGAATGAATATAACAAGCAGAAATTCACAGCTTTGGATAAGTTG
The DNA here is from genome assembly GCF_040412425.1 of Macrobrachium rosenbergii. Classification (NCBI taxonomy): domain Eukaryota; kingdom Metazoa; phylum Arthropoda; class Malacostraca; order Decapoda; family Palaemonidae; genus Macrobrachium; species Macrobrachium rosenbergii. The sequence continues at coordinate 8,587,236 of NC_089746.1, read as the reverse complement.
AAAATTTAATAGGAATTACAAATTTCACAATCAGGTGTGATCGAGTTATCCTTTTTTTGCCATGTCCCAAGAAGGTCTTGTTTTCATCAGTAAATTCCCTTTCAGGTGACTGAGTGTAAGCCTTCATATAGTAAAATTATTATGAACCCTTCTAGCCTTTATTGTTATTGCTAATTCATTGCAACGTTTTAGTTGCGAACAATGTCTGTTGTTAAGAGAGAATTTAATTTTAAAAGTAGCCTACATATATTAAGTTAGTAGAGTTTTCCATTAAAATAGGCTTCATTGTTTCCTATGTTTTTTAATCTAGTATAAGAACATGGGATTCCAGAAGATATCTTGCTTTCCCGTACAGTTATCATTACAGCAATCTTTTCTTTTTTTAGACATTTCTTTCTTATCATAAAGTATTACTCTATATAATATTTAAGATCTTGAGTTCCCCCTTCACGCGATGCGGTCCTACTACCTAGTTCAGGTCCAAAGAATCCAATACTTGAGCTCCAGTAAAGAACCTATTGCTCTCACTTTATTAATACTTCGAATATTTTTAATAAACTAATCCCAGAGTTCATTCATTTATTACCAGTTCGATTTTTGTTATCATAATTTTGATTTTTAATTGACTATCTTATAATTATTTGAGTTATTTCTAGTGTTATAATTCGACACCCATCATTGCAGAGAGAGACAACTATAAAAGTCCACGAGTAAAATTAGTAGTGTATCCCATTATAATCGGTTTTATCGTTTTCTATGAATTCAAAACAAATATAAGAAAATGGGATTTCGAAAGATATCTGGGTTCCTCGTTCAGCCATCGTTAGAGAATTTTTTTTTCAGACGTTTCTTTTCTTCATAAAGCACTTGGCAAGCAATAGTCTATATACCATTTAAGGTATCGAGTTGACCCTTCACACTTTACGGTCCTGTTACCCAGTTCAGGTCCAAATAATCTAATACTCGATCTCCCAATAAAGATTCTACCGTTCTCTTATTAACACTTAGGATACTTGTAAATTGATCCCAGAGTGTACTCATTTATTACCAGCTCTATTTTCGTTATCGCAATTCTGATTTTTAATTGGCTATCATTTGTGTTACCTCCTGTATTATAATTCGACACCCATCATTTACTGAACAGCCATGGAATTGGAGCAATACGAGGTCAGTTGCGACCAATGTCAAGGTTCCATCAGGTAGACAACGCTGTCACACGTTTTGATAAATATACTACTTGAATCAATTGAAAGCTGACCACTGTGAACTATTATTATAAGTCTTTGAACTTCTAATCCTTTCTTGGCACTATTGTAACTAATTATTTATTTGTTTTAATTTACATAGTAAATTTATAGAATATCTCTACAGTTCCTCACCCATTTAGTGCTCCCTATCTTTTTTTCAGCATCCATACTTCCTGAAAGAGTTAGTTCTCCACTTCTTCCATTCTTCCATAATGTTTGGCTGATAAAATATTATCTTCAAATGAAATAAAAGACAAGAGTTCAGATCTAATTCATTTTATTGAACACTAGAATTTATCAAAGACTGTAAAATGGATTATTTTGAATGTACATATTTTTGGTTTGATATAAGAAGAGGCTGGAAAGTAGAAAAAGTTTTGTTACAGCTCTACTTCAGATTCTGAAAAGAAATTTTAAGTCTAGGTAAATATCCTCTTCGAGTGGAGAAGTCATTACTGATCACAGGGTGTCCTGACTCTAAGGTCTGGGCCTGTCGCCACACTGGACCTAAGAAGAAGAAAAACACGAATGAAGATCGTTCTAAATGTTTCGACAGACTAAATTTCTACAGAGATGAATGTCATTTTTGAAACCAGTAACACCATCATGCGAACTATGTATATAGTACGAGAGGCAGACAAACAGACAAGGGTGTGGCTATAGGGTGTAACAGATGGGGGCTTGGCTATATGTCCCCCGAAATTTTGGTAAGACACAATTAGATTATGAAAAATATGTTTAAAGAAAATTTTTAAAAAAGGATACAAATTTACAATCCAAAGGCTACAGAGTTACATGTTATGCAATTACAAACAACTGAAAAACTATAATAATGTTCCAGCTACAATAATGGCTATGCTCACACTCACAAACAAAGAGGAAAACTTACATTGACAGCCCAGTCGCAGGCCTGCACCTTGTCGTTCCACAGGAGTCCGGGCGAGCAGGAGACTGACCAAGCAATGCCCTCCATGCCACACTCGCAGAACTTGGAACAGTCCTCTGGATGAGAGAAGTAAACGGGAAAGTCACCTTGAGGAACAGGGCAACCCTTAGAGACCTCACTGGGACATGCGACCAGTGTATTAGAGTAGGCGCCCTTTGAGCATGCGCACAAGGTAACAGAAAGAATTACAGCTAGTACGAAGGCCTTCATCTGCAAAAAGAAAAAAAAAGGAGAAAGCACATCCATGAGAAAGTAATCGAAAATATATGTGAATAAACAGCCTAACTCGAACTTAGATAGAAGTAAACGATATTCCCTAGTTCATGAGGAAATAATGGTAGCTTCTGTACAGCAACCTTATTTTAGCTGTTGATGCTAACGTTTAAGAAAAGCTGACAGACATAGTTAACGTGCAGATTTGTTCAGATGTTTCATGAATGGAAATTTCAATGATTTTCCATAAAAGTTTTCAGGTCCCCTGCGACAGCAGGAGTTTTTTTTTTTTTACCACGATCATATTCTGATTGTCAAATCACCGTAGCTCACCTTCTACAACAGTTAAAACAGCTGTGTACTGTACGATGATCTGTTCGTGAGTACGGAGTCTCAAGTATACACTCTCACTAACGAATTCCCTATTTATACCTTTACTTAGGTCCCAGTTATTGAGGGGGAAGGGTATGTCCTCCTGGGACGAGCTAAAGCCTTTAATCGCTCGTTTGAATGATATGCTCGCCTGATAAAGAAATGAAACGTAATATTTTTTTTCTTCAGAATGTAAATATCATTGCAACTATCAGATCAAAAAGTTTTTCAATGACGCGAGAACTGAATTTGATCCTATGAGATAACGAAATGCAATAACACTATAAAACTGTGACACTGAATTAGCTAAGGATTGCGGGGGTGAGCAGAATTTGATGTTTAGCCCAGTTCAAGACAATACACAATAACAAGAAATCTTCATACCCATGGTGGATACAAATCTAAATACATGTTTCAAAGAATGAAGAATCTTATGCAACAAAATGAAATGAAGGTACTGGAGTAATACATTTCGATTTGTTATCCCGTTTTGAAGGCAGAATGAAACACATTTTATATTAAGACGATAAAGAATGATGAAGGAAAGAATAATGGAATCCTTTATAATTCATGTTTTCTTTTCAAGCTAAATTCTTCAATTACTCTTTTACTATTATTCTTCTGGAAACTAGGACCCTTTGTTTTCAATACAGATTGTTATATCTTCAACAATTCCTTTTTTTTGTTGTTGTTGTTGTTTAAAATGAAAAGGGAAAAAGATTTATTTGTCCGAAATAATGAAGTGAAATATCACTTCATCAAAGTTTAATTTAGTTCATTCCGTCTCTGGAATGACCAACAGAGATCATGTCGCACTATAATGAGTGCTATTCTCCGGGGAACAATCATAAATACTCCACTTAGTGTAGTTTTTATCATATATGAGAGTTAGCCACCCAAATATTATCAGAATTTTGCGTAGATTTTTGTTTAGGCAAGAAAAACACTAATTTCCAAGGTGTTCGCAACTCTCGAGGAATGAATGAGGCTTTATTTTTCAAATCTGATTTTTCTAACACTCGCGTTGCTCAGAAATTTAAATAAATCTATTCCTGTTTTCACTCATTCACTGGAATTCAAAGAAGTCTTTTGCAAATGAGTGTAATAATCCCCATAACACTTCTTCATACTAACGATTTTCAGAAACCTGGATTTCGTCACATCGTCATACCTTGGTTCTGTATGTGTTCCAGATTTATCAGATTAAAGGCTTTAGTTGTTCGGAAATACCTGAAATGGTCTTATCCACGTGACTACGTTCCCTTATCTTCCATTGCTCTAACTTTTCTTTGGTCCTTGGCTCTGACGTCACCTTTGAACCCATACAATGGTTGCGTCATTATTTTTCTTGGTAATCATGATGTCATAACACCCATACGGCCATATCGCTTGGCATGGAATATTGTATGGGTATATATACACTTGGATATGGGAAATGAATCGTCAGTTGTAAATTGATTCGCCATTGGCAACGATTGTCTCGCCGACTAGTGACTCCCAGTTGACAGGAAGGTTTGTAAACAAATTTGCGTTTATTTTTTAGTCATTTCTCTATGTAAATCGGCATTGCAAGCAGTTGCAGAATACACAAAACTATATATAAAGATCTTTCTCCTTTTAATGAATCTCCCATCTTCCAGATGAGGACCCCATTCGTGGCTGTCATCGCGTTGCTCACTTTGTGCACATGCTCCAAGGTTGCGTATGCTGATCCACTTGTCGCATGTCCTGGCGAAGTCTCTAAGGGCTGTCCCTATCCCCAGGGGCTATTCCCTGTTTATTTCTCTCATCCAAATGACTGCTCGAAATTCTGTGAGTGTGGCAGGGAGGCCATTGCTTGGGAAGTCTCTTGTATCCCTGGCCTACTCTGGAACGAAGATGAGCACGCCTGCGACTGGGCTGCCAGTGTGAGTCTCTCTCTCTCTCTCTCTCTCTCTCTCTCTCTCTCTCTCTCTCTCTCTCTCTCTCTCTCTCTCTCTCTCTCTCTCTCTCTCTCATCTTTTTTGAACAATATTTTTAAACTTATGTCACAGGGGTCTCTAGAGAAATATTATTTCCATCTTCAGTGGACTATTACTGACTCTCTTTATTTACTTTACAGGTTGATTGTGGCGACAGACCAAGACCATGATTAATTCGAGTTCAAATCTTTGTAACGGCTCACTTTAAGGAGTGCTGGATTTCGTGAGAAGAACATGAGATACCCTGACATCCAATTGCCATCAAAAGCTTTATTCATTGTAAAGACTTTCGTTGTCAAGAGAGGTTGTCCTTCTCTATTGTATGTATTCACATGTAGTTTACAAAGTAATATCTTCCTGTTCTTTAATAATGTTGGTATGCATGCAAACCTTGTTCCCAATAAATGTGTCAGAATTTAGTGAGGTTTATATTATTAGTCTCATTCCTTTTATAGGGAATTTAGTTCGATACTTCATGCCTAACTCCTTGATAATCTTTTCCAGTGGCCGAAACTAACCTTACTCATTTTCATAGGTATACTGAAATGAGTAAAAATGTGCCAGTTAAGGATGTAAAGAATTATGTTATGTACAATTATAACGTAGAAGTCAAGCGGAATATCTAACATGAGCGGTGACTGGTTTTGTGTAAGAGAATTTCTATTTAATGCATCTTTACTCTTGTGCGTATTTTTCAATGTATCTAATTCAATAATATGAAAACAACTGGAACTGTGTACTTTCGAAGTTCATTTTTTAACTTGAATTATACCTTTCCCTTTTCTATAATTTTTCTTTCTTGCCCAAAAATGTATCGTTTCATCTTTACGGACGGGTGATTTCTTCACGATGTTTCTTAATAAATTCGGTTAAGAGGTAAAATTTCACATAACTAACCTTATACAAACAGATCTTCCTATACAACTACCTGAAAAAGTCCGCATAACAAAACCGGACTGGGCGATAAAAGTATTTACATTTCTGTCTTATATGCATTAAGTACCAGAGAATCCATAAAACTAGTCTTATTAATATTGGCAATAATCTATCACACCAATGACATCGTTTGTTCAGTTCGGTGACCGATTTTGAGTGTATGACTAACGATTAAGACAGCGTTGAAATTTTATTTAGAATATGAGTCTATTAATTCGCAAAGAAACTGATTAGATGAACGTTCACAATACTGAGGCAATTATATAAAAAAGTATATAAAAATTATATAGAAAAATTAGTCTATTTCAAGAGGTCTCGCTATTTTTATCAATACTAAACTGAACATATGTGTCGGTATTAAGAATTTTTCATGAAGCACATGCGGCGATGAGTCATCAACTTACGATTCCAAACTGTATAAAAAATTCTTAATACCGATGTATATGTCCAGTTTGGTACTGATAAAAATGGCGAAACCTCTTGATAACGATAATCCAGAGGAATATAAATGGTTCATTTTTAATGTAATATAAGTGATAGGGGCTAAATTACTTGACAATACTAATCCAGGGGGATATAAGGACTGTTATGCATTTTCATTATAACATTGTACTGCGGAGAGCAACGTGGGCTTCTTAGTGTTTAGTGATGACATGGACTTTTGGTCTTAATCGCGGCCGGGTAATAAATTCGTTTTCCTAAGAACGAGAAAAATGTTTTGTTTTGGGTCAGGATGTGAGCAGACATGATCCTTTCAAACTCATCCTATGTTAAATATCGTCCCGCTACACCAAGATGTTAGGGAATGTAAAACAATGTCTATCATTAATGCTCAGCAAATGGAAAAGATTGCGTTCGTCATAAGTAAACGAAGATCCATGAACACACACACATACACACACACACACACACCACAAACTTCTTATCACATTTACTTTCGTCATTCGAAATCCCCTCCGCTTAACAAACAGGAAATAACTAGAGACATTAAAACTCAGTGTCTTTAAGAAGGGGATTAAGGAATCATAATCTGAGTTCTTTATGCAACTCGGGCTATCGATGCCAGTTAGAGTTAAAATGGAGTGTTGTTCCCGTAGAGTTTACTTCCTGGCCCTGTCGTCTTTGCTATATATCTGTTGCATTTAATATTTTATGAATCTGTAATCCCAGAGTATTTAAGACTGCTTATTCGTTATTATTATGATAAAATTGTACATTAACTTATAGGATTTAATATCATAATGATTTCACTAAAAGAATTGAGTCTGTTGGCTAGTACAAAATCCTTACCGCTAAGTTTATGCTTACGGATTTCAAAGCATGACAAATACCCATTCATATTTGATCCTTTGGTTTATCTTTATTCTAATTTTCAGTGTCTAAATATTTCGTGTAACCATTATAAAGTTCTTTGTTTGTAATAATGAATTAATATGGAATGAAATATTACTAACTTCTATGAAAATATTACACTTCCATAAAAAATACATTTTTCAGAACCAAATGTTGGCACAAAAATTAGAGATGACGCGGTTTCACATAAAAATATACATAACTGGTAGTGTTAATGGTCTTCCTTTCAGCGCTGAAGCAAATTAAATATTGCCCAGAAGTTCTTCACCGTCATCCTCAAATTATTATGCAAATAATTTACAGATGTATGTCTTTTTTCTGACTTTTCTTTAAATGACTTATATTTATACAAAAGCTAATGGTGTATGTCTCTGAATCCCAATATTCAAGATTAAAGTTTTTGACAGCATGTAATCCTTTTAACTGTTTTTCTGCGCTTAAAATTATTTCGATATCTTGTTGATGCTGAATGTTCTCTACTTTTTACTCTCATGTAATTACTCACCTGATGTTCCTTCTAAGATCTTCATGTTTGCATGCTTTAGGTTCATGGTAGGTAAAAAAAAATCTCGAGTAAAACTATCTGGTTCTGTGAAGTGGCATTAAGCGCATTGTTCACTCGAAAACAAGCATTCTATTAGGTTATGCTGACCATCTGAACTTCGTTCGCTCTGAATCTTATACTCCTCTCTTATTCAGAAGGTGTATCTATCAAGAATTTTCAAGATTCTGGAATGAAGCTGCCTGCCCCATCGGCCTCCACAAGATACATACCTCTCCAACAAAGACAAAAAATCAGAGGGATTAATATGTTAACTGCCCAACTTGCAACACACGCTGACTCAGAAGTTTACAGTCAAAGAGTAATCTTATAATCAGAGTGTGATCAGTGACATCATGCCTGACGGCATCACTGAAGATTGCCCTAATACTCGCCTGAAGTCAATAGCCTTTTGAAAACGCAGTCTGCAAATATGACTTCAACTATTAAGTTACCTTTCGCTGTGCTCTTTCTTTCATTTGTCACGAACATCGTTTGAAAGAAATGGAGAACTAAGGAAAAATGAAATTTCAAAGAACAAATTTTACTAACACGTTGTAAACATTTTCCTAAATTTATAAAGTGGCTCAACTCTAACACAGCAACAAAGCTTTCCGTAGTTGGATCAGGAGTTCTCTTCATCAAATAGACAAATGATTTGTGAATAAAAGACGATTTATTTCTAAAAGCCTTTCTACAGAAGAATCTTTAAAGAAAAATGCATCCCTCTCTCGTTACTAATAGAACAAGTCACACACACACACACACACACACACACACATATATATATATATATATATATATATATATATATATATATATATATATATATATATATATATATATATATATATATATATGCACTTTGTACCTTTAATAATAACAAGGATTATAATATATATTAAAAGTATATTAAACATGCAGGTTAAAATTCCCTGCTTACTGCCTCCTACTTCCTATTTTTTTTTTTACAGTTGGTAAATTAACAAATTGTTTTCTAGTTGTCCGTCTCTATAATTAAAATAAGGATTCTGATATATGTTACTGCCAGTGCAGCTACTTCTGCGTTTAATAATGATGATAATGATGTTACCTATGATAATAATGAGGTTTTTTAATAACATTCCTGGATATTGGAGTATTTTATTAATTCTTCTCATTATGCTTAATGCAAATTTACCCTTACCGAGACCGACGAACGTTGAATCAATAATACTAGATCTAGCATCATTTGATGCTTTTAGCATAATTTGAGGTCGGTTTCATTGCTTAACATAATATTTGGTATAACGACCCATTTAGCATAATTCTAGCATAATTTTGTGAAGTTTGGCATCAATCTAGAATAATTTAAAAATATATAACTGACTTATTTTGATAAAAAAGCATGTATTTAACAAATTAGGTTTATCAGTTTAATGTCGCACAAGAAAATCTGAAGACAGGTTTGATGTGTCCCCCACAATGCCTAAGCGTCACCAGTGTCTGTGTTTTATGGCGTAAGTGCAAGACAGCTCTGCGACGCGGAGGTCCGTCAACAAAGATATTTACCATAAACAGGGATACTAAGTTCATTTATAACAAGGAAAACTTTCAGTTGGTATTATGTACCTGTAGCCTACCCTATTAAATCATCGGTTTGAAGAAGGGTGAGTTTTTTATTTGTTTATTAATGCTTTTACGAAAATCAAATTTATTTTGTAACAGCTGTGTCTGTGATTTCCTGTTGATTTAATTTCCTGTTTTGTAAAAAACGATAACATTTTTTTTGATATCCAAATCCAATACCTTCCAGACACGTCTCTAATAGAAATGTCAAATGTTTATTAATGGCCGATTGTATTTTTATGTTATATATTTGTATTTACTGTGAGAGTAAAATAATATTAAGTTAGTATAAAATTAGCACAATTTTATCATCCCACTAGCATACTGTGATTTTGATAGATTTAGTGATAATTTCATATTCCATATAGAGTTTAGCGCCAAATGGCAAAGGAGATCTGGTAACAATGTTGTAAAGTTGACGGTTGACTCCAGTTTGGTAACTTTGGAGTTCGAGTATCGAGCGGTAATTGCGTGCTCCCGACTTCCGGTCGGACCATTGTTATTTATTTTTTTGGAGGACGGGGTTCATAGAGCTATGAAGTTGAAGTAATGCTAACATATTTGGTAGTTTGGTCTAAATTTCACAAGGTAAGTGGGTTGAGTTCGGGACGATTATCCTAGGCCTATTATTTTCGGTCGTGAACCTGTTAGACGTCAACTTCGGCCATTAGAAGTCTAGACCATCAGACATGGCCGAAGCTCCTTGGGACGCCATGTTTATTATTGGACTAACCCCTCGGTGGTCAAAGTATTATATACACCCAATTCGGCCGTTTGTCAGTTAGGATGTTACTGCCGAAACGATCAGGACCCAGTGGGATTATGGAATTCTGGCATTGCTTGAAAAACCCGACTTCAATTGTTCGTTATGGTTCCTTTGGTGTAGAGTGTAACTCACGTACCTTAGATTATTCCGGCTAATTTTAAGTGTGTTTTGATCATTTATTACGTTCGTTTCGGTAGCAAATCAGTAGGCCAGGCGGTATTATTTTAGAAGTTGCCAATACACACTATGAAATTGTAACTTACATTTTTGAAAAGAGCTCTTCATTCTCATTATTTTGAACCTCATAAACACTATTCGCAAATGACAAAAAAATTAGAAATTTTACGACTCATAAGGTAAGAATACCCCTCCCCTCCATAGCTAATACGGCAAAATTGTAACCAGTCAACACCCGTTGGTGAAGTTATATTGGTATTTTAAGGTTCTTTTAGTGCCCTATTATTTCATAGTCATTTTTGCATGAAAAACTCAAAATGGTTTTTCGTGCAAAAATGGCTGGCTGGAGTCTTATTGGCAACTTGTAAAATTTTACCGGCCAGGCATAGCTTTAAGTATACAGGACCATTTATATGCTGCAAGTAGCCTATGGACATGTGACTCAGGTTATGCTTTGCCCCCCCCTTCCCATCCTGGTAAGGTCCTGGCTTCCTAGGTCAGATTAGGTAAGGTGTGGTTAGGTTATGTTGCAACCCAATTAATTTTAAAGAACTGTGGGGTTGCTCCGCATCAGGCATTACCTTGGAAATTGACTTTTCCAACAGCACCCAATTTTGGTTGCTTATTGACAATTCACCTTAATTTTTTGTTGGTTAACTGTAATTAACATGAGAACTGATGTGTTTTTGCTTGCTGGCCATCCTGGAATGCTTTTGGTAAAAAGTGGTTTCCTTTACTGCCACCCGTTAAGTAACACGGCCTGCTAAGTTAGGTTAGGTTAGGTTACGTAACGTTAGTATAGTACCTTTTATAATGGGTTTCCTTAGCGAATCGCTTCTTGAACATATGGCTCCCTAATGACTTGCGCATGCGCGGAACCATTCCATAGCAACAACGTGGCAGTCCGCTTTTTCTCCCAACGATTTCTCCCACCCAAAACCCCTCGTTCCCAGTGGGTCCCCCAACCATGTTGGTTAGATGAGAGGTTAATAATAATTGACTGACAATAAGCAACACCACCACCTTCATTAGCAACAATAAAAGTATAGGAGAAATCAAGGTAATTTTTCGGAAGACTCCAGCCAGCCGTTTTTGCATGGAAAACCAAATTTTCTGATAGTTTTTTTGTTGTTTAGTTGTGCTCTTATGATGATATCTCGCGCAAATGTATAGTTTGCCCCCTTACTCTATATGTATGCAAAAGGAATGGGTAGTCTCCAGTACGGCGCAGCAAAACGGCGCTTCGCGCCTTATTTGCATTTTTTAAAGATTGTCGCAGGCACGTATATATGGCAAGCGGTAATATTGCGCTGCGCGCGCCCGCCACAGGGGTCACAGGACATTAGCAATTAGTCAATGCATTAAAAAATGACACTTCTAGACTAGATTTTGTTTCCTTACCTTACTACTCGGAGTCTGATGTTTCAGCAACACTACCAGGGTGAACGTAGAACACAATCCTTGCCACACTTGGGACACTTCACCTTCTTTGGAAGAGCGCTGTGATCTCGGAAAAATTGTACAGATTCGTCATTTTTCTTAAAAAACCGGCTAATAGTCTCATATTCAGTTACAGCACAACAGTCACAATTGGAAGCCATGACTACACTAACTTGGTTTTCAGTCTGAACCGGCTTTTTTCCAACGACATCCTTGGAAACACGAAAGAAAAGTACTGTATAAAAAATATCTGAATTCTGATTGGACGATTCAAAATTCAACTCCAGTAGGTCAGCACAGATAAGGAACAACTGAGGGGAACGCATGTGCAAACGGGTTGTCGTCGTAAAACACACCAACTGAAGTCCAGCAAATAGCAGGTGCCAATAGTAATGCTTTTACTACAGGTACTGTATTCTAATTGAAGAATCTTGTTTAGTGGGTGGAGTCATTGCGCATGTAGGCGAAAATTGTCACAATGCGCATTTATCAGGAGTGAAAACAAACATACGAACGTAACAAGAGCTACCCATCTAACAGTGAAAACATAAACAATGGACTTAGAAAAAACTCGCAACTTATGTAAGTTTAGTATTTTTTTTTTTTTGTTATTAATCATTTGCGAATATAATGCATAGAGAAGAAGTTTGTAGTTTTTATGTCTTTTATTCAAGAAAAATATAAATTTTAATGTAGAAGGTGGCTGGAGTCTAACGAAAAATAACCGAAATCAATTTCCAAGGTAATAGGCAGTGCAGAGTTACCCCCGTAGTTTTACCAGTTTTAATTTACGGTGCCCTAGGTTAGGTTAGGTGGAAGGGGAAGCCTCCAGCCAGGTAAGGACCCAGCACCCTTGGTTAAGTGTCGTTAACTTAGATCACAACCCCAGTAGGCTATTCATTTAAATTTAGTGTCTTAAGTTAGGTTGGTTGTGGGTTTCCAGGTTATACCATGGGTGTGGTAACTCTAAAGATCCCTGTTGATGTTTTCATATGTTAGAATATCTTTTGAACATTCATACCTTTCACATAAAAGAGGCCATTATCTTTATTCCTATCTTTGTTATGTTTTGAGAGGAGTACTTCCTTCTCTGTAAATTCAGATATCACAGTGGTTCTGTACATTATCCATTCTAAGGCTCCAGCTGCATTGTTTTGTGCTCTCTTCCATTCATCTGTTCTTTTTGGTCTTACCAACTAGAAGTCCAACTTTTTTAACTTTCCTTTGATCCAATTTTCACACTTCATTCAAGAACAAATCCTTTGAGTATCCCCTTGAGAATGTATAAATGGGAACAAAAGGCCTCTTTAAACAAATCTGTATCAAGCAAAATGTTGCAGCTTTCACTTCTGGCCATTCTGAGTCACATGTATGTTTGTTCCAGCACTGATACAAACCCACAACATCCTGTGATTAGGAGTATCCTTAGGCGTGCATGTGTAGACGGTTATGATACTCTCTTTGAAGAGTAGCACTAGCTAATTAAGGTGTACCCAGTACCTCGTAAACTTTCTTAGCCGTCGCAGCTTATGGATGTGTTTTTTTTATACACTGCGTATTTACGGCTCTCTTTGTAAACTTTGAATTGCCTTTCCCTTTTTCCTAAGTATTAGTCAACAGTGTCATGTTTTTCTACCCAAATGTGTAATAGTGCTGCTGGGATTTCACATAGTGTTTTTACGAGTGGTGTTAGTGTGTTTTCTCCCAGTCATGAAAGTCGCAGTTAAACCAGTGTATTGTAAATGTACAGGTATTACATGAAAAGGGAAGGCATGTGGAAAGTTTTTGTTGCCTCTCGATGTTAATTCTCATTCTGTGTGTTCCAAGTGCAGAGGACAAGATTGTTCTCAATGATTGACTTTTGAGTGTGTGAATCTTGGACTACTTCACAATGGGAAAAGTTCAAGAAAAGGGAGAAGAAGAAACCTATGCCACCTTCTATAGATAACCCTCTCCCCTCCATTACATGCGTCCCATCTTCTGACATCTTTGCTTCCTCTCCGTTACCCATTACTCCGGGAAGGAATCTCCCGTCGCTTTCTTCCACTGAGCAGAAGGAAAATGGGGAATAGCAAGAGCAGGAGTAAGGAACGCAGCAGTTTCCCATCTAGCTCCCTACCGGGTCCCAGAGGATACCAGAAGAGCAAGGGGAGGGCAACCTCTGCCATGTCAGTCGGCCCGGTACCGGGTCCCAGCGGTATTCGTCAGAAGAGAAGCAGATCTGCCTCTTCCGACTCTCACTCCTCCTCCAGTTTTTCACCAAGAGTTTCAAAATGTCTTAGTACTAATTCTTCACCTGTGTGGAAGGATCACCAGTCGTCATCTTCGTCCAAGATCATCTCCCGATCACGTTCCAGAAGCGTGACTCAGCACATTGCTTCCTTGAGACCAGAAAAAACAGCAAGAAACGTCAGTCCTCCCATAGTTGACATCATTCTGTCACTTCTAGAAATACCCCCTAGTCACATGCTAGAAGCGTGATTCAGCACGGTATCTCCCTTAGTAAGAAGCAACATGGAAAGAGTAGTCTGCCAGTGCCTCACAAATCCAGGCGCCAAGCGGACACTCCCCGTCCCTCATGATCTCCAGTCTCCTCCCGTTCCCGCTCCAGAAGAGTAATGTGGCACAGTGAACTCCACAAGAAAGGCCAACATGAAGATGGGAGCCATTCAGTATCGCAGAGATCCAGACACCGGGTTGGCCCCCCTTCCTCTATCATTTGGACGTTCCTATTCACGACCATTTCGTTAGTTGGAATACAGAAGATGAACTTAGAGTTAAGCCTCTCTAGATTAGCAGACACGTTTCATGGGAACAGGTTCAGTAATGGTTATGGTATCCCTCCAGTAAAAACCATGAGGTATCCGAGTATCACTCTCCCTTGTACCATTCGATGAAACCTCTTATCAGTAAGAGAAGAAAATATTGTGTTCCTCCTGAGTCATCTTCATCTCCCCACCAGAAACGCAAAACCCAATGCTCGGAATCACCAGTCCGTAAACACGATTGGAAATGAACCAAAACGTCTAGACCTTGACATCTCCGGGCTTGGAATCTAGTTTTGGTCAGTTGACACAAGATTTTCCGGATGAAGGTGTTTAATTCACCAATCTCATCCATATGATAAAAATTTTAAAATACCCAGAACCTGAGAGAGAGGAAACCGAGGATTTCGCTGGCCCTTCTTTAATGAGCAAGTGGCTGATCCCACTCCGGAAATCAAGCATTCCATCTGAATCCCTTAAACTAAAATGGTAAAGTTGGCAATAAAAGAAGTAGATGTTTTAATAGCAGGAGAAGAGGGTTTGTTAGCTTTCTCAAGGTCTCAAAAACTGTTACCACCTCCTTTGCTAAGACAGGCAAAATTTTATATCCCAGAGATACCTACCTCACTTCCCAAGATCATTAATGGAACTCTTTCAAGGTTCTCTAATAACACCTCTCTGGACTTTTTAAGACAGATAGGATCACATTTCACCAGTGCTGAAATGGTAAATTTTGAACTAACCTTGGGAAGGACCATAAGAGCTACCTCTTGGCTCGACAACTGTTAAGGGGCGTTGTTAAAGCATATTGATCTGTTTGCAACATCAAGGAATCACTAGCTACCCCTGTACTGCTCTCCGGTTCCAGACAAGAAAGCCATAATGCAAGACACATTCCACCATCAGTGGGACATATTTAGACGTGTATGTGTTGGCCAAATCAAAAGGGCGATCAACAGAAGCTTCATTTCCCAAGGTCTAAGGGTGACGTTAATACCCTCAAATTGGCCAAAGGCAGATTGGTATGTGGCCCTTCTACATCATGTGGTAGACACTCCAAAACGTCTGCCCATAACACCAGATCCGCTAAAACAAGCACAGCTGCCGAATACATCAATCAGCAGATGCCCTCCAGCTTCACACCTGGAAACTATCAAACAACTCCTCAGAGAAAGGTTTTTCTAGAAAAGTTGCAAAAGTCATTGCCAGCTCAATTAAACAATCCTCCCTCAGACTCTACCAAGAGAAGTGGACAATTCCTGGATTAGTGAAGTATAAAGAATTTACATCCCCTCAAAATGGCTACAGTGTACAGTATATAAAAATGTAGCTGATTTCCTTCTTTTTCTGAGACATGAGAAAAACCTCTTCATATCGGCTGTGAAAGGATACAGAGCCGCCATGTCCTAAGTGTTTAAGGCAAGGGGCATAGAGTTGCCAACATCTTGGGAAATTTCAGATATGATAAAACATTTTGAGAAAAGATGTTCCCCGAGAGTTCAAAAACTGCCTGAATGGAGTATAACCAAAGTATTACAATACACTCCCTGAACCCCTGAATTACCCCTGGTCACCTACCAGCCGAACTACATCCCCATAGCTTTTACCCACTAAGTGGGTAATTAACTATCAGCATTACCAACGCTTACAGGAAAATCTTGTCAAATGAGTTACCTGAAGTACCATTGGCAACGCTGCTGCAAGTCCCGGCTGAGTGAGGCCAAGAACCCCAATTGCTTTGGACTGTTTTCAAAGCCTTTTCTCCTGGATTGATACTTTATTCACTGGATTTGGAACTTCTCTCCTGGTTTTGACTTTGGGATCGGTGCTTCAGACTCGATTGGATAAGTCAAACAAGAAGTTGCCATCTGATAACGCCGATGCTTCCACTTCGTTTGCATCTTCGAAGACAGAGCCTTCTACTGCTGGAGATGCTGACGCTCATCGGTCCTGCACGTCCTGCAAGCGTAGGATGAGTACCCTCAAACACGATCAACATTGTATTTTATGTAGGAAGATGCAGTGTAGTATCAGTCAGGTGGTGAGTCTTGGTCGGTAGATCAGATGGAAGTGTTAAGAAAGTTAGAGGACAAGTTATCAGTTAGTATGTCTAGTCTATTTTTCTAGTTTTATGACTAAATTAACAGAAACTAAAGATAGGGATAGTAGTACTAGTGTTGTAGATACTAATCGTTCCTTTTCAACCCCCCTGCTTGTTCCAGAACCAGCCCTAACGGGTGGCGGGGGTCATGGAGAACCGCAAACCTCAAAGGTAGGATCTGCCGGCCTCCCTGGCGTGGAGCAGGCAGTGTTGGCAGCAGATTTCCCCCTTCCCTCTAAAAGTGTAAACTCTGAGGTGAATTTAGAATTAGGAATCACTCATACAAGTAGAAATACTACTTTTGGAGTATTCAAGAAGATTAGTTGAATGTGCAGTCTTCTTTGGGTTCTGGTTGAGTTGGGGTCGCTAATGTTTAGGCCTCTCATTTAGATCAATCTTCAGTTTTATTTCCTGCTTCGTGCTTTTTGCAACAAAAGGTTTCCAGATCCGTGGAGGGTCGTTCAGATTTGGTGTCTGATGTAGCTGGTTCTGAATTTTTGTTTTTCCTTGTATACTCCCCTTCGAAGGTTCCTTTTCCTTCAGGGGTTAAAATTTCTTTCGTCTTGCGATGGTGGTAGTTCTGGCGATCGAGTTTTCAATGTTGCTGAGTATAATGCACATTTGTTGGGTCCCTCTAAAGGTTATACAGTAGATTATAGTTAGGCAATGTTTCAGTTTGGTTTTTCCAATACCCATGATCATGTCTGGAAGAATTTTCTGAATTTGCTAATGATGTGTATCAAGATTATCAGGGGAGGGGAACAGAATCGGTCTTTTTCTTTCTTTGAAATCTATGGCCTCTTCGGCCGCTACAGAATTTTCCTTTTTCACTTATACAACTTACCCGGTAGTTACATATAGCTGTCGTCTTTGACGTCATGGCAGTATTCAAATTTCGCGCTAGCGCTAGTGTTACGACAGGTGATCCCCCTACCCCCCGCCCTCTATCGGGGTATCGGGAACCGTTCCAAGAACACGTCATTAGTTTTTGCCGTGCCGAACCGGTAATACGGTTCTGCTGCTGGTGGTATTTCTCAACAATTCGAACTTGTAGTTCCCTTTTTGGTGAAGTACTCGGTTTGTTGTTTTTTGCTGGCGCTAGTTATTGCTTTAGCGTTATTCTTAGTTAGACTATTATGTCTGATTCAGGTTCTAGTGGTATCCGGTTTTGCAGCAAAGGCTGCAAAACCAGGCTTGTTAAGCTTAGTTTAGACCCACACACTTCTTGTTTTTCATGCAGGGGGCAAAAATGTTCTGCTGACTTGACTTGTAACGAGTGTGAACTACTAACTTTGTCTGACTGGAGTGCTTTGGGGAAGTACATGAAGAAGCTAGAGAAAGATAGGATAAGGAAGGCCTCCTCTAGGTCTTCGAGGTCAGGAGGTAGTCAAGAGGTTTTCGTAAGCCCTATTAACCCTGCTCCCCCTGTAGTTCCTGTAGTTTTACCTGCCCCGGACACCGTTTCTCCCAATCCTGATACCGTGTCAGTCCTTAATGCTTTTATATCTACCATGCAGAAAATGGGAGACAATTTGCAGCGGTTAGTAGACCGCAGTGATAATGCAAGTGTTGTGCCTTGTGTAAGTGTTGTGGAGGAGGTAGTTTCTCGGCCCATTCACGCTCCCAGGTCTAGGCCCCTGTCAGGCTCCCAGGTTCCAGGGAGAAGGCATGCCGAAAGCCGAAAGGAGGTGAGTGGGACCTGCTCCCGAGCAGTTGCCCCCTCAAGCAGTCCTGTTGCCGCTTCCCAGGCTGCTGGCCCTCACCACCGAAAAGGTGAGGAGTGGATAGTGTCGAGTGGCTCCAGTTGGAGTTCCTCTCTTCCTAGAGGATGGCGTTTTCGCGACGCTTCTAGACCTTTGAAGGGGTCTCGTCTGCTTTCACCATCGAAGATTCCTAAGAAGAAAGCGCTTCTGGAGGATCCTACCCCTTTCTGTAGCTTTTGGGCAGAACCGGAGAGGCTTTCTTCGTCGGACTCGTCTCATTCGTTTTCGGCTGAGCCTCCTTATAAGACAGTTGCAGCTGAGAGGTCTGCTTCGTTGGCGCCAGCGACTCCTGTGACTCCTGTTCCTGTGGCGCCTGCTCCAGCATTCGATGGACCACAACAGCAAGTGATTGACGGAATCAACGCCCGTCTGGACTCGATTTTACAACTTTAGTCCAAAAGTCAAGTCTCTTCTTTCGCTCCTCCTACGATGCCAGCGGCTCCCACCTCGACTCCTCTTTCAGTCGCCCCGGTAGCGCCGCCTTTGGTTGCTGTGCCGACTGCGCCTCCTTTGGCGCCTCCTGTGATGCCAGCGGCGCCCGCCTCGACTACTCTTTCAGCCGCCCGGTAGCGCGCGCCGCTGCGCCTTCCATTGGCGCCACCTGTCGTTGTGGTACCGACTGCTCCTCCTTTGGCGCCACCTTTGGTTGCTGTACCAACTGCGCCTCCTTTGGCGCCTCCGATGGCTCCTCAACAGGCTCAAACTTTTTCGGTGACACAGCAAGAGTATGTCACGAGCCTCCCAACCCCCGCTCGTGTAACTCAGGTTTCAGTTCAGGGGGACTTGGATGAAGACGTAGTCCAGCTGGACTTGTCCCCAGTATCTGACGAACTCCTCTCGGGCTTAGAGGAGCAGTGTAAGGAGGAGAAGTCTCCGCAACTCTCTTCTTACAAGAAGCTCTTGAAGTTCTTCATTGAGAACTTCCCTGATTCGTTCTCGCCTGCAGCTCCTCCGTCTCCTGGGTCCCAGTACAAGAGGGACAAGGTTTCTGTTTTTTCTTCGGACTTTACGAAACTTGTCCTATCCGTCTCGGCGAAGAAAGGCCTTAAGAAGATGGATGCTTGGCTGGCCGAGAAGAGGGAACTTGGGAAGAATGTTTTCTGTCTTCCTCCTCCTCGTCGTTCCTTCTGTAACCGGAGTTGGTACGAGACTGGGGAAATGTTTTCCCTGGGTGTGGCTGCCTCCGCACAGGGGGACTTCTCCAGTCTCGTGGATACCAGTAGGAGGACCCACTTAATTCTGCGAAGGTTTTCTTTACGTCCTCCGAACTGGATCAAGTTTTCAAGAGCGTGTTTCGGACTCTTGAAATAGTGAGCTTCCTGGACTGGGTGATTGCGGCCTTAGCCAGGAAGATTAAGGATTTTGATCTTCCTTCTGAGCTCTTGGATGATGTGGTAGGAGTAGTGGACTGCATTGATAGGGGCATCTGCGACGGTGCAGTAGAACTTGCCTCTTTATTTAAGGCAGGAGTTCTCAAAAAGAGGCAACTTTGGTGCTCCTTTTTAGCAAAAGGTATTTCTTCAAACCAGAAGTCGGCTCTCCTGTTTTCTCCTTTGGACAAGGCACATCTGTTTCCGCAGGAGTTGGTGGCTGCAATTTCCCAGGCGTTAGCTCAGAAGTCAACCCAGGATCTTTTGTCGCAGTCTGCCAAGAAGGCGAAAAGACCTGTGCTTTCTACCGCTTCTGTGCGCGGTGTTTCGTCTCCTGCTATCTCGTTTGGTCAGTATAAAGGGAGATCCTCTAGACATGTTTTTGGCAGGGCCAGAGGAAAAGGCAAAGCCACGCCTAGAACCTCGACGGTCCCCGAGAAGAAATGAACCTTTTGTCCTCCATTCAGCAGTAGGAGCCAGACTGCAAAGGTTCTGGCAAGAGTGGCAACGGATCTCAGCAGACCCTTGGACGATCCAAGTTTTAAAGGAAGGATATGCCATCCCCTTCCTTTCCAAACCTCCTTTAGTGGAGGCTCCAGTTTCTTTACAGGCGTACTCGCACAACTCCATGAAAACTAGACGCCCTTCGCTCAGAAGTCCGAGCCATGCTGGAGAAGGAAGCGATAGAACTGCTTCATGCCCCTCTATCTCCAGGTTTCTACAATCGTCTGTTCCTGGTTACGAAAGCATCAGGGGGATGGAGACCCGTACTGGATGTGAGTGCGTTGAATGTCTTCGTTCAGAAGACAAAATTCTCCATGGAGACAACGCAGTCGGTCTTGGCGTCTTTACATCAGGGGGATTGGATGGTTTCTATAGACCTCCAAGACGCTTACTTTCACGTCCCAATACACCCAGATTCAAGGAAGTTCCTGAGGTTCGTCTTCGAGGGACAGGTGTATCAGTTCCGTGCCCTCTGCTTCGGTCTGTCGACAGCCCCGCAAGTTTTCACAAGGGTCCTGTTATCAGTAGCCAGACACCTTCACCTGGAAGGAATTCAAGTATCTATGTACCTCGACGATTGGCTGCTCAAACCGGCGTCAAGGGAGAGCTGTATGGAGGACCTATCAAAGACTCTTCAATTGGCAAAGTCTCTAGGCCTCATTGTCAACGAGAAGAAGTCTTGCCTTACTCCCAGTCAGCAGATTGTCTATTTGGGAGTGAGTCTGGACTCTCAGACTTTTCAGGCTTTTCTGTCCAGTCAACGGATAGCCTCATACCTGCAGAAGATCGACGACTTTCTGCAGAGGAAGATTTGTTCCGCGAACGAGTGGATGAGCCTCGTGGGAACCTTAGCTTCAGTGGAGAAGTTTGTAAGACTGGGGTGCTTGAACCTGAGGCCACTGCAGTTTTACCTGCAAGAGAAGTGGCCCAGGAAACAGTTCGCGGACTCCTTCACCTTCGCCATTTTGGAAGAGATAAAGGAGTGCCTCCGTTGGTGGAGGTCAGAAGGAAGGCTGACACAAGGGCTTCCTCTTCAGCTTCCGAACCCAGACCTAACTTTGTTTTCCAACGCCTCGGACAAGGGCTGGGGAGCGACTATGGGGACAAAAGAAGTTTCAGGCCAGTGGCAAAGAGAAGAGAGAAACTGGCATATAAATCGAAAGGAACTAAAAGCGGATCACTTAGCTCTGTTGGCTTTTCAACAAGAAGTGGAAGGCAAATGTGTCTTGGTCCAGGCGGACAACACGACCGCTCTGGCATACATTCGGAAACGGGGGCACTCACTCGTGGTCCCTCTACGAGACCTCGAGGGAGCTACTAGTTTGGGCGGAGGAGATCGGGACCAGACTAGTAACGAGATTCATTCAAGGGGAGAGAAATGTAGCGGCGGACCTTCTCAGCAGAAAGAACCAGGTCCTGTCCAACGAGTGGACTTTACATCCCCTAGTTTGCGAGGAGCTATGGAAGGTATGGGGACGTCCGCTCATAGATCTCTTCGCAACCGACAAAACGACTCGGCTGCCCCTTTACTGCTCTCCGGTTCCGGACAGCAAAGCGGTTTTCGTGGACGCAATGTTCATGAACTGGTCGGACCTGGATCTTTATGCTTTTCCCCCATTCAAGATCCTGCGGCAAGTCATCTCGAAGTTCTCAAGCCATCGGAACGTAAGGATGACTCTGGTGGCTCCATTCTGGCCGTCCAGGGAGTGGTTCCCGGACCTTCTAAACCTCCTGTCAGACTTTCCGAGACTTCTGCCAGAGAGACCAGATTTACTCAGACAGCCGCACTTTCAGAGGTACCACCAAAACTTGTCCGCTCTTCATCTTGTCGCCTGCAGACTGTCAGGAGACTCGTCAGAAAGAGAGGCTTTTCAAGAGAGGCTTCGGAAGCTATCGCGAAGCCAAGAAGAGAATCCTCTGACAATGTTTACCAGGCGAAGTGGACACAGTTTAGGTCCTGGTGTCGAAGAGAAGGCGTGTCTTCTTCTTCGACGTCTATAGCCCAGATGGCCGATTTTCTCTTGTTCCTCCACAGAGAGAAAAAGCTTGCTGTGCCTACTATTAAAGGGTATAGAGCCATGTTGGCTTCAGTCTTTCGACATAGGGGTCTTGAAGTGTCTTTGAGTCAAGACCTTTCAGATCTGACTAGATCATTTAATACGTCAAAGAGGGACCAGAAGAGACCAGTGGCGTGGAATCTTGACGTAGTGCTGAGATGGTTACGGTCTCAATCCGTTGAACCGATGGCGAACATCTCCTTGAAGGATCTCACGAAGAAGACTCTTTTTTTGGTAGCTCTGGCTACGGCCAGGAGAGTAAGTGAGCTACATGCGATAGATAAAAGAGTAGGCTTTGCTAAGGGGAAGGCAGTATATATGTCTACTCTTGGTTTCTTAGCCAAGAACGAAGACCCGTCAAGACCTTGGCCAAGAGAGTTTGAAATTAAGGACCTTTCCCAATTGGTCAGTCCCGAAGAACCCGAGAGGTACCTCTGCCCTGTGAGAGCTCTCAAGTTCTATGTTCAGAGAACGAAGAAGCTCAGAGGTCCCAGTGACCACCTCTGGTGCTCGGTTAGAGATCCTTCGAAGCCTCTCTCTAAGAATGCCCTTTCCTTCTTTTTGAGAAGCCTGATAAAAGAAGCTCATGAGCATTGTGTTGACTCGGAGATGAGTATTCTTAAGGCACACGAGATAAGAGCAGTTTCGACTTCTGTAGCCTTTAGCAGAAACTTTATAGAGGGATGAATAAATTTGTTTGTATCTAGCATTTCCCAACGTTTTGTGAGAGAGAGAGAGTGAGTGTAATTGTCGTTGTGAGTGGTTCGGTTGATGGAGTTCGTTTACGGCGCTGTCTGTCTGTCTGTCTGTCTGTCGGGAGTTTTTCGGTTTTGGGGAAGTCTTGGGCAGTTGAGGTCCAACCTTGAAAGTGAACGGGGAGTTCGTCTGTTTTTTTTGGTACCAACATTAATGGTTCATGTGTCTCTTCTTTTTTTTTGTTTGTTCGTTGTTGGTGGAGGGTCGGTTTAAGTTTTTTTGTGGTTGTGTGCTGTGATTGGCGACCGTGGACCTTATCCATCTCCAGCAACCGAAGATCAGGGTGAGTGTTGCGTGTTGTGTTGTTTGTGGGTGTAAATTCCGCCACATAATATTTGGCGCCCAACGTGGGGCAGCTGGTATTGCAGCTGCAATTGAGATTGGTGGCTGGTAGTGTGACTGAAGAGAAGGATGGAAGAGGAACTGGTGAGGTTGAGAGAGGAGAATACGTGGTTGAGGGGTGAGAATGAGAGATTGAGGAGTCAGTTGGAGGAGATGGGGGGACTGCTAAGAAGTGCGAAAGAAGAAATGAAAGGGGAGATGAAAGAGTCAGAAGAGAGAATGGAAGAGAGGGTGGATAAAAAGTTGGAGGGAATGATGAAAAGTGTGGAAGAAATGATGAAAGGTAGGTTCAAGGGTGGTTTTGGAGAAGGGGCTGTTGGAGGCAGGTCCTCTGGAACGTGTGAAGGGGCAAGAGAGAAAGAAAAGGAGGAAGAAGTGAATGGAAGCGTGAGTGATGAAAGTGACGTGGAAATAGGAAGTAAGAAACGAAAGAATGAAAGGCAGGGTAAGGAAAAGGGGAATGAAAAGCAAGGGAAGGAACGGAGGGAAAGTAAGGATAAGTCAGGGGAGGAAAAAGGGAAGAAGGGAAAGGGAAAGGAAGTTGGTAAGAAGGGTAAGGAAGTGGGAAAGGCAGGAAAGAAGGGAGAGGGTGAAGGCAGTAGTGATAGTGAGGTGGATGGAGGTGAGTGGATAAAAAGTGGATAAAAAGAGGGGAAGAAGAGTGTAATGAGTAAGATGAATGTAAGTGCGGAAGTGGACTCTTTGTATTCGGAAGAGGGTATGAAAGGACAGAGTGAAAGTAGCGAAAGTGAGAGTGAAAAGTGAGAAAGAAGTGAGAAAGGCTATGTATGTGGGAGGTACCCGGTGTGAAAGGTATAATGAGTATGAAAGTAGGGATGTGCATGATTTCTTTAGGGAGTATGAAAGGTTTTGTCAGGATAAGTATGGGGAAAGTAAGAGAGTGTGGGCACGAGAATTAGGAGAATATTTGACTGGGTTTTTGCTTGATATGTATAGGGTTATTATGAGTGTGTGGGGATGTTGAGTATGACAAGGTGAAAGCTAGACTAGTTGAGCAAGCGAGGCGTATGAAAGCGAGTGTTAAGTATAAGAGGAAGAATGAATTTGATGAGGCAAGAATGAAAGCTGGGAAACCTTGTCATTGTATGCTTGTAGGCTGGAGACGTTGGCAAGGAAGAAGTTTGGGGATGATGGGATAGATGAATGTAAGGAGTTAGTACGGAAGTTGTTAGGGACAGTGCCAGATGGAGTTAGAGAATTTGTGAACTTGAAGCGAAAGGAGAAGAAAAGGTGGACGAATGAAAGGTTGACTTGGGGAGAAATTTTGGAAATTGTAGAAGATTATGAGCTTGACAGGGTTATAAAAGAGAGCAAGTGAAAGTGTAAGGGCTGGGGTAGATGAGAGAGTACCAGAGTTTGGAAGCTTTAGGGATGCAGTGTTGAGGGGCCCAATGAGAATGGCCGATAGTGTAATAGATAGGAGTGTAAGAGCAAGTAATGTGGAGGTGCCAGTGAGGATGAGTGATGGGTTTGTAAGGGAACAACGGGTTGGACGGGTTAGGGATAGTAGTGTACAAAGGGAAGGTCGGTGAGGGGAAGTCGAGCGAAGTGTTTTAGATGTGGAAAGGAAGGACATACAAAGAATGAGTGTAGGTGGGCTTTAGGAGCGTGTTTCGGGTGTGGGCAATCGGGACATTTGGTAAGGGAGTGTACATTGAAAGACAGGGGTTAAATGCTACAGGTGCGGACAGGTGGGTCATATTGCTAATGGTTGTAGGGGTACTCGAGTGAATGTAATATATGTGGCAACTGTGGTAAGAATGGGCATTATGCGAGAATGTGTTCAGAACCGAGAGTGAAGTGTGTCGAATGTGGAATGAAAGGGCATGTATCAAGTGTATGTAGACGAAAGAGGGTGACTGTGACAGCGAATTCGGGAAACTGAGTGTGAAGGGGGTTCAAATGGGTGGATCCTCCAGGATGCAAGCGGTGCGTGTGATGCATGTACGTGAGGGTTGTTGCATGAGGATCAGCAATTTGTTTTGATAGAGTATGGTAGGAAACGTAAGAAAGGGAAGAACGTAAGTAAACTGAATGGTCGTAAGTTGTGTGATAGGGGTGTGAGTGCCAAAGTGAAAATGAGTGATAAAGCGTGTAATACGGATGAATGGGATGGTATGAATAGAACGTATAGCATATGCGGTTTGATATAACTGAGTTGACTGAACGTGTAGGGGTAAGTGAACGGTTGGAGGTGAGCGAAAGTGTAAGAGTAAGAGAGCGTAGCAGTGATAGACGAGTGATTGAAAGCATGAATGAATCGTTGCAAGAATTGGAAAGGTCAATGAGCGAATGGGATGGGTTAGTTGAAGAATTGGGGAGGTATTTGGGAACGAGTTAGAGGGTATAGATGAGATTGTGGATGAAATTGAGAGTGGTAATAGTGAAGAAGATAGCGTGAATCTGAGAGAGAATGGAGGAGAAGATGTGAGTTTGAATGTTGCTAGAAGAGAGAATGATTCTGAGAGAATGATTGCGTGCCCGCGAACACGATCTAGAGGACCTGCTAGTGAGCATCCGTGGGTGTTGCGTAAGGCGATTTGAAAGAGGTGTGAAAGGTGTTGGTTGGGAAATGCTAAAAGGGGGAGAATTATAGAGGATGAATAAATTTGTTTGTATCTAGCATTTCCCAACGTTTTGTGAGAGAGAGAGAGAGAGAGAGAGAGAGCGAGTGTAATTGTGGTTCGGTTGTTGGAGTTCGTTTACGGCGCTGTCTGTCTGTCTGTCTGTCTGTCTCTCGGGAGTTTTTCGGTTTTGGGGAAGTCTTGGGCAGTTGAGGTCCAACCTTGAAAGTGAACGGGAGTTCGTCTCCTATTTTTTTTTTTTGGTACCAACATTAATGGTTCATGTGTCTTCTTTTTTTTTTGTTCGTTCGTTGTTGGTGGAGGGTCGGTTTAAGTCTTTTTGTTTTGTGGTTGTGTGCTGTGATTGGCGACCGTGGACCTTATCCATCTCCAGCAACCGAAGATCAGGGTGAGTGTTGCGTGTTGTGTTGTTTGTGGGTGTGAATTCCGCCACAACTTATCTGTGAAAGACTTGGTTAAGTCCACCTTTTGGAGATGCAAGTCGGTGTTTGCATCGCATTACTTAGTGGACGTGCAAACTGTTTTCGAAAAGTGCAGTACGCTGGGGCCCTTTATTGCGACTGACACGGTGTTGGGGAGGGTGAAAAAGGAGTCCGCTCCTTAACTAACATTTTCACCTTGGTGTTGGGGTTGTTGTTTTTAAGGTTGTCTGGAGATACATGGTGTGTGGTAGTATCTTCCAGTTTTAATCTTTGTATTTGGTTTTATGGTAATGTTAGGTGATCCTCGTTTTGTTGTTCGTCGACTAAGCGCCTGATCAAGGGCATCAGACTTGTCCGTACGCAGGCATGTTCTCTACGGCAGGTACTGTTTTTATTGTGTCCGACACACGGATCCCTTATATCCTCTCGGCACAATATAAAGGCCAGCAGACTACAGAGGCAGTAACCACTGAGTCAGCTACCTTTAAAGGTAAGGAACCTATGTCTAACTTGTTGCAAGTAGATAATTCCAAGAATGATTTTATTAGTTGCCAGTGTCCCACCTCCTCAAGGTGCCAATCAGCTATATGTAACTACCGGGTAAGTTGTATAAGTGAAAATGACATTCTTATGATAAAATAACGTTTCACTTATACTTACCCGGTAGTTACATAATCATAACCCACCCTCCTCCCCTCACCTGGGCAGTTGGGCAAAAACTTATGACGTGTTCTTGGAACGGTTCCCGATACCCCGATAGAGGGCGGGGGTAGGGGGATCACCTGTCGTAACGCTAGCGCTAGCGCGAAATTTGAATACTGCCGTAACGTCAAAGACGACAGCTATATGTAACTACCAGGTAAGTATAAGTGAAACGTTATTTTATCATAAAAATGTCATTTTCCCCATTTTCTTCTAAGCCTTCTTCCATTGCCCTTACTCAATCTTCTTTTTTGGTCCGCTCTTCAGGTTCTTTGTTTGCTCATCCTGTTTTCTTGGCTCTTAACTCAGCAGAACAAAGGCTTTTCTTGGTTCAGCCCTGTGATATTAGAGCTTCAGCAGCTCCCTCTCTCTTTTCGGGGTTAAGGGAAGGGGTACTTTTAACAGATCCGTCTTCTTTATCACCTTTTGCGATTCCTGTAGTTTTGCAGGCATCCGATCTAGTTGCTTCTCAGGTGTTTGCAGAGGCGTCAGCAACTCCTTATTGTCATTCTGTACAGGTTTCTAACCGTAATGTATCCTCTGCGATTCTTATGGATGCTACGGCAGTCGGCGGTTCACCTGCGCCAGCGTTCAGTGTATCAGCACCGATAGTTTCCTCAGCCTTTCCATTCTCTAGGATAGCTGGTAATTTCCCCTCCTCTGTTACTTGGGTTCGGTACCTTGTAACTTCCCCTTCAAAACTCCTTTGAGTTCCGGTCCAATTTGTATGTTCTCCACCTGTCCAACGTCGGCGTTAGGCGCCCCAGTGGTTACTCTCGAGTGTGGCTTCTTCCCTCTTCCCTCCTTCGGCTTCTTTCTCAAATTTCCAGCAGATTTCTCTGTCCCTCCGTCTAAGGCATCCATGTAGGTTCGGGATTGATTCTGGGTCATAAGGACTTTTCCCCCTTCTTCATTAACCAGCAGGTCTTCAGTTCCGGATTCCCATTCTTATGCGGTTTTGATCATCCGGATTTGCGTGCTTTGGGTGTTGCGGCCGCTTCGCTCACAGGAGTGGGCGTTGTCCGCCCAGGTGTTGCGTCATCATCGTCGTTGGGTGGAGCAACCTTGGAGGAACCCAGGCTTCGGGCCTCTGGAGGGATCGGGAACGAGAGGAGTCATAATCTTCAGGAACTCAGGGCTGTAAAGGTATAGAGGGATGAATAAATTTGTTTTTATTTAGCATTTCCCAACGTTTTGAGAGAGAGAGAGAGAGAGAGAGAGAGAGAGAGAGAGAGAGAGAGAGTTGATTGTCGTAAGTGAGTGCTTCTGGTTGTTGGAAGAGGGATGAGGTTGTTAGTTTGTTTACGGCGCTGTCTGTCTGTGGAATATGTGTGTGAGGATTTTTCGGTTTTGAAGGCAGTCTTTTTGAGTCTTGAGTCAGAGCTAGTGCTGGTCTGTCGTTGGGTTTGGACAGTTTTTTGTGCTGATGCAAAGTTGTTGTTTTCCTTGTTAGTGTGCTGTTCTTGTTGCTGTATGTTCATGAGTCGTGTGTTTTTCTGTTTTGGTTTGGTTTGTGTGGTTTTGTGTGCTGTGTTATGACCGTGGACGCCTTACTCCATCTTCCAGCAACCGAGGACCAGGGTGAGTGTTGTGTACTGTTTTTTTTGTGTTTTGAAATTCCGCCACATTATATTTGGCGCCCAACGTGGGGCAGCTGGTATTGCAGCTGCAATTGAGGTTGGTGGCTGGTAGTGTGACTGAAGAGAAGGATGGAAGAGGAACTGGTAAGGTTGAGAGAGGAGAATACGTGGTTGAGGGGTGAGAATGAGAGATTGAGGAGTCAGTTGGAGGAGGTGGAGGGAATGCTAAGAAGTGCAAAAGAAGAAATGAAAGGGGAGATGAAAGAGTCAGAAGAGAGAATGGAAGAGAGGATGGATAAAAAGTTGGAGGGAATGATGAGAAGTGTGGAAGAAATGATGAAAGGTATGTTCAAGGGTGTTTTTGGAGAAGGGGCTGTTGGAGGCAGGTTCTCTGGAACGTGTGAAGGGGCAAGAGAGAAAGAAAAGGAGGAAGAAGTGAATGGAAGCGTGAGTGATGAAAGTGATATGGGAATAGGAAGTAAGAAACGAGGGAATGAGAGGCAGGGTAAGGAAAAGGGGAATGAAAAGCAAGGGAAGGAACAGAGGGAAAGTAAGGATAAGTCAGGGGAAGAAAAAGGGAAGAAGGGAAAGGGAAAGGAAACTGGTAAGAAGGGTAAGGAAGTGGGAAAGGCAGGAAAGAAGGGAGAGGGTGAAGGCAGTAGTGATAGTGAAGTGGATGGAGGTGAGTGGATAAAAGTGGATAAAAAGAGGGGGAAGAAGAGTGTAATGAGTAAGATGAATGTAAGTGCAGAAGTGGACTCTTTGTATTCGGAAGAGGGTATGAAAGGACAGAGCGAAAGTAGCGAAAGTGAGAGTGAAAGTGAGAAAGAAGTGAGAAAGGCTATGTATGTGAGGGAGGTACCCGGTGTGAAAAGTATAATGAGTATGGAAGTAGGGATGTGCATGATTTCTTTAGGGAGTATGAAAGGTTTTGTCAGGATAAGTATGGGGAAAGTAAGAGAGTGTGGGCACGAGAATAGGGAGAGTATTTGACTGGGTTTTTACTTTATGTATAGGGTTATTATGAGTGTGGGGATGTTGAGTATGACAAGGTGAAAGCTAGACTAGTTGAGCAAGCGAGGCGTATGAAAGCGAGTGTTAAGTATAAGAGGAAGAATGAATTTGATGAGGCAAGAATGAAAGCTGGGGAAACCTTGTCACTGTATGCTTGTAGGCTGGAGACGTTGGCAAGGAAGAAGTTTGGGGATGATGGGATAGATGAATGTAAGGAGTTAGTACGGAAGTTGTTAGGGACAGTGCCAGATGGAGTTAGAGAATTTGTGAACTTGAAGCGGAAGGAGAAGAAAAGATGGACGAATGAAATGTTGACTTGGGGAGAAATCTGAAATTGTAGAAGATTATGAGCTTGACAGGGTTATAAAAGAGAGCAGAAGTGTAAGTGTAAGGGCTGGGGTAGATAGAGAGTACCAGAGTTTGGAAGCTTTAGGGATGCAGTGTTGAGGGCCCCAATGAGAATGGCCGATAGTGTAATAGATAGGAGTGTAAGAGCAAGTAATGTGGAGGTGCCAGTGAGGATGAATGTTGGGTTTGTAAGGAACAACGGGTTGGACGGGTTAGGGATAGTAGTGTACAAAGGAAAGGTCGATGAGTGGAAGTCGAGCGAAGTGTTTTAGATGTGGAAAGGAAGGACATACAAAGAATGAGTGTAGGTGGGCTTTAGGAGTGTGTTTCAGGTGTGGGCAACCGGGACATTTGGTAAGGGAGTGTATGAAAGACAGGGGTTAAATGCTACCGGTGCGGACAGGTGGGTCATGTTGCTAATGGTTGTAGGGTACCCGAGTGAATGTAATATGTGGCAACTGTGGTAAGAATGGGCATTATGCGAGAATGTGTTCAGAACCGAGAGCGAAGTGTGACGAATGTGGAATGGAAGGGCATGTATCAAGTGTATGTAGACGAAAGAGGGTGACTGTGACAGCGAATTCGGGAAACTGAGTGTGAAGGGGGTTCAAATGGGTGGATCCTCCAGGATGCAAGCGGTGCGTGTGATGCATGTACGTGAGGGGTTGTTGCATGAGGGGGGCTTTGCTGGAAAGACTGACGAGTGCATGAAGCAATTTGTTTTGATAGAGTATGGCAGAAAACGTAAGAAAGGGAAGAACGTAAGTGAACGGAATGATCGTAAGTTGTGTGATAGGGGTGTGAGTGCCAAAGTGAAAATGAGTGATAAAGCGTGTAATACGGATGAATGGGATGGTATGAATAGAACGTATAGCATATGCGGGTTTGATATAACTGAGTTGACTGAACGTGTAGGGGTAAGTGAACGGTTGGAGGTGAGCGAAAGTGTAAGAGTAAGAGAGCGTAGCAGTAATATACGAGTGATTGAAAGCATGAATGAATCGTTGCAAGAATTGGAAAGGTCAATGAGCGAATGGGATGGGTTAGTTGAAGAATTGGGGAAGGTATTTGGGAACGAGTTAGAGGGTATAGATGAGATTGTGGATGAAATTGAGAGTGGTAATAGTGAAGAAGATAGCGTGAATCTGAGAGAGAATGGAGGAGATGATGTGAGTTTGAATGTTGCTAGAAGAGAGAATGATTCTGAGAGAATGATTGCGTGCCCGCGAACGCGATCTAGAGGACCTGCTAGTGAGCATCCGTGGGTGTTGCGTAAGGCGATTTGAAAGAGGTGTGAAAGGTGTTGGTTGGGAAATGCTAAAAAGGGGGGAGAAATATAGAGGGATGAATAAATTTGTTTTTATTTAGCATTTCCCAACGTTTTGAGAGAGAGAGAGAGAGAGAGAGTGTAATTGTCGTAAGTGAGTGCTTCGGTTGTTGGAAGAGGGATGAGGTTGTTAGTTTGTTTACGGCGCTGTCTGTCTGTGGAATATGTGTGAGGATTTTTCGGTTTTGAAGGCAGTCTTTTTGAGTCTTGAGTCAGAGCTAGTGCTGGTCTGTCGTTGGGTTTGGACAGTTTTTTTGTGCTGATGCAAAGTTGTTGTTTTCCCTTGTTAGTGTGCTGTTCTTGTTGCTGTATGTTCATGAGTCGTGTGTTTTTCTGTTTTGGTTTGGTTTGTGTGGTTTTGTGTGCTGTGTTGGCGACCGTGGACGCCTTACTCCATCTTCCAGCAACCGAGGACCAGGGTGAGTGTTGTGTACTGTTTTTTTGTGTTTTGAAATTCCGCCACAAAGGAAGCCCTCGGGTGTTTTTCAGTCCTAGTACGCAACAGAGTAGTGGGTCTGCTTTGCAACATCATAACTGCCGTGTCATATCTGAGAACTCGGGGGGAACAAGATCAATAGAACTTTAGAGGTATATGCTTTCCGCCATTCTGTCTCATTTATCAGGTAATCACGAATTGCAGGAGTGTCAGGACGTCTATGACTCTAGTTCCTCGCTGACTCTACGCCCTTGGTTTCCTGAACTCCTAATGCTCCTTTGGAAGTTCCGATGTTCCTTCTCATGTGGAAGATCTAGACAACCGCATTTTCACCATTATCTTATCATCCAAACACTTGCATGATGAACCTAGTTGCAGGCGACTGCCGAGCAAACAGCTAGACTGACCACTCTCTCCAAAGCTATGTCTAGACTGTTTTTTTCAGCTTAAGAAAGTCAATCCATAAGCTTTACCAGCTGGACATGTGGAAATCGATGCCGTAAGGAAGACCATTCCATCTTAGGCCTGCCATAACCAAAATAGCCGATTGTCTCTTATTGCTTCGGAAAGTCAAGATTCTCTCATTTTTGGCTATTGCTGGCTACCGCTCAACACTTAGCAGTACATTTTTCCATCTTCCCCGAAAATTTCCAGTAGTAAGATCATTTATGATTTATTACGTTCTAACATTAAGATAACTGATTAGGTGTTTTCTTTATTTCGGCTTTAGCTGCAGCTAGAAAGGTGGGTGAGCTTCGGGAAGTTTTCTAGGCTGGTTTCCTAGGCGGGAAATGATATGTATTTCTCTTCTTCCGGAATCCGTGGCGAAGACAGAGTCGGAGGCTAAAACTCTGCCTGGTTTGTTTAACCCTTAACGGACGGCATAATTTATCAATGTGCAGCACCCCAGACTGGGGAAACTTTGAGGTTGGCAAAATAAAAAAAAAAATCACATCAATGGAAAGAGAATGACATGTACATTTACACTGTATAGATAAAAAAAAAATTTTTTAAAAATTTTCCCTACCTTTCACGAGAAGTTGAAAATGACTATTTACAACTCCTTGTGGGGCTTCATTTACAAGACAATCATAAATTTTACCAACTTATATTTTTTCTAATAAATAAATTTATTGTATTTTGTAAAATTATTATTACTGCTCACACAATATCAAAACATAAGAAATAAAAGCAGTAACAAATTTTTTGCATATTTGTTGAAAAATATTCACGTAAATTTATGAGAAGGAAGATTCAGTAACTTATTTTTTTTACTTTTGCATGCTTTTTCTAATATTTCTTTGCAATTTTTTCTTTGTAAAATTACATTTGCAACTGACATACTGTCGTAAAAGACAAAAACAAAAGACAACAGCAACCGCTTCGTATAATTGCAAGCTAATTTACAAAAAGACTCGTGAGAGAGAGATGCAGTACTTTCCCCCTTGAAGTCACAAGCATTACTGATACTGGCCTAACTCTCACGTCTGTTAAAAGTTGCCATTAGTGAATTTATAGCATATAGAAGGATTGGCACCTCTGTTTCGAATCATTATTACCATGACAGTGGTGCGTAATTTGTTTCACACTGAGGCTCAATCCGTCCACCTCCCCAAACCTGTTTTACTTCACACTGAGGCTCAATCCATCCCTTAAGGGTTAAGGTTCTTATCTGCAAGTGTTCGATTCTGGCGATCTAGCGGGGATGTCTTTATGTCCGGTGCGAATATTAAAGTCTATTTATCAAAGGTAGAGAAACTCTGTCCGCTTCTGTATACACTTCTTGTCTCTCCGCGAAATCCTTCCCGTTCACTGTCAAGAATGTGATTGGTTACTTTCGGAGAGAGGGTTCTTGGTTCATAAGCGCTCACTCCACAAACACAGTTGCAGGCACACTACACGATTCTCATGTGGTGCGAGCTTTATGCCCTTGAATACAATTTAATTTTGACTTTACATTTTATTTAGTATTTAACAGTTTTTTTTTTTCATTACCACACAGTATTCGGAGTATGTCCACTTTATCTTCCTTTCTAAGGAATTGTTCAGTGTCTTCTATTCTGGAGGAAGTTTACTTGGGAGTCCATCTCGGTGTTTTCTTCCTTTACTTTAGAGACTATCAATTCGCCGCAGCGCATATAGCAGCGAAGTCTTTTATCTAGGGTGTGTTCATGTAGCCGAGTGGTATTCTCTTAGTGCGAAGGCTCGGAAGGTTATTCTCTCAGTCCACGTATAACGGCAAAATCTATTATCTAGGGTGCACTCATTTAGCTAAGGTGGTATTCTCGTAGTACGGTGGTTATTAGGTTATTCAGATAGAGGAATTCCTTTTAGGCTTTAGAATCTTAAGCAAAGTGATAGTTTCCCTACGAGAGTCCAAGGGGTAGCTCTCGAAGGCTAGCCTAGGCTCTTTTATCGGCGCTGAGATACTTCTTAGCTCGTCGGTCATCGGCGTTTGCCACAACCTGCAGGACGGAGGGTCAATGGCTCAGCACACTACCTCATTCCCTCCATACAAGATAGGCTCTGAATAGCCACTTGGGAGATTCATGTTTCTCCTCCTTACATGAGTTATTCTCTTAGTCCGTGTGTAGCGGCTAACTCTATTATCGAGGGTGCGTTCATTTCGCTGAGGAGGTACTCTCTTAGTGCGGAGGTTCTTACAGGCGGCCACTTGGAAGTCAGTGTCGGCTTTCACGACTTTTACCCCAGAGACGTTCAGTTTTCTTTGGAGAAGAGTTACTTGCTGGGTCCCTTTGTGGTAACCAACTTGATCTTATAATTACGTAGTAATGTCAAGGTGGGGGTTGGGGGTGGGGGCTTTAGGTAATGAATGTAGTCTAAGGAACTTAGAATTCTCTGTTGGTCGGGATTCATAGTGAGGGTATTAAGTTTGGCGTTAGTACGGTACTGTGAAGTTAGGCAGATCCAGTGGACAGGTTTGGTTTCTTCAACCTCTTCTGCGCAGACATGGGCGGCAACGGCCGGCGAAGATCCTGCACACTCAACTTTTCCTCCATACATGAGAGGCTACAATAGCCACATGGGAAGTTCATCATATCCCTCCATACATGAGAGTGCTTTCATTAGCCACATGGGAGGTGCATCATTGTACCCCTCCATACATAAGAGTTCTTTGATTAGCCACATGGGAGGTTCATCGTACCCTTCCATACATGAGAGGCTTTGGTTAACCAAATGAGAGGTTCGTCATTCTCCACCACTCATGGGAGGCTGTGATTAGCCACATGGTAGGTTGGTTTTTTGCTACTCTATCCATGAGGTGGTTTGAATACCACATGAGAGGTAGCTCGACTCAGACAGTACCTAGACATGAGACTGATGTTGGGGGTACTCTCTCTACAGGCATCCTCACCTTCCGAGTGGGATAACCAGGTGAGGATACATTCATTTATTCAGAGTAGGCAAATAATGAGTTACCTGCTTTCCCTGGTGGCAGGTCGGGCTGAATTAGATTGATCCCACCTCCTTAAAATTTTGTTAATCGAGCTAATTCAGGTGTTCAGGGAATGTAATGCAATATGAAGTTTTCATAATAAAACTAATATTGTAATACTTACCTGAACACCTGAATGATTCCCACCCTCCTCCCCAGTTCAATTTGAATAGTGAATAACGCAATTGGGGATCTCGACCTCACTTGGCCGGGACTTGCAGCAGCGTTGCCAACAGTACTTCAGGTAACTCATTTGACAAGATTTTCTAGTAAGCATTGGTAACACTGACAGTTAATTACCCACTTAGTGGGTAAAAGGTATGGGAATGTAGTTCGGGCTGGTGGGTGACCAGGGCTAATTCAGGTGTTCAGGTAAGTATTACAATATTAGTTTTATTATGAAAACTTCATTTTTGCCTCTTTGACTGTCTCCTTACAAACCTATCAAGACTTCTTCAGACAGGGACTTGACCTTAAAGACAGTGTTCCCTCTAGCTTTGGCATTAGCGAAGAGAATAGGTAAGATTCATGCACTGTTATATAATGTCACTCATACCCATGGTTGGACAGAATTAGTCTTTAAATTTCTTCTGGACCTAAGGTTTGATGGCTTCTCCATTCCCTCTCTTAAGGATTTTGTCGGCAGAATGTTGCTATGCCTAGCACCTACCTGAAGCACACAGCCTCCCTCACACCACCACGACATAGATGTTCATTAGTACGGGGCGGGCTAAGACGGAGATTTCTAAGAACACTTTCTGGCTGAGAGAGTTGATAAGCAAATCCTACAGTTTGGAATGAGATGTATCTTCTGTCCCAAAAAATATCAAGGCACATATCAGAAGTATTGGCCCTACTGTACAGTTGCTTTTAAGAACAACTACTCTGTGGGACAGATTCTTTGTGCCAGGGTTTGGAGGCGACAGAGTACCTTTACATCTTCTTATTTAAAAGATGTCACACACAAATCCTTTGACACTTCCACCTTGGGTATCCTTTGACACTTACACCTTGGGTCCGGTGGTAGCAGCCGAAGAATTGGTGTGAAGGATGTGGACTCTTAACCCTATTGGAATACATAGAGCAGTTCCCTTGCTTTATAACACCACTTGGTTCCAACATGTGGTGTACACGGAGTAGGACCTTCTAAATTAGCTCCATTGGTAATGTAGAGCTGACACAATACAGTAGCTCCGTCACATTGCTTATTTGTCCGTGAGAAGAGTGAGAGACCATCCTCCCTCCTTTCTGTAAGTCTCCTAATCACAGGATGTTGTGGGTTTGTATCACTATTGGAACAAATGCCAAATTAAACAAATTTGTATTTTTCCTAACATACAAACCCACAACATCATGTGACTTTAATTTCCCTCCTTGTTCCACCCCTCTCCCGATCTCTCTCACATCCTCCTCCAGTGAACGTGTGGCACAGTGCCACTCTGGCTAATTCACAGTTAAGGGTATGATGTACTGGGTACGTCTTAAGTAGCTAATGCTGCTCTTCAAAGCTAGTCTATCATAGCTGTCTGCACATGCGCGCCTAATGACACTCCTAATCACATGATGTTGTGGGTTTGCATGTTAGGAAAAATACAAATTTCTGTCTGATCTCATTTTTGTTCACCTTCCTATCAGTGTGACATTTTACGATAGTCCAAGTGATCGACATGCTTATAGGCTTGATGATGCTTCTGCTGAAGAGAGAGCAAATAAGACAGCCAAAATAACTAGTGTTGCTACTATCCTTAATTCAAAAAGGAGTTTAAAAGGAAACATTAGAACTCAAAATAATGATGAAAACTTTAAATATAATATCCTCTGTCAAATGAGATTTACTTTGTGTTGGATGGTCTTGTGTGCTGGTGAATCGTCGTGATCACGTGGTTCCACAACTGACGTCAGGTCAAGGAATTAACACTCGCTGATGTAACTATTACAATTGGGTTAAATTACACAGAGCAAATATCCTGTTATCTGATAAAGATAAAACCCCTGTCAAAAAGTCTTAGCAGTGGCTAGGTGTGGCAGAATATGGCTTAATGATAATTCTGATAATAGAAAGAGTTGAGATGAACTTTCATCTCTGCATTTAGCCAATTCATATCAAAAAAGAAAAATAACCCAAAAATTAATGCGAAGCATATTCAGCAAGAAGGTCGAAACTCATAAGTAATATGGGCAATACTGTAATACTTCTGTTTAAACAGGATTAAATAAGACAGATATCCCAATTTTCGAAAATTGGCAGCAAATAAGTGTCATGCATTAATGTTTATGGATATATATCTTTACTGGCGTTTTAAAGCACCGTATAATTATACAGCCATTCCTGAGACATGGGCAAGGTATATATTTACACTGTTGTGTGTGTATGTATGTATCTATCTATGGTAATTACACATATATACTTTCTT
The DNA here is from genome assembly GCF_040412425.1 of Macrobrachium rosenbergii. NCBI lineage: Eukaryota > Metazoa > Arthropoda > Malacostraca > Decapoda > Palaemonidae > Macrobrachium > Macrobrachium rosenbergii. The sequence continues at coordinate 8,549,712 of NC_089746.1, read as the reverse complement.
GCTATAGGCCAGTAGCATTGTGACTGAACATGGATTAGTATTTATTATTTTATTAGATGTTAAGGTTTTTATTTCACTTATCATGAAATTATTTTGAACCATAAGGGCAAGCTTTTCTTCATTTATTACATCACAAGGTCTATGTGATAAAATCTGCTGGGCACTGTCGGTGAAATATGGCAATGAGCAGAATTTTTCATTCAATTTGACAACTAAAAAAGGACATTGAAAACCAAATATGACGTACTAAACTCAAAAGGAAGCGTCCTCTAAATTATGAAAGCTTTAAATGATTCTTTATCAACAAAGGTTATCAGTCAAATTAAATAATTATGGGTTTACCTATACATGAAGTTCCAGCCCCACCCCTGACAACTAAGAACATGATATGGGGCTATAAATTTGGGACTATGGTGACATTGGGTCATATCTGAATTAGAACTGACGCTGAAAGTAGGCTTATTCACGTTATCTTCCTGTTTTCACGTACGGTGAGTAATCGTGATTACTGTGTTTCCTAATTGAATGAAAATATGGTTTTACAGGATGTTTATGTATCGCAAATTATCTTACTTTTCTTTCTCTTGATAAAGAAAATCAAGTTTGATGATATGCATAAACATTAAGACAAAGTTCAAAATGAAGTTATGTAATTATACATAATTGGGTATTCATTCTCAACAGAGCTGCTTGTAAGTTTAGTCAGTTTCATTTGTAATTCCTTTCTTTATATTTGTACTAATTTCTATTCCTCTTTTCAGATGAAGACTTCCACACTTGTTGTCGTTCTCTCTATCGCCTTGCTGCAATGTTTCAAGGGCATCCCTGCCAGCCCTTTGGTCCCCTGCCCAGATGAAGTCTCCAAGGGCTGCCCTTATCATCAGGAAGAATTCCCAGTGTATTATTCTCATCCCGGTGACTGCTCCAAGTTCTGCGAGTGTGGCACGGAGGCCATTGCTTGGGAAGTCACCTGCAGGTCAGGACTTCTTTGGAATGACATTCTGCAGGCCTGTGACTGGGCTGTCAATGTAAGTCTTCCTATGGTCTTTCTGTCTGTGCATGAGAGAGAGAGAGAGAGAGAGAGAGAGAGAGATAGAGTTGGTTTACAATTGGGTTTTAAACAAAGTTTGAGATATGTATGCGTGACTGTTCAATATCTTGCTGGATGGAGTGATGCAAGAATTGAAAGAAAAGGTAATTAGACGCAGGTGCAAAGTTGTATGATAAAAAAACATTGGGTTGCAAATGAGGTATGGACTGGTTGCTTGCAGATGATACAATAATAATTAGTTATAGTTGAGGGGTATTGTAAAAGAGACTAGTGTAAGAGTTTGGAAGTGCTCCTAAGAGGAGAAGTGCTAAAAGTTTAGCATACATGAAAAAATGGGTCAGACTATTTTGATATGGTGTGTTCATGTAGTGGAGCGGGAACTACAAAAATATAGGAGAAAAGTGCAAATGGTGATACAAGCATGAAACTTGGCTCAATTATTCTTCTTGTCCCTTAGTCTCATTATCAACCTCCAGCCACACAAAATTTTGCCATTTTTCAAGATGGCCAACAGGTTTTCAAAATAGCGTCCTGTGGATACTTGAATATTATTATTTAATTGATTAATCACATTCAAATCCCTAAGTCACTCCCAGTTTATATTAAAATATTAAAAACAAGCCTTTGTATATGTAGATACATCATTTCTCTGCATAGAAATATCCAAGATGGCTGTCACTATATCAAAAATGTCCGCCAAAATGCCGAAAATTGGTACTTGAGCTCATGTATGAGGCTAAAGGTCGATTAATACATGGGTTTGGGGTTAACTTCAGCCTGATCAGTTAACTTTTTGTAGATTAGAAATCAATTAATCCCCAGTTAATTCATTTTCATCCTCATTTAGAAAAAAATGGGTAATAAGCTTAATGTAAAAGTGTAATACAGTAGTGTAGTGTCAGTGTACTACCAGGGCACACTGGTTGACATTATAGCTGTGAAACTCAACATGGGGTTCAATGCTAGCTAATGGCAGAGACTTGTTATTGGTTTCCCAAATGCTGTTTAGCTAGCCCCACTTCAAAGTTAAACAGCTGCACCTGAATTGACAGGATGTGCCAGCGCGGGAGAGCCAAGCCAAGGAAGATGGGCTTTAGTCTTCTAGATGGTGTACAGATCACACGGGAATTAAATAGCATTGGATGAATGATCAGGCTAGGGGTAGGATTATGACATATCTGAGTGTAGTTGTATCCCATATCTGAAAGTGCATATATGTTATATAGGTGGTAAAAGGATAAACCCTCGGCCTATAGAACAAAAGCAATGGCAGGACAATCTTGGAAGTCAACGTCTTTCCTGAAGAGAGATAGTACGACTAACTGGAAGCTTTGTTGCTTGTGCCAAAAGGACACACGTGAAAGACTAGTTGATGCATCTGGTGCTGGCTATGTTACCCTTGCTACAAACATTCCTGAATTCTATAAGTTAAATGCAATGCCTATACCATTTCATCCCTGAAGGCTTGATGAAGTGATGGAATTCTGCAGACCTTTGAAAATAACAAAGCAACACAGCATGAATCATGTATGCTGAAGTTCAAAACAACAAAACTAGAAAGGAAAAGGAAGTCATTGTGTAAGACAAAAGATGGTGATGATGCCCCATCAGCAAAATTCACACATAGTAGCCAGAAGGCAGATGAAGATGATGCAGAAGAATCTAAGACTGAGAAAGAAGGAATATGCTTTATTTGTGACCAGCCAGCACCAATCAAAGATTTACGATTGGCCATGACATTGCCTTTACATAAAAAGTTGCAACGATGTGCCACCAACCTACTAGATGAGAAACTTCAGGCCAAGCTTAGTGCTGGAGATATTGTTTCTCAGGACCATATGTATCACCGATCTTGTCTGACAGGTGTGTACAACAGGGAAAGGGCCTGGCTAAATTCCCAGAAAATTGGAGATGATTATGTGCAGTGCAGACAAGAGCATGTGCCCATGCTTTTGCTGAGCTTGAGATGTACATAAGAGACAAGCAGTTGACTACAGATGGGTGCTGCTATTTTACAATGGTAGAACTTTATGATTTTTACAAACAAAGACTGGAACAGCTAAATGTTGATGCTTCCTTTGTGCACCTAACACGGTTGAAAGAACAGATACTTGCCCACATCCCAGAACTGGAGGACTTTAAAAAGGGAAGAGAAATTTAGTTTGCCTACAAAATGAAAATGAGAGAAGCCCTAGCCACGGCATGTAACTACAATGGTGCACTAATCGTGGCCAAAGCAGCTAAGATATTGAGGAAACTGATGCTTGAACATGAGATAGAATTTGAAGGAACCTTAACAGCAGACACTAGAAGAGAATCTGTGCCACCAAGTTAGTTGGAATTTGTAAGTGTGCTACAAAACGGTGGCAATATAAAATCCCAACTTAAATATGGAACATCATCTACTGATCTAGCTTTAGCACAACTTTTGCACTTCAACTGTCGAAAGAATCCAGCATCTTCAACGTTCTCCAGACATTCCAAGTCAAGAGAACCTCCGTTCCCAGTATATATTGGTCTCCTGGTCTTTGCAAAAATCAGGAAGCGTCAATTAATTGATATATTCCATCACCATGGAATCAGCATTAGCTATGATAGGGTTCTGGAATTGACTAAAGGGTTAGGAGAAGCAGTTGTAACAAGGGCTGTGGAGGAAGTAATAGTTTGTCCCACTACACTAAGAAAAGGGCTCTTTACCACTTGTGGTGTTGACAATCTGGACCATAATCCAAGTGCCACAACTGCACAAACATCCTTCCATGGGACAGGCATATCTTCGTTTCAGCATCCGAGCACTGATGAAAAGGGTGAGGACAGAAACTTGGCCCAAATCATCCAAAGTGGAACAAAGTAAAAAAAAGTACCTTCTCTTCCTGAATATTACACAAATGTACCTCCTGCTCACTTTAAACATGAGAATCCCCTCCCTTCATCCAGTGGAAGTGCAGGACACCAACAGGTTGTGCTTTCAAAGCATCTTTCTCTTGAGTATGAATGGCTTGAGAAAGTCAGTCTGTCGGACAGGAGTGAAAATGCTGTGTCCATATCTTGAGCAGCACATCACGCTTCTCATTTGAAATAAGCTTGTCATCAATGTTGCCTCTTTTTCAAGAGGCAGCTCATTCAGTTGCAGTGATAAAACATGCCATGGATATTGCAAGAGCAACCACTCAGTTTCTCAATCCTGGCCAAACCCCAGTTCTAGCAGTTGATCAGCCAATATTTGCATGGAAAGGGGAAGAAGTCTGCATGGCAAACATGGACTGTGTTTCAGCGTGCCACACCCACCTTCATCAAACTTAAGTTCAACACCAGCAGCTGTAGAAGATGAAGACCTGCAAGTCATTGAAGAGTTCATGGTGCTAATGTACGACAGAAGCAGTTCGTATAAAAATGTAAATGAGGCTAGGCTTGATCTCTTTGCAAGAAAGCAAAGAGCTTGTGATTGCATTCCCCCTACAAGGGCTGCTTTAGAGCATTGCAAGAGAGCTGCCTTAAGCAGGGCACATTTGGTGCCAGTCTTTAGTATGTCATCCAGTTTTGCCCAGTCCAAGACACTGGGGATGGCAACTGATTGATGGCACCTGGTTTCCGTATTGGATAGATTTGCCAATAGTAGCAAATCTTGCCAAGAACTGAGTAAGTGTGGCTGCAAAAAGGAATGCCATGGCAGGTGCAAGTGCTGCAAATCTGGACTTAGCTGCACAGCTCTCTGCAGCTGCACTTGCTAAAACAAACTGATACACAAAACATATTGGTTTCTCTCAGGAGATAGGAGATACATACTTTTTTATCTTTGGCGGCCATTTTGGAAATATGGCGTTCATATGGTGGCCATATTGGAAAGATGGGTTCACTTTATCTCTTCATGACAGTAAGAATGCCAAAATACAAATTCTCAATCATTATATGGACAATATGCAACTTTTATAGACTCATGAAATGAAAATATTTTAAATATACAGCAAATTTGCCGCCATTTTGGAAAAGTCAGCTATCTTGGAAATAGCCAGAGCTTGATTTTGATTATGGGGATGATAAGAGTTCTCATGCCAAATCTGTTGCTTGCATCACCATTTGCACTTTCCCATTATCCCGCTCCACTAATGTGGAAAGTATGAAGTAGGATAGGTTCGGAAGTAATGGAGAGGTAGGCAAGGGAGACCACGAAAGTGCTGGATAAATAGAATGAAAGAGGTGTTAGAAAGGAAGTTTTAGCATCCAGAAAGCTTGGGAGGACTTACAAGTTAAGAGTTAATATACGAGTAGTAGCATGTGTAGGAGGTTTCGATGTTTATCTGATGAGCATTCTGTGTAGGTATGAACTGGCTAATGTGGAGATTTCCTGCACCAACAGTCCAACAGTTTAAAGTATGAATGTGGCTTTTGTGTGTGTGTGTGTTTATTTTTTTTTTCTGGAAATATTCCCTCCTAGAAAGATAATTTGCTCATTAAAAGTATTATCCATCTCCATTGATATTTATTTCAAAACTAAAAGAATTATCTTTATCCTATATTTACTGCCTCTAAGGTTGACTGCGGTGATAGACCAAGGCCATAAAATCAAGGTATCCAACGGATCTTCAGGACCTCTTACCTCAGAGGGGATATTGACGTGAAGACTGAATTATTGTATTTGATTTTTGACTGCGGAGATAGTTTAAAAGTTGTTGGCATTCAATGTACTTAATTATAATTGAATGTGTTGTTCATAACTGATATGCATAAAATGTCAATTTCTTTAATCTGTACATTCATGAATTGAGATGCAGATAAACTTGTAGTGTACATATAAGTCAGGAAGAAGTTTGGCAACATAGCTAATGACGGCCATGTCCATAGTAATTTTGTTTTGACTATAGGCTGCACGGTCTTGTAGTGCAATCAAAAGTATCCTTCAAAAAACTAACTTCTAGGGGTCCTGTGTAGTCACAGTATAGGTTTGATCCAGGGGCATGTTACTACTTTTCAGAGGGGGCTTGAAGAATATTAGGAGTTATATAAAAAGAAACATCATCTCCATAGCCATCTTTGAGAATCAGAAAAGTGCAATATGAAAGTCAAATGACATGGACGACAGGAACACAAAATCAGATGGATTAATTCTCTCCCTCAAGAATGCAATGTTAACACCCTCATTAGTCATGTCAGTTAAAAAGTCACATTCTTGAAGGAAACTATTATAACTGCAATGCCAAAGATTTTCTGATCTAATGATTTGTTAAAACCTCACCTAATCACTTCTTAAACATTCAAGGGCAAAGAGTTTCTGAGAACTAGTAGAGCAATAAAAATCTGGTATTTGCTGCTTCATACATTTTTTAATTCACATTTGATAATAAACTGATTTGTACAGTTTCATGTTTATTCACCTTTTACATTGCAGATATGTATATACAGTGAGATAATTAAAAACAGAACTCTCCTGCTAGTGTAATTAGGAACAAAAATCTGTAAACAGTAAATTTTTTCAACTTTTCCATACACTGCATGGTAAATAGTGTGTACATGCAAAATATTACCAATTCTTTATAAACATAAAACAGGAACTCGAGAAATATATAAACGAATAGTATATGAAACTAGTATCTGCTGAACCTTTGTAATTTTCTTTCTGTAACATTTTAACGAGCCATATAAAGCTGTCGCCGAACATCAGACAATATGCATTTAGTCAAAGTACAAACGCTTGTATTACTACAACAATGATGCATGTGAACAGCCCAAGGATTCTACTCTGAAAGCACCCAATTCAATTACTTAGCAACAAGTAATTCGGAGACTGTTTGCTAGGTCAATTATTTTCCTACTACTGTCCATAAGGAAAGAAAGCTTTCATTCTCAAGCAACAAGTAATTCGGAGACTGTTTGCTAGGTCAATTATTTTCCTACTACTGTCCATAAGGAAAGAAAGCTTTCATTCTCAAAGTATATTTATCTTGAAAAGTAAAAATCATATTTTTTATGAAAAGACAAAGCAGACAGTTTACTTAAAGTTCACAGAAATCAGAAACTTTATTTCCAAACAATGTTTGTTTACCTATGTTACCAATGTAAATGGAGGGTTGTTCACTGCCATATCTAAGCAAAAGTGACACTGAATAATCATATGGATTTAGTGATAGTTCATTTTACTTTTTATAATTGAATAAAGTAAAATTGAATTTAACTTCAGAAAAAGCTATGGACTTAAAAACATTAGAGAATGATCATTTTACTTTTTATAATTGAATAAAGTAAAATTGAATTTAACTTCAGAAAAAGCTATGGACTTAAAAACATTAGAGAATGACTATTGACATAAAGTAAGTCATCTGAAAGAAATTTATTAAGTATAAAATGGGATTTCGTCACAAGCTTACTAGTAATATCTCATCATAAGCATTCACAGATCATCTTTGATGTATTTGAAAAATTTTGGCTCGTGTCATAGATGAAAAAGGAGTCAAATTTTAAACTTGCCAAATGTTTACAAGTTTAAAGTAAAAGATTCTACAACTTCAATATAAAAGGTATCTTACAAATTTACAATTTTATAATGTTAATTAATATGGAAATCTCAGTTAATGACATGTTAATTTATGCAGTAGCATTCATGAAAATTGTTAACTATATAATATAAATACTTCAGATTTATTTTTTAAATACTTACCTCCATTATATAGCTTTTACTTGCACACCAGCAGGAGTTCAAGAGATTGAAACAAAAAACGAGAACGCTCGGTTTTCTTTGAATATCCTTCTAACCATCTACTTCCCCCATCCCTACCAGGAAACTAATAGATACAAACACTTGTAGCTGGCAGTCTACTTCTGTCCACTTTGAATTTGGGGAGGTAGGGAGGGCAATTTACATAATGGAGAGCTATTTATTATTTTTTAAAGTATTTATATTTTTTAAATGAACCTTACCTCTCCATTATATAGCTGATTTCCACATTTGAAACAGGTGGTGGGCAAAGTGAAAATCAGCCAACCCTTAAAGGCTACTTAGTAACAAAATATTTGTACAAAACAAGTGTTTGCTTTAACCAGTGAATTCAACCCACAGGCTATTAATGCCGCCTTGGGAGGACTGTCACTCGGGTATGAGATCCTCATCATGAAGATAGCTGAGGTCTCTTTGGAGAATGCCCCCTTCAGCAGAAGGAGGGGTAGGGTTACTGTGCCAAAATCCTGCAGAGCCAATGATGGATAACTAACAAGTACATATGTACAAAAATGTATACATCTAATACTCAACACTGAGTACCTCCAAGCTTTCCAAAAACCACAACCAGGTTTAAAAGGCAGACCAAAAAAGACTACCTATTGATTCAGGACTTGACATCCCCTGCATAAACCAGAGGAGTTAATGCTCTGCAATAATCGTATTTAATCTCCACACCATGAAGATAAGCCAAAGCAAGTAACAAGATTACCTTGCCACTGAGTGACTTCCATATCTTATCCAAGGATAATGTTTCAAATTTAAAAGTTGTACCCATTGCTCATATGTCCAGTGGTTTACCTTCCATTAAGGATAGAAATCAGCATGAAAGTTCTTGACCAAAGACCCAATGAAAAGGACACTGCATTTCTACTCTTAGGAAACTCCGGTTTCCATATCGCTCAAGATAGAACCTTTGTATCAGGTTTAATTCTGTTTAGGCAATTCCAACAATCCTGACCCCCAAGGGGTCTAAGGCAAAGATAATTGCCTTGTCTTTAGCAAGGCCTATCTTATCAAACTAAGACAATCTCTTAGCTCTTTAGTTGTGTCTCAGGCTACTGTGAAGATTCCACAGAAACTTTTACAAGAACCTAGTTCTAAACGGTTCAAAGGTCAATAAAATAATAAACTGAAGAATTGCATACAGATTCGAAGGTAAAGTACACAGCAGAGACCTGGGAAACTCCACTTTAACATCTTGGAAAAACATCTAGATTTCTTTGTCCTAAGGCAAGCCTACAGTAAAAGCCAACACGGCCCTTGGCCTTAAAAAGTACAAGAAGTTTCCTCATGTTTGAGAAACAACAGAAACCTAACCATGTTTATAGAGGTATTGGTGCAGGGAAAAAAAAAACTTAACATGGAACCATGACTTACCCTTGACCAATGGTGTTGGAAGAATTGATTAGTAAATTCTCTCCTAGCACTGATCATAGCATTACCACGAGATCCCACCTTGAGCTCACCAGAACCATGGACCATACCAGGCAGTCATCTGAAGCTTGTGGGATTGTGATAACTTTTCATCTCTTGGTTTCTTGCATCCACCACTGAAAGAAACAAGAAACTCAGCCTTCCCTGGTCACCTGGGGTAATCAACGCCAAGAGACAACTTACAAAGTTGCCCAAATACAATGATGACTTCCCGAAACCTAGCAAGAGCAGGAAAGGCATTACAGTCTAAACCTGACCAGGGAACAGCTTGGTGTTCCTGCCCAAGCTAGAGGGCTTTGCACTGGTAAACCAAAACTTGGTAAAAAGACTACTTCCTTTAGTTTCAAATGAGGTCCATAACATGGGATGCCCACAGCCCATTGTCTAAAGCCAGCCTTTGGATGCTGAGTACCTTCCATTACTATTACTTATCTCAGGGAACGAGTACATCCACAATTTTTTATAATGAATAATTACCTCCACCAAAGGTAATAACTCAGCATCAGGTTGTGTGTGTTAATCTGACCAACTAACAGAAAATTTAGACATTGTAGTGCTTGCTCCCCCTTAAACATAAAAGGATTATCATCATCTCTAAGAGGTTTACTCTATTTGAGTACAGGCCCAAGAGTGTCAAACTCATCATCTTTAAATAATGTCCAGTCTGCATTTAACAACCCTGAGAGGGACAGACCTCAAAACTGATATTTTGTTCTCAACCTAGGTCAGGACCAAAAGACTAATACTGTATCTTCAATGCAAACAGCAGCATTGCGCAACACTTGTAATTCTCTTACCATATCACATGTCCTAGAGCTACCAAGAGAGGGTTTAATTACTTCCAAAGGCTTTTACTAAAGACTCAAATATCTCTGGAGGCAAAAACTAAATGGAAGTTTCCCCTCAAGGGAAAGCCACAATCTTCCCTGCTTGTCCAAAGAAGGCTCTTTCCTATTCTGAGTAAAATTGAATAAACAATAATGGCATCTCGTTGGATAAAACAAAATATTTAGTGATGTCATAAGTACATATACATAATGTATAAATATAAACCTACACATTATGTATATCCTGTATTGGTTTGTCTGATAACATTGCTACTTATGCTCTACTTAACATACATACCGCTTGAAGTTCCTCTGATTGCTAAAACTCCGGGGTTATAGATGTAACAGACCTCCACCAATACCAGTTAAACTCCTGAAATTCTAGATCTCCCATGATCATGACTCAGACCCACAATGAAGCATCTTACAGCACTGGATCCTTCTTCCTATGAGAGCTTAAACTAACATCGAATCTGATAAGAGACCACCTACTGACCCATGTTCTGGTAACAGGAAAGAACCTAAGCTTGATTCTTGCCACGTCAAAAAATTCACAAAATCATATGACCTCGATGAGAAGGCCTCTGCTTTGCTAAAAAGAACTCTTATAAGGACCGACAACCTCTTAAGAAGTGATCAGTGGTGATGAACGCCATAAATAAAGGCAAAACCTCTCCGCAAGAAAACCCTGAAAAGTGAGAATATCTTCAACTCCAAAATGAAAGAAACCTGTGCAGGACTAGTCCTTCCCCAAAACTACCCCCATATTTGGAAAGAGACCCTTAGATTACGAAGTAGTAATTCTCTTTCTCCAAATATGGCAGCAAGAAGGAAATATCCTAAAAGAGGCTCCCTTTACATGAACTGCATTTAAAGCCTTGAACACAGGCAAGCCACAGTTCAAATGAAAATTCTATTTCCACAAAATTATACGTTAACCTCTCCTTACAGAAAGCAATTAACCTCTTCAAAAAGGAAATTGTGTCCACTTATACACTAGCTGTATATCAGACACCTGATTCATCAATCAACAGAAGAACAAGCAATTGCCCTCCTGCCACAGAAAAGGCAGGGTAAGTCTTACCTACTGAACATACGCCAGAGACTGGGGCAAAGACTACCATGCTCAATGACGGAAAAGCAGCAGTTGATTGCACTGAACTTGCTCAATGACGGAAAAGCAGCAGTTGATTGCACTGAACTTGCTCAATGACGGAAAAGCAGCAGTTGATTGCACTGAACTAACTCCTGATAAGCTCCACTAAAAGTTAAAAAAAAACTCCTATTTAACTACCATCGACAAAAGGACTTGCTCCGGCTCAAAAGGAAGATGATTCAGTTGGAAACCTGACGGCTCAATCAAATGTTCTAAATTCTGATCATGAAAATCTCGCGATAACGAGGACATTCCTAAACTACCAGGGGAATCGGCGAAAAAACACAAACAGTAACCAGTTGTTTACCGATACAAACTCCCCAAGTGGAAAAGGACTCGAAGCCCTCGAAACCAAATGTTGAGACTACTAACAGCCACCACCTGTTACTTCAATGTAAGCCAAAAACAATAGCACATGCCGAGCTTCTCTATTGGAAAGCGAAGTCAAGGAGGAGACACATGCAAAGGCCACAGGGGCATGCGATAAGTGCGCCATCGGTAGATGTGCAAACAAAAGGCACACAAGTGATAGGCAGGGGTATGGGCAATACACACACACGTATTTGGGCACAAACTAAAGGCACTCAGGTGATACGAGAGCGCAAGTCATAAACTCGTAAGCTATAGGCATATAAGCCACATGAACGCAACAAGTCATAGGCGTGCACACAAGGCATACAAGCCATAGGCACACAGCGATAGGTGCATAAGCCATGGGCATGCACACGATAGGCGTACAGGCCACAGGCATGCAAGCGATAGGCATACGGCTACGCAAAAAAACACGCATGCGCGATAGGCGTGCATGCAATATATACACGTACAAGCCATGGGCATAAGGATAGGCAAAAAACATGCATGCGCAAGAGTGCGGCATTGCAGCAAACTGCCAAATTTGTGCTCAACACATGCTACTGGTGGATCAAAACTGTATGGTGCATTATCGCCCTAGCCCGAAAAAATCCACAATACACTGGAAAACTGAAGACAGACTAGGCTTCTCACTAGAACCTAACTGGTATTTATATTATCCTTAAAATGCATATGATCCTTAGCTACAGAGGACTGAAGCAAGAAGTAACTTTCCTCGACAAGGCAGCTAAAATGCTACCAGAAAGAGACAAAGCATCACTGCTACCAAGCCAATCCAATATGGCAAAATTAGAGGGAAAAAGCATCAGGAGACTCCTCTTATTCTTACCCAAGCGATCCTATCAGAGAAAGAATTCCGGTGCTAGAACAAATATATATATACTATATACTGTATATATTACGTCTTTGACGACTTTAAGCTGTATGTCCCACTGCTAGGTAACCAGTTGGTTCTTAGCCACGTAAAATAAATCTAATCCTCCGGGCCAGCCCTAGGAGAGCTGTTAATGAGCTCAGTGGTCTGGTTAAACTAAGATATACTTAACTTTTGATGACTTTGACGAACTATGTGCTGGCCTGTCAGAGGCACTTCCACTGCAGGTGAGGTTGTGTCGATGTTGGAGGTTTACACGGTTAGATACAGTGAGGTATCTGATGCATGCATTTGTGCTTTCCTGACCATGGTCAGGATTTAATTGCATAGAGACAGTATGTGTGCGTGTCTGTGGCACTCTCTAATATTATCAGAGGAACAGACGCTTCCAGGGAATGTCATTTTGTGACTGGGTCTGATTTGTTAGTGGTGCAGTGTTGAAGGACAGCCACTGGAAAAGCTGTTATTTGTCACCAAAGAAGTGAGTACCATAACTCATGAATACATATCTTTTCCAGACATTATGTAGAAATACCCAGTTGTGCTGCAGTGAAATTCCTCTGTCTCTCCATTATGCATTTTCCCATCCTGGTCTCCATTGTACATTTTTTTTGTTTTGAATATTAATGTCATTTAACACCATTTCAGATTTTAATATATATGTTTCTTTTAACCGAAATTCTAGGTTCGTCCTGTGAGGATGAATATTTTGGAAGTGGTGCTTACTCTTTTACATACTATATGACATTTATTGTGGTCTAGAATAATTATGACCTTTTTACTTTGTTTGGTCACCAGGGTGTTAGTCACTAGTATTGGTTGGTCTAGAATCATTAATCTGAATGTTTGTGAATCAGATTTCCTCTAGTGATGATTTCCATTTATAGGGGGTGGAATTTACTCTATTTCATGACCGTAGCTTTTGCTGAATCACTTTTGTTAAATTTGCAAATAGTCTAGTTTTGTATACATCAGTGTTTAATTCCAGTAGGCCTTTGTTTGAAGATAGATTCAGTGAGAGAAGACGACGAGGGAGAAGGAATTTGCTGGCCCAGGATGGGCCATTGCTACCAGAGAATCTTAGGAAAGTAAGATGATTGATTCTGTTCTTAAAACAGATAAAGCAATAGAATATGACCCTACGAGGGAGTGAAACAGGACTTGCTAAGGACACAGACCCGATCTTACCTAAATTCTCGGGAGGGTAAAAATAAAACACTAATAATAAAAAATTACTCCATCCTATCAAATCTAATGCCCTAAATCAATGGAAAGCTCATTTGGAGTAGCAGATTGAAGAGAAGTAGCAGAGGACCCAACCAGTTACTAAATGGGAAAGCAGACAAGACATGCATCCCTGTAACTCAAGTCTTACTAGTACTTTCCTCTATAGTTGTTTTTACAACCTGACACGCTCTCTTCATTCATGATCAATTGTTGCATTTCATTAAATTATGATTCATACAGTAGTTATCCAATCATACCTTTTCCCTCAGCAAAACATATCATGAAGGTAATAAAACCGGAATAATGCCTATTATGGCAACTCTTACCTTACATGATCGTAACGAACAAATATTAAAAAAATAAAAGAACAAACCTACAGAAAAAACCCGAGTACATCTGCCAAACTCCTACCAAACCCGGCGATAGAAGTAGACTGCCAGCTACAAGTGTTTGTACCTATTAGCCCCCCTGGTGGGGGATGGGGGAAGTAGATGGATAGCAGGATATTCAAAGAAAACTGAGTGTTCTTGTTTTTTGTTTCAATCTGTCAAACTTATGCTGGCGCAACAGTAAAAGCTATATATAATGGAGAGGTAAGGTTCATTTCAAAAATTTACTATTGTCTTTCATCATACTCTTTACACTGTGCATTTTTATATGTATCATACTTATGTATTCCAAGTTTTTAAATTGATCACAGAACTTGTCCCCAAATGAGAGTGAAAGATGGAGCAAAGAAAAGTGAGCAAAACAAAAAGATCAGATTAAGAGCAAAACGTAGAAAACAATGCAAATGAGGAAGCCCATAAAGAACATTACAGACCATCTACAGTATGTCATATGAGGTACCCTGTATGCAGTAATCCCCTTCCTAAGGAGATTAATATACGGAAAAGATTAATTATATTCATATCTGATGGAAAATCAAATGCTTCGGTCTTTTCCAGACAATTACCCGGTACCTGAAATTAAAGTAAATATGAGAACTTTTCACAATATAATAAATTCACATAAAGAATTATACGCTATACAGTACACAAGAACATACAAAAAGTACAGAGACAAATTCAAGTTTGGGAAACAAATTAATTGAAGAAATTGATCAGATTCTCCATTTTCAATTAACCCATATATAAAACTTTAAAAAACTTTATCTTAATAAATATAATCTCAACTTTATCATTAAAAAGATAAAAATACCCATGGCCAGCTAAATAATAATACTAATAATAAACTATTATTATTATTTAGTTTAGGTACATCCACTCAACAAAATTCTACAACTCTCATCTACCAAAATGAAGCCTTCACGTTCATCTCTGGTTAGGTGCTGTGCGTTCATTTACATGAGACATTTGATTTTTTCAGCTCTTGTTTGATGTTGTAAGATAAAATAAGAGAATACAGTATTGAGGACATTTTTCATAATTTTAGTGTTCTTTTGAAAACAGTGAATTTTTCAAAGTGTATGGTACATTTTTCTTAAAGTGAATTTTTCTTGTCATTCTTTCATATAATGCTAGCTACACAATTAACAATAATATTTTGTGAGAAAAATACATTTCCTTACAATATAAAAATATACGTTATTGTTTGGTTAACTGTAAATACTGTGTTGTTCACCAAACAATCTGATTTTTTTATATCCACAAGGAAATACATTTTTCTCATTAAAATATTATGATTAATCATGTAGCTAGCATTATATGAGACTGATACAAAAAAATTCACTTTTAGGAAAAATGTACCATACACTTTGTAAAGTTCACCCTTGTTGCCAAAGAACACTAAAATTATGAAAAATCTCCCCAATATTCTCATATTTTATCTTATGACATCAAATAAGTTGAAAAAATCAACTGTCTCATATAAATGAATGTACAGTATATGTATAGCACCTGAACAGTTGAATGTGAAGGCTTCATGCTGGGTCAGTAATACACAAGAGGGACAGAGTAGTATGTATGTACAATACATATGACCTGCAATGAACATAAAGACACTCCTACCAAGTAACTGTTTATTTACAAGGCCACAAACAGCAAGGCTGATTTCACACTCCCATTCTATATCATAAATAGAATGCCTGTAATCTACTCATACAGCAAGATCAGGTAAAAAAAAAAAAAGCTCATTTTGTATCTGAAAGAAAAAGATACAAATAATGTTACAGAAGTGAGCCCATGAATAATACTTTAATACCCTCACAACCTTGATGACAGCAACCCTGCTGTCATGAAGGTAGTCAAGTGCAGGTTTAGTGGCGATTCCACATAGAATGAACAAACTTTTAGAAACTCACAAAAGAAACTAGGAGTTAGGCACAATTAACGACTGATAACAGTATCGACAGTCTCTCCATCAGTGAAGTAACACTGAGTCTATTAAGGATTTAGAGGGTGGGGGAGACCACCAATGAATGCCAGAAGCCACTAGTACATTAGTTCGTGTGACAATTACATAAAACTGTCGCAGACCTTATTAGTCCTATGAATGGTAATGGGTTACACTAAAGTCCAAAAATTCAACAGGTTGGATCATTTCATGACAGCCAAAGCTCCAGTCTTGCGCTCCATTAAGCACAACAAAAAGTATGAATTGACTTCTAAGTCCTGGGAACATTGTAGATGAAACAGATGAAAGAAAAGAGGTAATCAAACAAGTTAAAGCTAAAAACCTAAAGTTTTCAGTAGATGAAACAGGAGTCCCTGTACTGGAGTGAAGGTGGTCTTGGCTACTGTCAAACTATGCCTTCAGTCATTCAAACTATAGTCAGTTTTATTTCATCTGTCCTCCCATGGGTGAAGATGTGGCACCATGCGCATGGGTAGCACATGATTGGCTGACAATCAATACTTCCAACATCATTGGTTTATTGTGATAAATAGTAAACCATTTCTTAGCGTATTTCAATGTTTATATACACAAAGAACCCTTATCCCTTCTTATACAAATTAATATAAACTTGTCGATTAGTACCAATAATATAAACTTGTCGATTAGTACCAATAATATACCAACACAAACTCTCAAAAGACAAGCTTGTATCAAACATTCTACTCAGTCAAACACAAACAAACAATGGGCTTTCAACAGTTGTTTCATCTAACTGGTATAGCTCAGGGTACACTTACGCCTATGCTCTTAAACTGTTCAAATCCCAAGATTTTCTTATCATTCAAATTTTATTCTAAGTACAGTTTCATTGCATGCATATAAAAATGTTATTTTCATGATAAAAATTACATTTTTATGATAAAATAAAGTTTTACTTATACTTACCAAGTAACTACATAGCGCTATTATGTTTCATTTAATCGGCAGCTTAAATTTGAAAATTCACGGTAGTGTTCCAATATTTTGGTGTAGGTAACTCGCCCCGCCCACTTTCGGGGAAGGAGAGGTACAACACTACTAACGAGCCCAATTCTTTTATGCCCTATGCCCATGAGAGGGGAGGAGGGAAGGCTATGATCATGTAATTACTTGGAAAGTACAATATATATAAAACTTCATTTTATTATAAAAATGTAATTTTTATATATGTAACTTATCAAGTAACTACATAGCTGAATCCCACATTGACAGGAGGTGGGATGCATGGGCATGCACTACTTCAAAAAACACTCATGAATGGAGATGAATTTTAAAATAGTAAGTAGTTAACATTGAGAATGTCAGTTGTAACCTACCTAGCGAGAGAGCTCCAGCAGGAAAATACTGCCTCTGATGCAGCTAATCTCGACATAGTGGCATGACAGGGAAGCCAGAGGCGCCTCTACATTAGTGGGACTTTGCAGCCGAGGAGTACTCCGATGGCTGCCAAAGCATACAAAACACAAAAGCCCTTGCCCTGGGCACAGTACCAACTAAAACCATAAAACACAAGTTATACATACACCATAAAACAGATCAGATACCATAACCCATTCATAACACGACGCAACGAATGATGGGTGCTCCAGGTACTTAGTACTCCCCAACTTCCCAAAACTCGACAACTTAATTCAAGGCGAGTAGATGAGGAGTGTAAAGTACCCCATACCCTTCTTCCCCCAATACCATGCCAGCCACGGATAATGGGCCAAGGGTACTGCAGTTCTTGTAAACAGTTTCAATGTAACGTAGATCAAAATTTGCACACACTGATTTGCACCTCCAGAAAGTGGACTGTAAAATAGAAGATAGGGATAAATTCCTCTTGAAGGAAATTGAAGTCGCTACTGCCCTAATTTTGTGGGCCTTAACTTGCAAATTGGCAAGTCTTCTTGAATCTTAATGTGCGACTCAGAAATCATGTCTCAAGAAGAACACCAATGCATTCTTGGACAAAGGACGTGTTGGATCCTTAACTGAGCACCAGAGGTTAAGGAACGTGCCTCTGATATTCTTAGTTCTTTCTAAATAATACTTAAGTGCTCTTACTGGACAAAGAGCTCTCTCTTGGTCCGTAGGACCTAGAATGTCCATTAAGTCTTTGATTGTGAATGAATGGGGCCAGGGAAAGGACAGTATTTCATTCTTCACTAGGAACCCCAAAGTAAAGCAACAAACCGCGTCTCCCTGTGAGAATCCTGCCTTCTTGCTCAGGGCCTGCAACTCACTTATTCTCTTGGCAGTAGCTAGAGCGACTAGAAATAGTTTTTCTTGTAAGATCCCTGAGGGATGTGGATCAAAGAGGTTCAAAAAGCAGACCTGAGAGCCATTTTAAAACAACATCTACATTCCAGGATATGGAAACGGACTTCTCTTGCTTCGCAGTATCTAGTGACTTGATAAGGTCACTGATGTCTTATCAGTAGATAGATCCAGACCTCTATGTCTGAAAACGGAGTTGAGCATCGCTCTGTAGCCTTTGATCATGGACGTAGCCAATTCTCATGAAGACCTTAAAAATAACAAGAAGTCTATTTGCGCTACAGAGGTAGAAGATGATATCTTGTGTCTTCTGCACCAGCTGCGGAATATTGTCCATTCATTCTGGCAGACAATTATTATTATTATATTGTGAGCGCTACGCGTGCCGGACCCCTTCGCTACTGTCTCCCCTGCCCTCCCGATCCCCTACCTACCCTCGCTCCCACCTGCATTTGGAGGAAGACTGACGTCTACATCTGGCAATTGCTTCTGCAGCTGATCTCAAAAAGCCTTTCACTCTGACAAGTCTCCTGACAGTCTGAAGCCTGTCAGAGTGAGAATGGATAGTTCTAGATGGAATTGGTCAAAGTGTTGTTGCTTAAGTAGACTTTGTTGCTGTGGAGACAATCCTGGGAAGTCTACTAGGATGTTGAGGATATCTGGAAACCACTCTTTCTGTGGCCAGAAGGGAGCTACCAGGGTCATCAACATGTTGTTGTGGAAGAGGAATTTGTTGATTACGTCTCTCACCATACTGAATGGTGGGAAGGTGTATACATCCAGGTTCGACCAGTCCTGGAGCATCAAACCCACTGCCCATGCCAGAGGGTCCGGGGCTCGGGAACAATACAAAGGGAGTTGGTGATTCCTCGACGTTGCAAATAGATCTATCGGCAGCTTTCCCCACCGCTTCCACACGTCAGTGCATACCTGCGGATGCAGTGCCCATTCCATGGGTAGGACCTGTTTGCAATGACTTAATTCGTTTGCCCTGTACAAAGCGGGTAACAATCTCGGTTTGATTTCCCTGTGCCCAGATAAGGAGATCTTTGGTTGCTTGATACAGTGAAGAGTGTGTCCCTCCCTGGTTCTTTATGTAAGCCAGAGCTGACATATTGTCCGAGTGGACTATGACTATGGATTTGTAAGTCACTGTTGAGAAATGCTGAGTGTATTGCCTTCAGCTCCTTCACGTTGATATGAAGTTCTCTCTCGGGTAGTGATCACGTCCCTGACACTTTGTTGTTTTCTAGAAGAGCCCGCAACCCAGGTCTGATGCATCTCAGGATAATGTGAGGTTGCGGTTCAGGGGTGTAGAGATTTCCCTTCTGCAAACCTTCCTGTTAAAATCCACCATCATAGGTCCTCTTTGATCTCGGGGGTGATTGGGAAAACAAAAGAGTCCAGGAGAAACTTCCTCTGCCAACTGGCTTTCAAAAAGAATTGTAGTACTCTTGTGTGAAGTCTCCCTAAGGGACCGAACTTTTCTATGGATGAGAGAGTTCCAAGTAAACTCATCCATTCGTTGGCTGAGCTTGATGGAAGAGAGAGGAATTTTTGAACTATACGAATGCAGGCTTTTATTCCCTTGTCAGACAGAAAAGCCCGAAAATCCCAAGAGTTGATCTTCATTCCCAAATAAAGAACTGATTGACTCGGGACTAATTGGGACTTGTCTAGGTTTATCAGTAGGCCCAATTCTTGGGCTAACACAAGAGTCTTCTTTACGTCCTCCGTGCAACTTGATTCCAAGGGGGAGTGTAGGAGCCAATCGTCTAAATAGAGGCAGATGTTGATCTCCATGAGATGTAGCCATTTTGCCATTGGGGCAAGGACTCAGGTGAAAACTTGAGGGGCTGTCGAAAGTTCGAAGCACAGCGCTCGAAATTGGAAGACCTTGTCCTGGAACACAAACCACTGATATTTCCTGGCCTCTGGGTGAACTGGAACGTGGAAATATGCATCCTGCATGTCTATGGTTGCCATCCAATCTCTTCGACAGATGGAAGACAGAACTGAGTGGGTTGTTTCTATTTTAAATATCATAGTCTGAATTAGAAATTCAGGGCGCTGACATCCAGGACAGGTCTCCAACCTCCCGGTGCTTTTGGGGCGACAAATAGGCGGTTGTAGAACCCCAGTGTGTTGACATCTCCGACTATTTCTATGGCTCTCTTGGCGAGGAGAGACGAAACTTCCTGTGATAGGGCCAAATACCTCTCTGAGTCTAAAGAGTAGGCCGCCAAGTTGATAGGAGAGGACACTAAGGGAGGTTTCTCCCTGAATGGCATGGAGTATCCTACTTTGATCACCTTTAAAACCCAAGGTTCTACATCTCTGTCCTTGCACTTGTTCCAAAAATGTTGAAGCCTGGCCCCCACTGGTACATGGAGGATAGTATCCTCACTTGCGAGAGGAAGAGATGCTTGCTGACTTCTTGATTTGCCGAATGGACCTAGACTACGCTCGGGAACAGGGCTGGAATCGACCTCTACCTCCTCAAAATGTTTGCTGCAGAGGGGAAACCATTCTAGATGCAAACGATGAGGAAGATGCGGAACATCCAGACTCCTCAGGATGTTTGGTGGACTGGGCCAGCAAGTCTTGTGTGGATTTCTTATGCAGCTCTGCTGCGATATGTTCTACTGTAGCGCTGGGAAAAAGTTCCTGTTGATTTAAAGGAGCAAAAAGCAGTGCGGATCTCTGGTGGACAGTGACTCCTTTGGAAGTGAATGAGCAACACTGCTCTCACTTCTTAAGTACTCCCACCGCAAACAAGGCTGCCAGCTCCTGGGATCCATCCCTGATCGCTTTATCCACGCATGAGAGCACTACCTGCCAGTCTGTGGCGAAGTTAGCTTGGAGAGAGGCGTAAGCTTCTATTTTCTTCGCTAAGATCTCGAAGACCTTAAAGATGTCCTTAGTCAAATGCTTGAGTTCAGAAGTCATAAAGAAGATCTTGGGAGAGGAGAAGGCAGATCTCTGTGATGAGTCAATTAAACTGGAGAAATCGCCTTGGGAGGAGGCAGTAACTCCCAACGACGGCACTTCCCCAGTCACATATGATAAGTATCTCCTCTTGGATACGCAAGGAGGGGGAGTGCAGAATACTGCTTCCCCGTTTTCCTCTTTTCTGTCAACCAGCTCTCAATGCTTGACAGAGCTTTCTTCGACGACTTCGACAGCACCATCTTATACAGCCTAGAGGCTTCCGTAGGCTGTCTCATCATAAAAGAAGAATCTGGCAAAAAGGGAATCGCTGGAGAAAAGAAGCCTGGGAAGCAAAACAAGAAGTATTTCAAAAGGGAAGCATAGGCTGAAGTAGGCTGATCATGTTCTACGTCCCCTTCTGCAGACGAAATGAGTGAGAGTCAAATCCTCAGGCTCATGAGTCACTGACGGTTTACGTAAAAGGTCCATAATACTGTCTAAGCGTTGTTTAATCGGTTCCATAGCCGGACCCTGAACCGGACGAACAGTAGAATGCGGTGTCAGACGCCTGGTCGCTCGCTCGGAATGGGCGTGATCATGCACTGACGACCACTCACGAACTACTTGTTGAACTGGTTCAATGGGTGCATCAGATCCTCTAGATCCCACTGTGTGTTTGGATCCCTTGGATCCCACTACACACTTGGATCCTATAGATCCCACTTGATGAATGGATCCCTCGGATGCCACTGGACGAATGGATCCTTCGGATCCCACTGGACAACTGGATCCCTAGGATCCCGATGGATGCCTGGATCCCTCAGATCCCATTGAATATTTGGATCCGTCCAATCCCACTAGGTACAGTAGAACCCCGGTCCTTGACGCTAATCCGTTCCAGAAGAAGCGTCGAGGTTCGATTTAGTCGAATTCTGAATTAATTTCTCCCATAAGAAATAACTGAAAATGGATTAATCATTCCTGACCACCAGCCATTACCCCAACCTTGCCTTTTTATACAAAACATTACACAAATTACAGTTAAATAAGTTCAGAGTTGAATAACTTACCATATCAGGAGCACTTTTTACATTTTTAAATGCATACTGTATAAAAAAAATTGATCTACGACCAATGCGACCGTATTACCGATGGTAGACCGAGTGCCATAGGCTAGGCTCGGTAGCCTATAGGCACTACCAGAATGTACTGTAATGGGTACACACGAAAATTGTTGTTAATAATGATAACATTGAAAAACAAGCCTGATTATCACAGTAAATTAATAATACAGTATTTATAAGCCAAATTACTGTATGTCCGTTATCATAAATTTAAGAAAAATTTCCTAAATTACGTCGGAACTTGGCAGCTTGTGGCATGAGCAGATGTAAGCAAACCACAGCGCCACCCTGGTGGCGTATCGCGGTACTAATTACATAAACATGACATTTTTATAATAAAATAAGATTTTATATCATACTTACCTGTTGTTTACATATAGCTGTAATTCTCGATCTCGACAGAAAATTCAAAACTGGCGGTCCCGCTAATATATGGTCAGGTGATACAACTACCCCGCCCTCTACCGGGGTACCTGGATCCATTTCCATCAACAACTAATCATATTTTCTATGTCCCCTTGTCCCTTGCGGGGAGGCGGGTGGGAATGTTTTATATGTAAACAACAGGTAAGTATGATATAAAATCTTATTTTATTATAAAAATGTCATTTTTATACATGAACTTACCTGTTGTTTACATATAGCTGATTGCCACATTGAGGCGGTGGGCATGGACAGCTGTAAGTGTTAAATGGAAAAAACCTGAGATTATCAGGCTAAGAAAAAACGTCTTTACTTTGGATCCTTACCTGCTAAGGAAGCTGTTTTCTCGGTTACTGCCTCTGTAACCTGCTATCCTTAGTGCAACTGCGGGGCCTAGTAGCTCAGTCGCAGGTTGCCATATGGAGAAAGGTCTGTTGGCCCAGCCGTCTTCGACACAATCAACCAAAGCATATAATGCCCCTGCTCAGGGCGCAGTACTCAAAGCATCCACCATCATATCACCCAACCATAAAAAACTCACACCAACCTATTAAAATTAGACCTACTAGGCCATCTAACCTCTAAGGCTCTAGTAGTCGACCAAAAAGAAACTTCTGCACCCAAGGAAACTAAGGAGAGGATCTAGAGCCTCTGGTTTCCTTGCCCATCACCGTGTCAGACGCAATAAAGGGGCCCAACGTACTGCAGTCTTCATATGTGGTTTGGATCTGTCTCAGATAATGCGAGGCAAAAACAGACGAACATCTCCAATAAGTAGAACTTAGAATGTCCTTTAAAGCCATGTTCTTCTTGAAGGCTAAAGAAGTTGCAATAGCCCTAATTTCATGAGGCCTCACTTTAACTAAGGGGAAATCCACATCCCTTAACTCCTTGTGTGCCTCCTGTATCAGTTCTTTCAAAAGGAAAGCAATCCCATTTTTAGATAGAGGGTTCTTGGGGTTCTTAGTTGAGCACCATAAAAAATCATGAGTTCCTCTTACACTTCTGGTCCTGTCCAGATAGAATTTCAATGCTCTGACCGGACAGAGAAGTCTCTCCGTTTCCCTTCCACCCAAGGAGGATAGGCTAGCAATGGGAAATTCCCTGGCCACGGATTACTAGGGTTTTGTTCTTAGCTAGGAAACCCAAGGTGAAGGAAACTACAGCCTTATCTGCACAAAAACCAACTCTTTTGTCCAAAGCATGAATCTCACTTACTCTCTTTGCCGAGGCCAGTGCCAAGAGAAAGAGAGTTTTCTTAGTTAGATTCCTAACGGAGCAGAAACTCAAAGGCTCAAAAGATTTGGAAGTAAGCCACTTTAGCACCACATCCAAATTCCAATGTGGTACACGAAGAGATTTGCCTTTAGTGGTAGCAAAGGATTTAAGGAGTTCTGCAATATCTTTGTCCGAGGAAAGGTCTATACCTCTATTCCTGAAAACTGCTGCCAGCATACTCCTATACCCCTTAATCGTGCTGATAGCCAATTTCTTCTCCTTGTGCAGAAACAAAAGAAAATCCGCCACCTGGCTTAGAGTCGTAGAAGTGGAAGACACTCCACACTCGGAGCACCACTCCCTGAAGCGCTTCCACTTCGCTTGATAGACCTTTGTAGACGAGGGCCTGGTTGATCTAGCCATTGCCTGCGCCACTCTTCTAGAGAAGCCTCTCCTCCTGTAGAGTCGCTCGAGAGTCTGAACCCTGTCAGATTTAGATCTGACGGGTTCCTGTGGAACTTTCTGCTGTGCAACTGGCACAGAAGGTCTGGTCTGAATGGCAACCTCCTTGGCCAATCCACTACTTTCTCCAGTAGCTCTGGAAACCATGATCTTCCTGGCCACCATGGAGCTATTAGGATCATTGACACACCTTTGTGTGCTCGAAACTTTTTCAAGACTTCTCCCAGCATCCTGAAGGGAGGGAATGCATAAAGGAAGAGACCCGACCAGTCCAGGAGCATGGCATCCACCGCTAATGCTTCTGGGTCTGGAACAGGAGAGCAAAAGAGAGGTAGTCTGCGGTTTTCCCTCGTTGCAAACAGGTCTAGCATGGGAGTTCCCCAAACCTTCCACAGGCCTTGGCAAACTTTCTGGTGGAGGGTCCATTCCGTCAGAATGACCTGGAGTGACCTGCTGAGGATATCCGCCCTTACGTTGAGAGCTCCCGGGATGAAGCGAGTTACTAGCTCTATGTTCTTGGTTGCCGCCCACAAAAGCAGGTCTTTTGCGATCTCGAACAGAGAGAAGGAATGAGTGCCTCCTTGTTTCTTCACGTACGCCAGAGCTGTGGAGTTGTCCGAGTGCACTACTATCTTTTGTTTTCCACCAGAAGCACGAAATGTTCCAAGGCTAGATGTATTGCCTTCAACTCTTTCGCATTTATGTGCCAGTCCCGTTGGGATGAAGACCAATTGCCTGACACTTGAAGATCCCCCAATGTTGCTCCCCAACCCTCGTCTGAAGCGTCGGAGAACAACATCAGGTCTGGGTTCTCAGCGACAAACCTCGATCTAGTTTGCTCCTGTCGTTCCACCACGACAGGTCTTGCTTTACTCAAGTGGATAGAGGAAAAACAAAGGAATCCGTGTCTTTCTTCCTGTTCCAGGTCTGCTGTAGGAAGAACTGAAGAGGTCTCATGTGTAGCCTCCCCATGCTGACGAACATCTCTAGCGATGAGAGGGTGCCTAAAAGGCTCATCCATTCCTTGGCAGAACAAGTCTTGGCTGCCATCAGGTATCTCACTTTCAGCAGGCATTTCTCGATCCTTTGTGACGTCGGAAAAACCTGAAAAAGAACTGAGTTCATCCGAACTCCCAAATAAGTCAAGTCTTGAGATGGAGAGAGTTGTGACTTTGGAAGATTTACAATGAGTCCCAATTCGTCGGTAAGAGAAAGGGTCCTTTGTAGGTCCTTCATGCATTGGCCTTTTGACGGAGACCGGATCAGCCAGTCGTCGAGGTAAAGGGAAATGTGAATTCCCTCTAAGTGAAGCCATTTCGCAATTGGAGCCATCGTCCTTGTGATAACTTGTGGGGCTGTTGATAGGCCGAAGCAAAGAGCCCTGAATTGAAAAGTCCTGCCTCTGAACACAAACCGTAGGAATTTCCTTGATCTCGGATGGATAGGTAGAAGTATGCGTCCTGGAGATCGAGGGACACCATCCAGTCTCCTTCCTTCAGGGAATTGATAACCGACTGTGTGGTTTCCATCTTGAATGGTGTTTGAAGCACAAATTTGTTCAGGGCGCTTTACGTCGAGGACTGGTCTCCATCCTCCTGACGATTTTGGAACCAGAAACAGACGGTTGTAGAACCCCGGAGATGAAGGTTCGAGGACTGCTTCTATGGCTCCCTTCTGAAGGAGGGAAGTAACTTCCTCCTCCAACACCACAAGTTTCTCTGAGTCCCTGGATGATACGTTGAAGTCTACTGGCAAAGGCTTTAAAGGAGGACTCTCTAAGAAGGGAATGGTGTAGCCTTCTCTCAGAACGTTGATCACCCAGGGTTCTGCTCCCTTGGCCTCCCAAACTTGCCAGAACGACTTTAGTCTGGCTCCGACCGTCGCATGAAGGACCTTGAACTCATCGGTTGGTACCCCTAGCTTTCTGGGGATGAGAAGAGAATTTTCCTCTTCCTCTAGCACGGGAAAAGGGCCGAGAAGGAGTACCCGAGAAGGCCTAGAGGATACAGGAAAGAAGGCTTGGGTACTACTGGAGAAGTCGAAAACCTGGGTCTTTTTCAAGAGTGAGCCAGTAGGTCTTGAGTAGACTTCCGCGAGAGAGCCTCCGAAATTTCCCTAACTAACGTGGCGGGAAAAAGGGATTTCTTAAACAAAGGAGCAAAAAGTAGAGCAGATTTCTGGTTCCTGGAGACTCCTCTCGCGACAAACGAAATCCAATGTGCTCTCTTCTTCAAAATGCCAGTAGCAGTCACTGAGGCAATTTCTGACGTTCCGTCCGTGATGGCCTTGTCCAGGCAGGCCAAAATAGCATCAAGATCCGTAGCAGTCTTGGGGGGAAGATCACAGACTTTCACTTTCCTGCTCAAGGCTCCTATAGACCAGTCAATAAAAGAAAAGATCTCCAAGATCCTATAGGAACTCTTCACCAGATGGTCAATTTCCGAAGACGAGAAGCCGACTTTGGACAAAGAAAAAGCTGAGCGACGGGCAGAATCCACAAGGCTGGAGAAATCCCCTTGAGAGGAGGCAGAGTCTCCCAAGGAAAAGACTTCCCCAGTCTCATACCACGAACGAGACTTAAAAGACAGTTGAGAGGGGGGAAAACAGAAAGAAGTTTTACCCTGAGATCTTTTCATGCTCAACCATCCTTCTTGCCTTCGGAGAGCTCTTTTCGCCGAAACAGACAGGACCAGCTTCAGAAATCTAGAGGAAGGAGGTTTAAAATCCTTGGCAAACTGTGTAGTTGGAGACGAAGGGGTAGCTGGAGCAAAGTCTTCTTGAAAATGTTCTTCAAAAAGTTGTAAGAGATGCTTAAAGTTGGACGTAGGGGCAGACGGAACATCATCTACTTCCGAAACATCGGAAACTGGGGAGAGAATCTTTGAAGCAGTTGGAGCACCGCGGATAGAAACGTCTCCAGGAGCCAAACTTGCGTTATCCTCTTGAGTGTCGCCGAACATCACCGAGGCGCCAAGTGCCCGACCCGCGTCAAGCATATCCGAAACATGAGCTTGAGAGGAGTCAGGAGCCTTAGAAGATCCGAGAGCCAAAGAGGCGCCAAAAACCACGGTAGCGCCAGAAGCGCAAACATTGTGCGCCTTGGAAACGTGTTGTGGAGAGGCGCCAAGCGCCAAAGTAGCGTCGGGAGTGCGGCCGGTGCAGGCGGAAGTGGCGCCAGGAGCGCGATCGGAAGCGGAGCCAGGCGCGCGAGGGGAAGCGGCGCCAGGTGCGTGAGCAGGAGCAGAGACCGGAGCCTCAGTTGCAGAAGGATCCTGAAGTGCTGGTGCTTTAAAACCTTCGAAAAGTCTCAAAATCTTGTCCAATTTGTCCTCTTGCGAAAGGGGGGCAGGAACCGGAGGCATAAAAGCCGACTTGGGATCCAACGGGAAGGAAGCCGCTACTTGCATGCTAACAGGAGGATCAGGCGCCGCACGATCCGTGAGAACGTACATCCGGACTGCCTGAAGAAGAAGAGATCTCTGGGCTATCCCAAAAGCTACAAGACGGAAGTGGAGAACGTGCCGAAAGTTTCTTGATAGGAACTTGACTTGGAGAGGAAGCTCTGCGTCTCTTCAGCGGCCTACTAGACTCTGACTGCTTCCAACTCCTCCTCGATGAAACAGAAGCACAAGAAGACACTTCCGCATCACTTTTACTATGGCGAGCTGCAACAGCCTGGGACGCAACAGGACTGTTAGAGGGAGCAACTGCTCGTGAGCAGACCCCACTCGCCTCCCTTCGGCTTTCGGCATGTCTTCTCCTGAGCCCTGGGAGCCGGACAGAGGCCTAGACCTAGGAGAGCGAGGGGATGAACAGTCACCTCCTCCACAACACTATCACTGCAACACTTCGATGTCTCAGACATCGCACTCACATCCTGGCCAATCTTCTCTATCGCAGAGAAAAGAGCCGAAATCTTACCATCAAATTCTGCCTTGAAGGTCTGACACGGTAGTGGGTTGGAAACAACAGGTTCCGGGGCAGGAATAGGAACAGGAGGGGTAACAGGAACAGAACAAGAGGCAATACTACTCCTACTCTGGGAGGAACTTCTGGCCGAAGCCTTACGTGCCCTATCTTTACTTAATTTTGCCTGATATTTAGCCAACTTTTGCCAATCAAGCACAGACAAAGACGAACATTCATCACATCTATCCAGATTCGTGCACAATTTCCCTCTACAGTTAGAGCAAGAAGAGTGAGGGTCTATGTTAGACCGAGACATTCGAGTTTTACAACCCCGCAATATCTAATTTGAGATCCTGAATCAGACATAACTAGAAAAATCTCAACAAAGCCAAAAACAAGCCAGAACCGTCAACAAAAGTGGGTACTTCACCAAAGAAATATCGAAAAGCACCGATGAATTTCCTGAAGAGGAGCAGACAACTAGTCGCTGGCCCCGACAGAGAAAATATGATTAGTTGAATGTCTTTTCCTGTAATACTACAGTGTCATATGAATATAAGAAGGCCCATAAAACACTATTTAAACGTTGAAACCATATATTTCGGGCACTAGCTTCTGTGCCCCTGTTCACTGGTAGAATATGGACAGGTGGAAAGTTACAATGGTATATATACAAAAACATAAAGGTGTGGCCCTAGGCCTCCGATGTTATGGAGGTGGCGTTTCTTAAGGAGGAGAATGACCAAATTCCCTAGTGGTTTTTGGCCTCATTAGCTCCCGTTTGGCGATGGATCTGGCGGTCGCGTTTCTTGGGTCATCTTCTTCATGAGGGGTTTGAGGATTAAGGTGTCAATGTCATCCGATTTCCAATGTCCTCCTGACAGGTTCATATTGTTGGTTTGATTGATGATAGCAGATTCCAGCATCCTTCTTTTGTACGGACAGCTACTTTTGAAAACCAACTCCGCCCCACTCCAGTTAATGACATGCCCTGTATTTCTGATATGTAGGAAAAATTCCCGAACTCTTTAAATAAAGCGTAACGTACTGATCTTTTGTGCTCTGTTATTCTTTGCGAGAGCGATCTACCTGTCTCGCCTACACGTAGATGTCCTGACAATTACTACATGGTATCTTGTAAACTCTGGCTTCTTCCCTTTTGTTATTTAACTATTCGTTAACAAGCGAACTCCCGATGGATTTGGGATAATGGAAAATGAAAGGATTGTTAGGCCTGAGTTGTTCGGAGGCCTTTTGGATGTTTTCATCGTACGGAAGCTTTATTTTGTTGTTGAAATCTATTTGTCTGTTGTGAGTGGGACCTTTATAGTATGTTTTATTCGCTTTGTTAATAGCCCTCTCGATATAGCAGTTGCGTTAGGTGTTGGCGGATCGTGTTAAATTCTTTATCCAGGTACTCATTTGAACATATCCTAAGTCCTCTGAGGAATAAGTTGCACCCTACCATGATTTTTACGGAGACGTCGTGGTAGCTTAAGAAATGAATGTAGGAGACAGCGAAGGTGGGTTTTCTATATACTGTAAATGCATACCTGTTCTGTTTTCTTATGATCAGTACATATAGGAACGGCAGTTTTCCGTCCTTTTCCCATTCTGTTTTAAATTTTATGGTCGGAATTAGAGAATTTAGCCTATTAAAAATTCATTAAAGTCCCCCAGCTATTGTCCCAGAAAGTAAAGATATCATCTACGTATCTAAGCCAGATCATATTATGGGGTTTGATAGACGACAAAAGTTCTGTTTCGAAATATTCCATGTACAAGTTTGCTAGAAGGGGTGATAGGGGACTTCCCATGCTACAGCCAAATTTTTGTTTGTAAAAATTACCATTGAAAAAAAAACACGTTAGTTACACAGAGGTTGATAAGTTTTAAAGTTTTATCTATGCCAAGAGGAAAATGGTCTTCATATGGTTGTAACTTCCTCTCTAAGAAAGACAACACGTCGGCAATCGGGACTTTGGTAAATAATGACTCGACGTCTAGGCTGAGCAATTTGATGTTGTTTGAGGGGATGTTTAAACTATTAAATTTTTGTATGAAATCCTCTGCATGTTTGACGTGGGAGGATGAGAAGGTTCCTAGAAAGGGTGATAACAAGTCTGCGAGCCATTTTGATAATTTGTACATGAAAGAGCCCCTGCTAGATATTATGGGGCGTAAAGGAATCCCATCTTTATGTGTTTTCGGGACGTCTCCGTAAAAATCATGGTAGGGTGCAACTTATTCCTCAGAGGACTTAGGATATGTTCAAATGAGTACCTGGATAAAGAATTTAACACGATCCGCCAACACCTAATTTATAACTGCTATATCCACCACACATTATTGAGAGGGCTATTAACAAAGCGAATAAAATATACTATAAAAAGGTCCCACTCACAACAGATAAATAGATTTCAACAACAAAATATTTGAGGAATACGATGAAAACATCCAAAAGGCCTCCGAACAACTCAGGCCTAACAATCCTTTTCATTTTCCATTATCCCAAATCCATCGGGAGTTCGTAACATTAACGTATACTTAAATAACAAACATTCAAAGAAGCCAGAGTTTACAAGATACCGTGTAATTGTCAGGACATCTACGTAGGCGAGACAGGTAGATCGCTCGCAAAGAATAACAGAGCACAAAAAGATCATGAATCGTTACGCTTCGGAGAGTTCGGGAATTTTTACATATCAGAAATACAGGGCATGTCATTAACTGGAGTGGGGCGGAGTTGGTTTTCAAAAGTAGCTGTCCGTACAAAAGAAGGATGCTGGCATCTGCTATCATCAATCAAACCAACAATATGAACCTGTCAGGAGGACATTGGAAATCAGATGACATCGACACCTTAATCCTCAAACCCCTCATGAAGAAGATGACCCAAGAAACGCGACCGCCAGATCCATCGCCAAACGGGAGCTAATGAGGCCAAAAACCACTGCAGGGAATTTGGTCATTCTCCTCCTTAAGAAACGCCGCCACCATAACATCGGAGGCCTAGGGCCACACTTTTATGTTTTTGTATATATACCATTGTAACTTTTCACCTGTCCATATTCTACCAGTGAACAATGGGCACAGAAGCAAAAGTAACATCATGCCTGAAATATATGGTTTCAACGTTTAAATAGTGTTTTATGGGCCTTCTTATATTCATATGATTAGTTGTTGATGGAAATGGATCCAGCTGCATTACCCCGGTAGAGGGCGGGGGTAGTCGTATCACCTGACCATATATTTCTGGACCGCCAGTTTTGAATTTTCTGTCGAGATCGAGAATTACAGCTATATGTAAACAACAGGTAAGTTCATGTATAAAAATTGATTACGTTCAGTATTTATGGTAAATTTCACAGAGTCTACTGAAATAGTGTACAAAATCACTGTAAAACATCTTTCAGTAAATATTATGATTCCCTAACATATTGGGACCCATGATTGGATGAAAATTCAGTGCAGAATGCCAAAAAAATGATGATATATACCTGTACAAGGTGTACTTCTCCAAACAACAGCAGCAGCAGTGTGTGTGAGCTTTAAATGCTTTTAAATACGCATGGGAAGAACGCCACCAACAACGCCAACTAGCAGCAGCTGCCCGAAACTCTTTTTTTCTACAAACATCATATGATTCATCGGGTCGGATTCCGGTTTGTTGCCTAAAGGAAACGAGTTTTTATTTACTCAACGATAATAAAATTTATGTCCATTATTCTAGTACGGTCGAGGACCGGATTCTACTGTACTTGGATCCACCAGATCCCACTAAATTGGATCCCTCGGATCCAAAAGTGCGATCTCCGTGTTTCCTAGAGATCTGCTTGGGCAACAGAAACTGACGCTCTGACACAGACACTACGGGTGACATGTTACATGGATCATCCCAAAAACTACACGATAGTTTGGGACTTGGATCCTGATCTCTGGTCCGCTTGCATGGGATCGGAAATTCAGACTTAGCCGCAGATATCGGCCTTTTCAATGGCCTGGATGCAGTTTTGAAGCGCCAGCTGCGTATTTGATTTTGGAGGCGCTATCTTGCAGCCTCCTGCTTCTGATTCGCCGGATCCCGAATCCGCATCACTTGATGAAAGTGCATGAACCCCAATGTGGATGCCTTTCCAATAGCTGTCCGCCGAGTCCTGGTAATCCCGAACAACAAGCTCGGTTGAGGGGGCCACTATGCGTGGGTAAACCCCACCGACCTCCCTGGGACTTACGGTTTGCCTCCTCCCATGGTTTTGGGGAGTTTGACAGGGACAAGATCTGCAGGAGCAATGGGGTGGACTCAGCCAACTCCTCCACTGACACAACAATTGCACCGACGTCACAGGCATTAATCTTATCCATAGGGGCCCTCAATGAAGCCCCTATTTGAGCTACAGTGTTCACTAAGAGACCCATTTTCTAGTCCATTCTGGCTTCCAGTTTCATTATGGCATTTGGGTATTCGGAAGGACTTTTGGAAGTTTTTGGATAATGGAGTCACACAGGTAAGGTTGGAGGAATGGTGATTGGGGAAAATGCATATATAGGAGTTGGAAGGGCATGCAAAACAGGAGAACCCTGACTAACTGAATTCTTAGCTTCGGTCTTAGCTAACCTACTATAACATCTGATTTTTTCTCAAGTTTGTCTAAGTAACTAGTTAAAGTCTTCCATTTCCCCTGATCCCATTCTTTGCATTCGTCACAGGTCAAGACTGCAGAGCAAGTTTGTCCTCTACATTTACAACAAATGGCATGAGCGTCATAACTGATAGAAGTGAGTTTGGTATTACAGCCTTTGCTGCAAAACCTACTGCTAGCAGAACTAGAGTCAGACATATCCTAAGAAACAAAAGTCGAAGCTAAATAAGCTAATGCAATTAGCAAAATCGCTACCAAGACACGGAATACTTCACCAAAAAATTATGAAAATCATCCGGCAAATTATACAAAGTCAAAAGAAAGCTGAAGTTAACAACCATGTTAAACTGTCAACCGGCAGAAATGAATTGTGCTCGCTAGTAGTGTTGTACCTATCCTTCCCTGAAAGTGGGCGGGGCGAATTACCTACACCAAAATATTGGAACACTACCGCAAATTTTCAAATTTAGGCTGCCGATTAAATGGAACGTAAAAGCTATGTAGTTACTTGGTAAGTTACTTATATAAAATTAAGTGTCAAATATACTTAACAAGTAATTACACTGCTATACTTTTCCACTCGCAAAGCAGCTTAAACTTTGAAAATCGCGCACTATCAGGGAACACTAGGAACAACAAAGCAGAAAATGTCACTTCTTTTGTGCCCATATGTCCATGTGAGGGGAGGAGGGAGGGCTCCAATCTATAATTACTTGATAAGTATATATATATATGAAACTTAATTTTATCATGAAAATAACTTTTTCATGTAAGTAACTTACCAAGTAATTACAGTGCTGAATCCCACACTGATGGGAGGTAGGATCTATGGACATATTCTACTCCAAAACATTCAGTGATGAAGATGAATTTGAAATAGACAATTTGCTAGCATTGATACAATGCTTGTTGTTTCCTTACCAGGTAAGGGGCTACTGCATGTGATTACTGCCTCTGATCGGTGCTCATCTTGACCTGTAGTGACGTAGTGGAGTGCCCGCGAGTCGTCAATACTTTTAAGTGGGGGTTTTGGAGTAAATGACAATCCCAATTGCTCACAAAGCATAAGAGCAGCTGCCCTTGCCCTGGGCGCAGTACCAAACAACAAAAAACCAGACAACACTGTCACCTACACTACAATAAAATTAAAAACCATCACCCAACTACTAAAGACTGGTGGGCACTCCAGGTATAAAGTAGCCCCCAAGCTCCCCAATGACTCAACACCCTACTTCAAGGTGAAGAGATCAAGGATAAAAAGGGATGCTTCCTAAGCTTCTTCCCCCAATATCATGCCAGTCACCAATAAAGGACCCAAGGTATTGCAATTTTCAAACACTGTCTCTATTTCTTTAAAATAGTGAGTTGCAAAAATGGACTTACACTTCCAGTAAGTTGACTGAAGGATTGCTGAGAGTGACAATATGCCTGAAAGCATATGAGGTGGCAACCGCTCTAATCTCGTGTGCTCTCACCTTAAAGGTAGGCAGGACGTCCTCCTGGATTTGTAAGTGAGACTCTGTAATAAGATCCATGAAGAAAAAACAAGAGTGCATTTTTAGACAGGGGTCGAGAGGGATTCCTGACAGAGCACCAGGGAGCAGCAAAGAGCCCTAGCAGGGCAAAGGACCCTTTCCTCCTCTTCTGGACCAAGGATGTCCATAGGGTTCTTAATGGTGAATGAGTGTGGCTAGAGGTTGGATGGTGTCTTGTTCTAAGCCAAGAATCCTAGTGTGAAGTACAGGCTGCATCTCCCTGGGCAAAACCAGTTTACCTGTCGATAGCCTGTAGTTCACCAACTCGCTTGGCAGTAGCCAAGGCTACAAGGAAGAGAGTCTTCTTAGTCAAGTTCTTGAGAGACGTGGAACGGAGAGGCTCAAAAGCGGGTCCTGTTAACCACTCGAGAACTACGTCCAAATTCCAAGATAGGGAGTCAACTCTCTCCTGTCTGGAAGTCTCGAAGGACTTAATGAGATCGCTAAGATCTTGGTTAGAGGCAAGGTCTAGACCCCTGTGCTTAAAAACTGAACCCAGCATTGATCTATACGCCTTGACGGTGAAGAGGAGAGCCCCTTGGTGGTCCTCAGGAACAGGAGGAAGTGCACTATCTGGGATACAGAGGTTTTAGCAGATGGGATGTTATTACTGCTACACCATCATCAGAAGACTGCTTCTTTAGACTGGTTAGACTAAGCACGTTAACGGACATCTACATCTTGATAGGATTTCCAGCAGCTGATTTTGAAAATCCCTTCGCTCTGACGAGTCCCCAGACAGTCTAAGGCCTGTCAGAACTAGAGCGGATAGTCCTTGACGGAATCTACAAATGTGGGGCTGTTTGAGTAGACATGGATCTTGCGGGAGCAGTCTCAAAGTCCATTAAGAGTCTCAGGGGGTCTGGGAACCACTCCTTGAGGGGCCAAAACAGAGCTATCAGGGTCATTGTTACAATGTGATGGTACTGAAACTTGTTGAGCACTTCACTTATATACCATGTTGAATGGCGGGAAGGCATAAAGATTCAGATTTTACCAATTCAAAAGCAAGGCATCTGTCACCCATGCCAGAGGGTCCCTGACCGGAGAACAAAAGAGAGGAAGGCGATGATTTTTCGAGGTGGCGAATAGGTCCAAAGTAGGTGTACCCCACAGCTTTCACAAGATGTTGCAGACCATGGAGTATGAGGTCCATTCTGTGGGTAGTATCCGTCTGCGACAACTCAGCTCATCTGCCAATACATTTTTTTTCCCATGGATGAAATGGGTAACTAGCTACACCCTATTCCGGTTCACCCAAATGAGTTTCTTCATGGCTTTGCATAGGGAGAAGGAGCGGCTTCTGCTTTGTTTCTTTAAATAGAAAAGAGCCCTGGTGTTGTCTGAGTGCGCCACCACAGTTTTGTCTGTGACCATTTCCGCAAAGGACAATAGACCCAAATGAGTGGCAGTCAATTCCTTTACGTTAATATGCAAATTCCGCTGTTCCAGAGACCACGTCCTGGAAGCTTCAAAGTTCCCCTGAAAGTGATAAAGTGACACATTCCCATCTTACACTGACATTTATCAATGCAACAATCTTAACCTTAATATATTTGTATAAACAATGTAAAACAAGAAAAGATAAAAGGTATACAATTTCAGTTCCATAAATATAAACTTATAACATCTGTAGTGATCACTGCCGAATACCCATCAGAAAGACTTGGAGGATTGCACCCCTTGCAAGAAGGGCTCGGACAAATGACCGCAATATAGGCAGGTGTTCAACACACAGTATTCATTTAAGAACAATCCCATCATGCATGAAACAGTGAGTGAGTGTATGAATCATATGCAGAATTCCAAAGAATACAAAAAATAAAGATTGTAGAAATATTAGTTTAGTTGTACCTATATAATTACTTATAAAACCACAAATCACATTATGCATCTCTCTACATCTATATATGGATTTAGCTGTCAAGCAGAGAAGAAGTAGATGTCACAGCATCAGGACTGAGAACACCAGTATGAGAGAACACTGAAAATTACACTTTGTTAAGATGGGAATTCAGTCAGGAAGTACACAAAATGTCACAGAGTAAAGAGACTTCATATCATGGCTAACTTCATTATGATTAAACATGATGAAAATCCTTAATGGATGCACTTTGGTTAACATAAAAATGATATTTTAATGATAAAATAAAGTTTGTTCATACTTACCTGGCAGATATATATATAGCTGTATTCTCTGATAGTCCGACAGAATTTCAAAACTTACGACACACGCAGTGGGAGATCAGGTGGTTAGTACCCATTCCAGCCGCTGGGAGGCGGGTATCAGGAACCATTCCCATTTTCTATTCAGATTTTCTAGTGCCACTGTCTCCTGAGGGGAGGTGGGCGGGCACTATGAATATATATATCTGCCAGGTAAGTATGAACAAACTTTATTTTATCATTAAAATATCATTTTGTTCATGAGACTTACCTGTCAGATATATATATAGCTGAATACCACCATTGGAGGTGGGTACAGACAGAATAGGATTTGGAAACACAATACATGTAGGTGATTGACACCTTGGTTCCTTACCTGTTAGCATAGCTGACTTCGTGATTACTGTCACCCAAGTCCGCTTCTGCTTTACTAGAGTCTCCAGCAAGGTAGTGACCTGTATAGCTGGTGAGTTCTAGATGATCTGTCAACGGGGCGTGACCACGATGTGACTAGACCATATTGACCATACAATGAGGGCAAACGAAGCAAAAAACAACCACCTGACCAAGCCTAACTAAGTTAGGATAGCAAAACTAAAGCTAAAGAGTGGGAAGTCCGCCTCTGGCGGCTGACCCAACAACCATAAAAAACACTTCCTAACCATTTTCTACAGGATAGGATGTGCGTCACTCCCTGCCCCCAAGATTGTATCTGCGGAAACGTATGGTCCTAGCGAGCAGCAGTTCTCGTATGTCGTCTTCACATCTCTCAGGCAGTGTGAAGCGAACACAAAGTTGCTACGCCAAAATGTGGCACCCAGAATGTTACTGAGTGTCATATTCTTCTGAAAAGCCACTGAAGTTGCAACCGCCCTCACCTCGTGAGCATTGACTTTCAGAAGTTTAAAATCAGTGTCTCGACAGCATAAATGGGCTTCTCTAATCATGTTCCTCAGGAAGAACGCCAGTGCATTCTTCGACATAGGTAAGCCCGGTCTCTTCACTGAACACCATAGATTGTCCAAGGGGCCTCGACTTTCCTTCGTTTTGTCCAAGTAGACCTTGAGAGCCCTGACAGGGCACAGGACTCTCTCTGGCTCTTGACCCAGAATCTCAGCCATACCCTTAATTTCGAAGCTCCTGGGCCAAGGGTTAGACGGGTTCTCATTTTTTGCTAAAAATGTAGGACTTAAAGTACAAACGGCATTATGCCCTTTAAAGCCTATATGCTTACTGAAGGCTTGAAGTTCGCTAACCCTCTTCGCTGTCGCTAGAGCGGTTAGGAAAATAGCCTTTCTGGTAATGTTCCTCAATGTCGCAGAATGGAGAGGCTCGAAAGGACTGGACATCAGGAACCGTAACACCACATCTAAGTTCCAAGAAGGAGTCCTTTGCTGAGGCACCTTCGTGGTTTCGAATGACTTTAATAGATCGTGAAGGTCTTTGTTGTTAGTCAAGTCCAGGTTTCTATGCCTAAAAACGGCTGATAGCATACTTCTATATCCCTTGATAGTCGGGACCGCTAGTTTGACTTCCCTCCTCAGAAACAAGAGGAAGTCGGCTATCTGACTCACAGAGGTTGTGGTAGAGGAAATGCCCTTCTTCCTACACCATCTCCTGAACACGGTCCACTTCGATTGGTACAAATTACTGGAAGAGAATCTTCTGGCTCTGGCAATAGCTCTTGCCACTGATCTTGAAAAACCTCTCGCTCTGGCCAGCTTCTCGATAGTCTGAATGCAGTCAGACTCAGAGCGGGGAGGTTTTTGTGGTACCTCTCGAAGTGGGGCTGTCTGAGTAGATCGACTCTCATGGGCAGTGTTCTCGGGAAGTCCACTAAGAAGGTCATGACCTCTGTGAACCACTCCTCGAAGGCCAAAACAGGGCGATCAACGTCATCCTTGCCCCTTCCGACGACGCAAACTTCCTGATGACTTCTCCGAGGATTTTGAACGGGGGAAAGGCATAAACGTCCATCCCCGTCCAATCCCAGAGAAGAGCATCTACTGAAATCGCTCCTGGATCGAGTACAGGGGAGCAGTAAAGAGGAAGCCTCTTCGTCTTGGAAGTCGCGAAGAGATCCACCAAGGGACGTCCCCATAGCCTCCACAGTCCCTGACAAACCTCTTGGTGCAGGGTCCACTCGGTCGGCAGCAGTTGTTGTTGCCGACTTAGAAGATCCGCACGGACGTTCTCCACTCCTGCAACGAACCTCGTGAGGATCGTAATATTCGGGCCTGGCCCACAGCAGGATGTCCTTTGCTAAAGCGAACAGGGACCGAGAGTGAGTTCCTCCCTGTTTCTTTAGGTATGCCAGGGCCGTGGTGTTGTCCGAGTTGATCTGGACTACTCGGTTTGTGACTTGTTCCTCGAAGAAAAGTAGGGCCAACTGAATCTCCCCAATTCTTTGAGATTTATGTGCCAGGACACCTGTTCCCTCTCCAGGTGCCCGACACTTCTTCCCCTAGTGTTGCTCCCCATCCCGATGTGGACGGCGTCGGAAAACAACACTAGGTCGGGGTTCTGAAGGTTGAGAGAAACGCCTTCT
This sequence comes from Macrobrachium rosenbergii, assembly GCF_040412425.1. NCBI lineage: Eukaryota > Metazoa > Arthropoda > Malacostraca > Decapoda > Palaemonidae > Macrobrachium > Macrobrachium rosenbergii. Next base: position 8,510,462 of record NC_089746.1, on the reverse strand, counting down.
GCCAACTTTGAGGGATCGAGCCACCATCTTAGGTGATCCTTCACCTTTGGCGAGATCTTCAGAGACACTTCCAGATCCTCCTTGTCCTGCCAGTTCTCTGCAAGGAAGAATTGAAGCGGTCTGAGATGCAGTCTCCCCAGGGAAACAAACTTCTCCAGCGATGAAATGGTCCCCAGCAGACTCATCCATTCCCTCACCGAGCATGTTTCTTTCCGCAGGAAGGCTGAAACTTTGTCTAAGCACTGCTGCTGTCGTTCCTGTGACGGAAAAGCTCGAAAAGCCACTGAATCCATCTGAATCCCCAGATAAACGATGGACTGAGTCGGGTCAGATGGGACTTTTCGAAATTCACAAGAAGTCCCAGGGACTTCGTCAAATCCAACGTCGTGTGAAGGTCCTCCAGACACCTTGTCTTTGACGAGGCTCGAATGAGCCAATCGTCCAAATAAAGCGAGACTCTTATCCCTGCCAGGTGAAGCCATCTCGCCACATTCCTCATTAACACCGTGAAGACCATAGGAGCTGTGCTGAGCCCGAAGCAAAGAGCCCTGAATTGATATACCTGTCCCCGCAGGACAAACCTCAGGTACTTCCTTGATAGAGGATGTATAGGGACGTGAAAGTAGGCGTCCTGAAGATCCAGAGAAACCATCCAGTCGTCTGGTCTTAAGGCTCCTAGAACCGACTGGGACGTCTCCATTTTGAACTTCTCTTTCAGAACGAAATGGTTCAACCTGCTGACGTCCAGGACTGGTCTCCATCCTCCTGACTGCTTCGGGACCAGGAACAACCTGTTGTAGAAGCCCGGGGATTGTAAATCTGAGACCTGTTCCACAGCTCTCTTCTCGAGCATTTGCTCGAGCAGGTCGAAAAGAATCTGCTGCTTCTCCTGCTGATAGGAGGGCGACAGATCCTGGGCTTCGTGAGCACAACGGAGGTAAGTCGAGGAATGGGATCTTGTATCCCTTTTCGATGACTTCGAGGGACCAGCTGTCCGTCCCTCTCTCTCTCCAGGCTCTTGCAAAGGAAAGAAGCCTGGCTCCAACAGGTGTCTGGAGGTCCACAGAGTCACTTCTTGCCCCTAGGTTTGGAAGGGGCTCTACCTCTGGAGAGACCTCTTCCTCGAGGGGACGATCTCGAAGAAGCTCCTCCACGAAAGGGCTTCTGTTTCTTGGAAGCCTGCCCAAGGGAAGAAGTCGAAGGGACTGCTGGACGTCTAGAAGACTGGGCCAGGAGGTCTTGAGTAGCCTTCTCTTGCAAAGTGGCGGCAGTATCCTTGACCAAGGACTGGGGAAAAAGATGGCTTGACATCGGGGCGAACAGCAACTCTGCCCTCTGTGAAGGAGAGACCGACTTCGCAGTGAAGTTGCAGTATAAGGCTCTCTTCTTTAAAAGCCCCGTACAGAAGTGGGCAGCCAGCTCTTCGGAACCATCCCTGACAGCCTTGTCCATGCAAGCTAGGACGCTGATAAGTCTCCCAGACTAATGGAGTCAGGGCTTCGAGTCTGCAAGTCCAGGACTCCCAGGCACCAGTCCAGAAAGTTAAAAACCTCCATTGTTCTGAAGAGACCTTTCAGATGGTGATCAGTTTCAGACAAAGTCCAGGACACCTTCGCTGAAGAAAGGAGAGACCTCCTAGGAGCGTCCACAAGGCTGGCAAAGTCTCCCTGGGAAGAGGAAGGAACTCTCCAACCAACATCCTCTCCTGTCTCATACCAAATTCCTGCTTTTCCACTCAATCTTGATGGAGGCAGGGCGAAAGAAGTCTTGCACTGGGCCTTCCTGGAGTCCATCCACTCCTGAACCTTCTTAAAGGCCCTCTTCGTAGAGAGAGATGTGGCCATCTTCACAAAACCTGAAGTCTTCTGTGATTTTGATGAGGTTAACTGCGAAGGAGGAGGAGGGCGAGGAGCAGAGGTTGAAACTTGTCCCCAAACAAGTCCTTCAGCAGCGTGTCAAGACCTGGTAATCGGAAGAAGCTGATGAAGAAGAGGGCTGTTCCTCATCTGCAGGCTCTGATGCACTTGACAGCTCCTTCTTCAACAGGAGCAACCGAAGGGGCAGGAGAAGAGATTGGAGAAACTCCGGGAGGTCTAAGCCCTTGCAGACCAAGGAGTTCGCAAAAGGGACTTCTGCTTGGAAGAAGTCCGAGAGCTTCTTGTCGCGAATATCGAGCAGCGAGGAGGCGTCATGCCTCGGCAAGAAGCGTCTTGACAAGGGAGGCGTCCTGAACTGAGGAGGCGTCCGAGCAGCAAGGGAGGCGTCTTGCCGAGCAGCATGAGGAGCGTCATGCTTAGCAGCATGAGAAGCGTCATGGCGAGAAAAAGCAGAGCGCCAGAATGAGAGGGCGTCAAGCCTAGCAGCATGGAGAGCGTCAGAAAGAGGAAATTGGCGATCCCTGCCAAGACCAGTAAAAGCGCTGAGCCAAAGGACTTCTAGAGGGCGGCGAAGCATGAGAAGAAGACGAACGAGGAGAAGGAGAAGGGGAAGGTTTGGACCTCTTGATCGGCAGTCGGGAATCCTTCCGACGTCGACACACGGATCTGTCTCCTTCTGGGCCATTAAGAGAAGCCAACTGCCGCTGCATGTCTAGCAGAAGCTTCCGAGTAGGAGAAGTCTCCTTCTCAGGAGAAGGGCTGATCCTGTGAGAAGACGAGGGGCGAGGGGACGCCTTCTTCCTTCTCACAGGGGAAGCAACAGCTCTCTCCCTGGAGCGACCGGGGCGCTCAAAAGCGTCATCGTCCGATGACGTCCTGGTCCTCTTCTGCGGCGGGAAGGCGTCAAAACTCTCCGGAGAAGAGCGAAGAGCGTCTCGAGAAAAGGGACGTGAAGCGTCCCCTTCTCTGAAGCTTCTCTTCAAAGGGCGAGAGTCCTTCCGAGAGCTCCACCCCTGACGCGGGGAGGAAGCTTCGGGGGACGAGAAGCAATCCTTAAAGATTCGTGCACGAGCACGATCCTTGGCAGCCTGGGAAGCGTCAACAGGTTCTGCTGAAGGGACGCCAGATCGGTGGGGGGTCCGCGTAACCCTCTTGCGGCTTTCGACTTGCCCACTCCCTGAGTCCTGGGAGTCCGACAGAGGTCCAGGCCTAGAGGCACAAGGGCACAAACACTATCACTGCACTTCACAGCACTTGGAAGAGCGAGCATTTTAGCTTCCAGGTTACGAATGGAAGTCATAATTACAGACAGGGCATCCCCTTCTGCAGACACAACCTCGGGGCCCGAGGGCAACACCACAGGGTTAGGAATAGCTACGTCTACGGGAGGGTTAGCAGGTGAAAAAACACTACCCTGACTCCTACTCACTGATACACTCCTGGAGGAAGACCTCCTGATCCTATCACGCTCTAACTTCCGCACATAGGAATCATAAGTCTTCCAACTAGCATCAGGCAAAGTCTCACACTCCTTGCATCAATCATTAAACAAACAAACGTGCCCCCTACACCTCGAGCATACAGTGTGAGGATCTATCGAAACTTTCGGTAGCCTCACCTTACAGTCTTGCACACAACAAACTCTATAACTAGCAGAACTAGATCCAGACATCTTAATCCAAGTAAAAACAAAGCAAAATCCAAAACAGTCCACAACAGCGTATGCCTAGCCACAAGTCCAAGTCAAAAAACCAAAAGTCAAACAAATACTTAAGTGACAACCAAGTTTACGTAATCCAAAGACAGAGGGACTGAAAACAGGTGTTGACAGTACCGGCGACAGAGAAAATCTGAATAGAAAATGGGAATGGTTCCTGATACCCGCCTCCCAGCGGCGGGAATGGGTACTAACCACCTGATCTCCCACTGCGTGTGTCGTAAGTTTTGAAATTCTGTCGGACTATCACAGAATACAGCTATATATATATCTGACAGGTAAGTCTCATGAACAAAACCACATTATGATGATTAACAGCACTGAATTACCTTTCAAAGGTGCTGTTAGTGATGTACCATAAAATAGGTTCCCAGGGTGCTAAGTATTTTACTTACATTCACATAAAAGACACAATTTGCAAAGAAGTTGCATTCTTTTATACAATGATGAAAGGGCAATGAAAGACAAAGGAAAACTAAAAAATAACCACAAACTAATGACTCAAACTGAGCTAGGATTAATGTCTGCGATGCAATGGAGTTCCTCCTACCAGAGAACAGCTCAAGAATTCTTTCATCTTTTGAAGAACTTAGTTAACTGCATATTTCTCAGAGTAACATTTGAATGAAGTACTGTACTAGGTTTCTTCTTTGTATGGATTTATCCCTCATAATTACTTTAGATGAGGACTGACACTGGATTTCAATAATGTACATATAATTTTAGAAACCTACAAACATATGAGTACTACATACTGTACATCAATACTTACTACCTGTATATCATTCAAGATTTAGTGTTTTGAATTTACAACCTCAGACTTGAATGCAACACCCTTATAAGTTTATCACCAAACACTTCATCCCGAGTTAATATGCAAATCCCTGAAGAACGACATAGAAGTTAAAACCTGCAATGGTAATAATACCTGAGTATTTGGTAGTATGTTACTCTTAAAATTAAATTAGTGTTCATAAAAATAACATTGCTACAAGGATAAGAAATCTGATGAAAAACGCAAATATTTACTTAACCATTTTGGGCAATTCAAAAGGCTTCTGAGATACCTTGCATATTGAGTATTTCCGTCTCAGTGCTCCTTCTAAATACTAATAAAAAATCCTAGTAACTGGAAGATAAATACATACAGTATATATTAATATACAGCAAGTGCACAACCTTTTGAGCTACTGGGCCACATCATCAAACATATATCTAGTCGATGGGCCACTAGACTAGATTTTACATGAAATGATAAATAGTTTGTAGAATGTTTAAAGATAAAAAAAACACAGTTGCTCACCTGTTTTGTTTTAATGAGATTTTTGACACTGAGATTCATGTACAAGTTTTTTTTATGTTAGGATGGAAATTTGTGGTTGCCAGTCTTAAAACAGAGTGCAGATTTTGATCACAGCCTGCTACGAATATTTGACTTGGTCTGGTTGAGCAGACTAAATGTTTGTTCACATATGTACTGTAGAAGCCAAATAAAAAGCTTGCATAAATAGCAGCTTTGTTTTCTCAAATAAGAAACTGATCTTGTTAAAGCAATTATAAAAGTTGAGCAAGTCCCCTTCATTATACTTGGACCCTTAAGGCTGTCATTATTCTGCAAAGATCAATCAGTTCGATTTGTGCTTGAATTCTACTTCATCAACAAGATACAGAAAAGGGGTTGCTGAACAACTCAAATCATTGATTCTTTCTTTAGGTCCTCAAATCGGCTCTCAAAGGCCTCCAAAAGTTTTCCTAATTTTGTGCATAATATTCATGTCTATTGCATACTTTGTGTTTCTCACACATAAGTTTGTAATTTGGGAAGTGTCCTAACTCTCCTTTAACTATCTGTAACTGAAACAATTTTAGTTTTTGTTCGAAAGCTGTCACATAATTGGCTAGCTGAGAAATTCTTGGTTATTCCCCCTGAAGTTTATGATTCCAGTTATTTAAATGACTTAAGATCTACAAGAAATGACAAATCAAAAACCAGTCAGCATTTGTAAGTTCTGGTACCATCTTATTCTTTTCATTAAGAAATATCTCAATTTCATCCAGAAGACTGATAAATCTTTTTCAGCGTATTTCCCCTGTTTAACCACCTTTTGATTGAAAAACACTAAAAGAAAATATTCTGCTTCAATTTCATCAAGAAATTGCTTGAATTGCCAGTGATGCAAAGCTGAGCGTGACTTGATAAAATTGACTGTAGAAACTACAATTTTCATTACATGATCAAAGTCCAGTTCTTTTCCACACAAATTTTGTTGATGTATTATGCAATGAAATGTTTCAGTTCATATTTTCGCTCTCCAAGGTGTTTAATCAATAGCTGCACCAATCCATTCTGCTTGCCTATCATTGCAGGAGCCCCATCAGTTGATATTCCTACTAACTTGTCCAAATCTAACTCAATTACTGAAATTTGTTCTAAAAGTCCATTAAGTAAATCACTACCAGTTGTCTGCCCCTTCAATGAACTGGAGCCCTACAAGTTCCTCATGAATAGAAAAGTCCTCTGTCACACCACGTACAAATACAAGTAGCTGAGCCGTAGATCCAACATCAGTAGATTCATCAGTGGCTTTGGAGAATACACAAATTGTTTACTTTTTCTCCTTCAACTGGTCTACTATATCAGTTTGACAAATCAACAATGTTTGACGTTGCACTGTCACCACGATTCAAACTGATATTCTCAAACTGTTTTTTCAAAACATCTGGAGAAAGTTTTGAGCAGCAAGTAGAATACAATTTTTAATGAAATCCTCTGAAAATGCCTTGGAATGTTTAGCAATCAGGGTTTGCAATTTCATAACTCACTTCTGTTCAATCCTGTGCCTCTTTATTTTTCTGAATAAACATATTTTTCTGCACATGAAAACCTTGCATTAGTGATTTAATTTTCTGCTTTCTTAGTTCACCAACAAATTTTCAATAAGGCTTGTGCTTTGTCAGATGATGCCTTTACCAAATTGTATACAGCTACAAACAGCCACACTATTCTGGCATATCAAGCAAATGATTTTTTTCAAAAAAACAAAGAAATATTTATCTGTCCATATTTCTTGAAATTTTCTATGTTCATCTTCAAGCTTTCTTTTTCGACTTGAGTTTTTGTCCACAGAAGTACCAGAAGCCATAGTAGCTAAGCAAAATTAATCTGAAAACATTTTACAATGATAAATGCCTGGCCTTGTAGCAAATCTCCTGTTTTTAGACTGCAAAGAAACTATCGAAGCTCAGACAAATTGGCAATGTTGAAGGTTGCCAATAATCATTTTACAAGCTTTTAAACTGGAATTTAGATGTATTAGAAAACCATAATTATTCATGTAAAATACATTAAAAAAGATAAACAAGAAAACAAAACAGGTTTCTGCATCTGTTTAAAAAGAGAATAGTGTTCAAAATTATGATAAATATTTAATTTAGATATAACTTCCAAGGTGGTTACCTTCCCTTCACAACAACGAGGTTACTCCCGTCTAGACAACGGTCTCCACACGAGGTGAAAAACATTCCATTTGGTCCTTGTTGTGCACCATTAATATACAGTATTGCATAATATTATATACAAATAACAGTTAATATGCTTTGTAATGTTTAAACTACAAATTTAACATTACAGATAGCAACATATTATGCCTATCTAAATGGAGCATGTAAATCTGTCCCTAAAACTTACCTCAAAATTAGACGTACAATCTTCACTGATCATTTTTCAATCAGAAACGCCACCCTCTGGGGAGCCTGCCAACAAAAATATGTACATCAGTGATACATTTTACTTAATGACCATATTTTAATCATCTTACCTAACATAGTGCAGCATTCAACACTTAAAATAATCATGGTGATGGATCATGTAAGTTAGGTTAAGTTACTCTTTATATCTCCTCTCTAGGTTTCAATATACAGTGCTGTGTTTAATAATTGCATCTGAAGAGATTTTTTATGTCCAAAATAGATTAACTATATACACTGAGATTATCTGGTCTAGCCTACACTATAAACTATTGTCATAATCTAAAGGATTATGATAAGGGTGAAACTCAACAATAGCTCTGCTGTCTTCATCAACTGCTAAAAACATTTCTCCCTTTCTTAAAGGGCAGTTTAACTTAAATTCTGGGTTAGGTTTAGTCGCTAATCCTATCCTACTCTCATTCAATGATGCTGAAACTCATAAACCCCTGGACTCACAAAATTAGGTCAATCTTACAATAACTATGAAGTTCTGTTCTAGGTTCAAACAGTAAAGGGTAATTCTATATATTAGCTCCGCACCTGTTTTTACTTTTTCAACTGGTTTTTTCTACACTTTTAGGGGCTCTGATACTGACGGTGCATCTGTTTGTTGTCGGCCAAATGGAATGTCCCTTCAGCGTGTTTAGTACTGGCCCGGTGTGTGTGTGTGTGTGTGTGTGTGTGTGTGTGTGTGTGTGTGTGTGTGTGTGTGTGTGTGTGTGTGTGTACCCATATGTTAACAAGTTTTTGCACTTGCTGGACGGGATATGAACTGTTCGAAACAGATGTACCGATGCTCTGTTTTGTGAAGATCGCGTATGGAAACCCCTTGTTGGATGGACTTCAGGGGTTACTTACAGGTAATTAACCCCTGAAGTCCATCCAACAAGGGGGTTTCGGTAGAACTATATAGTAGCTCCGCAGCAGTGACGGCACTATAACTTGACTTTTTCTACAGTTTTTTGGTTGCTAATTATGAAATTACCTTTAATTTTTGGTGCTCAAGTGTAGTTAACCTGTAATTAACCCCTGAAGTCCACCCAACAAGGGGTTTCCATACGTGATCTTCACAAGACTGAGCACGGGGATATATATAAGTCTGTTTCAAACAGTTCATATCCCATCCGGCAAGTGCAATAACTTGTTAACGTATGGGTACACAACCCGCCCCCTGGGGCCAGTACTAAACACGGCGAAGGGACATTCCATTTGGCCGACAACAAACAGATGCACCGCTAGTATCAGAACCCCTAAAAGTGTAGAAAAAACCAGTTGAAAAGGTAAAAACAGGCAAGGAGCTAATATATAGAATTACCGGGTTTCCATACGCGATCTTCACAAGACAGAGCACGGGTACGTCTGTTTCGAACGGTTCATATCCCATCTGGGAAGTACAATAACTTGTTAACGTATGGGTACCCAACTCCCCCGTGCCAGTACTAAACACGGCAAAGGGACATACCATTTGGCCGACAACAAACAGATGCACCGCCAGTATCAGAACCCCTAAAAGTGTAGAAAAACAGGCACGGAGCTAATATAAAGAATTACCAAAATATAAAATGGACAAAATCTCTGAAGATATTTCATGATTTACTGTCCATGAATAATTGAGGTTATGGGAGCAACACCCTCCAAAAGCAAGGACCACAGCAACCTTAGACTGGTTAGGCTATGACACCCCAAACACCTGTGCACATTTTTTTTACAATCCCCTAAAGTTAGCCTACGATTCAGTCACCAGAAGTACCTCAAAATAAATGCAAAGCCAAACACTAGACAATCTAAAATCTTCCTAAGTACAAATGAGAAGAGGGTAGGCTATGGCTGGTCTTACCTATAGTAAGCTGTGCAAACATTAGGCTAACCTAATACACGCCTCAGTAGCTTATTTTACGGTATTTTATTCTTGATTAACCTTCAGATATTATCAATACCAACAAACACCGATTCAGTAATGATTAAAGCATAAAACAGTACAGAAATACTTCGAAAATATCAATGGGTCATTTCTTCTGAAGCTCCACTAACTAGCCTACAAAGGTTCCAGAAGTCGCCGGACACTATGGGGATACCAATTTTAACAATACGGAGGAAAATATCAACCCAAAAGGATGTCTAAAACTATTGTGATAAGGCAAAATCTATAAATAATGACTTACAGACATTAAAACTCTAACATCGCCTCAAAATACGGATTTTGAGTCTGAACTTCTTGCCGGAGTAGGTCGCAGTTGCCATCTACTCAGTTACCAACTTTGCATATTCCAGATATTTTTCTAGTGGAATGATCGTACTCAGGCCTCAAAGCTATCGTTTTCTCAATAGAATTATCGTATGAATTGTCGTAGTTATGATATAATTATCGTACACTCGCTACAGATATATGTTATACAGTAGAAAGGTATACAACGTTTTCTAGTGCTAATTTAGGCACTTACTATTGTACTTACCAGTAAGACATGCCATGATGATACCCAATAAATTTATTGCATAAAAGCTGCACCTGAAAAGTTCTTGTAATTAAAATAATAAATCCAATAAATTTATTGCATAAAAGCTGCACCTGAAAAGTTCTTGTAATTAAAATAATAAATACTTTAAGATGAAGCCTATGCAAAACTAGAAGGAATATAGCAGTAATTCATTCATGGGATCTTCCTAATTTATTCAAAACAAAACATTGTATAATTAATTTCCACTCCTGAATACAAAATATTATTGAAGACAATGCCCAAAAATTTAAAATAAAAGATACAAAAACTGCAATAAAAATGGGGAGGGAAATATTAAGTATGAACATTAATTTGATGCAGTCTTCACACACTGGGAGGTAAAATATTTATGAACATTGAACAGAATAAAGGAACTTAATCAATGATGCAGTCTTCACACGCACTGGGAAGGAAAATGTTAAGTATATGAACACTGAACAAGACAAAAATACCAAATCATGCAATACACAAAGTAATTCAATTGCAAAAAACAAAACAAAACAAAAATCACTAGTCTTCGAACTCATCATCTTTCACATTTTCATACAGTACTTGTGAATTATTAATTCAAGCAACCATCTCCTTTGAAGGTTTGAAATAAATGCAGAAATTCTGCCTCTTTATGCAGTCAGAGGTCAGTAAAGCACTGTTAATTGTGCTTGTGTTCAACCTATTCCTGGTTTTGGTTATGAAAAGATTTAGTTTGCTGAAAACCCTCTCACACTGGGCATTTGAATGGGGTAAGCTGAGGACATCAAGAGCAAATCTTGCCAAATCAGGAAAGTCATTTTCGTCTCTTCTCAAAATATCTGACCAAAACTTGTCAACAGACACACTGCTGTCAAAACTGATTGAAGTTTTAAAGGCTGGAAGAATCCTCCATTGATCATCTATGTTTTGCATTAGTGATTTATCATTAGAAGGTACAATTAATGGTACTTCAGCAAAGAGAGGATCCAAAGGAGTTAGTTCCCAAAAAGAATTGGAAATTGCATTCACAGGAATTAGGCAATTTAGTCGAGAAATTACTTTGTCTCCAAAGTCATACCTTTTTCTGATTTCCAAAGTAGCTACTTTCAAGAGTTCTTTGCAACACTTATAAAAATCATCTACCTCTGGCTTCCTTTCCTTTAAATCTAGTTTATCAAGTTCACTTCGAACTCCAATCCCAAGGTACATTTCTGAGTCTCTGAGGTATTTATCTTGCCTACAAGGTTCCAACAACTTAAGATCAGTTTTAGCTACATACTCTGCGTAAATGAGAAAAGCAATTCCTTGTAGAGCAAAATCAGTTTTTCATGTAGTACAGTTATTACAACTTTGAATGAAAAAGGGCACTGAAATGAGTGAATTTGGATAATAGCCTACCCATTCCAGAAAAAGATAATAAGGTTTGAATCATCTGGGAGGAGCAGAATTATCGTACAAACGTGTAAGATATCGTACATCGTACAAAGGCCCAAATTATCGTACATGTACGATAATTATCGTACGAATGGCAATCCTGCATCTGATGTTACTGGAAACATGATTGTTCATGAAACGCATAATTGAAACACCGTCAATTAACAGAAAATATTCAAACAGCAACGCTATTTCATATCGTTAGACATCATTACACTTATCAGCTCTTTTTATGTATGCCTATTTGCCAAAAACATTAGAAGATATTATTAATTAAAGTGACTTTAATGAAAATTGTGTTCACAATGTTTAATTTGTTTTAGTTAATGAATATTGATAGATAAATTAACTATAGTATAAAATTTTAAATATCTATCAAATAAATATTTTGATAATTCTATGCTTTAAATTAAAGTTCAAACCTTCAGGTTACTATTTTCTTGGCGGGAAAATTTCTACTCCCATGTTTACCATAAAAAACCTGCTGCTTACGTCAAGCTCCTTTTCCTTTAAACACCAACATTATTCATATTCTGATATTGCTTTTCCTCAATGTTTGTCATCAGATAAGTTTTACGAAATATTCAGAGGACCTTAAGATAGCAGTGAAGCTTGGTTAAATCTAATTTTTCATACTTAAGTGTGAACAAGAAACTCTTCTAATTTTTCCTGCAGACGATCGCCTGCAGTATTGCCAAAACTCATATAATGATTCTTTGACAATTTTATATTTTATTTGATATTGTTTCCCCTTTTAACCGACTCGTTTATATTTCAAAATAGAGTTTGTATAATTGTAAGTGATTACTATACATAATTATTATTTATCCACTAGATTTCACTTACAATAGATATAATTTTTCGCTAGTGTTTAGTAGTATCCTTTCATTCATAAATTGACGTCTTTGAAGGATTTTACCTATATATTTACCTTTTGTTGTTCTTACACGAAATTCTTTTAATAAATAACAATAATCCTACTAAATAGGAACTTTTTACATTGGATATATATATATATATATATATATATATATATATATATATATATATATATATATATATATATATATATATATATATATATATATTGAACAAACTTTGTTCACATATTCATCACATTTACCTTTTTCATGATTTTAAATATATATATATATATATATATATATAATATATATATATATATATATATATATATATATATATATATATATATATATATATATATATATACACGAGTATATCTGTATACAGTATATATTTGCAAGCCAGTTATGTAAAGATGTCTTCTTACCACACTAAGCGATAAATGGCATAGAGGTTTTTCATTGTTTTATTAACTCTATTGACTGAATGGTCAAATAAATTTCACGTGTTGAATTTGCAAGTACTAAACAACCCTTGGAAGAGCAAGGAAGAAAGGCCAAAGGAAACTTTTAATTAATTAGTTTACACCAGTGATGCTTTAATCTTTATAAACAAACTGAAATAAATTTTATCCTGACTATTCCCATGGATTATTCAAAAAGGGTGCGAGCGTGATAAGGCACCTTGTCCTTCCCATCTACTGGTCTTTAGCTTTCCTCTGAATCCCTCTCTCTCTCCAAATGCCCTCAACGATAATGATAAATGAACTGAACAGGTGCCTCTTTTCTTGAACAAAAATCCTTTGCAATATTTTTGTATCCTTTTTGGGTCTCATACTCAGTGCCTCGGTGGTCTGGTTAAACTATTTTAATAATAATTTGGGTCTCACAGTGATGGAATGGAATGGAATATAGAATTTAGGCCAAAGGCCAAGTACTGTGACCTATGAGGTCACTCGGCACTGGAAAGGAAATTGAGAGTAAGAGGTTTGAGAGGTGTAACAGGAGGAAAACCTCGCAGTTACACTTTGAAATAATATTATTGTTAGGAGAGGGTGGAAACAAGATGGAAGAAAGATATGAAGTGAGGTACAGTAAAAGGAACGAGAGGGGTTGCAGCTAGGGGCCGAAGGGATGTTGCAAAGAACCTTTAGTGATGCCTACAGTGCACCCTGTAGGGAGCACTGACAGCACTACCCCCCTACAGGGAGTCTCACAGTGACCCATGAAATAATCTTACTATTTTCTCCTAAATCTGTTGCAAGTTCTGATGATGTCATGGGAGTCTATATGCCAATGACATTAGTCCTTCCTTGGTGGTCACCAATCCAATCCTTTTTGGGAGAAATATTTTCATAACAGGCTGATTTTTACAGGACATTTGCCATTCATAAACAGCATCAAGCCTCATGTCAAGGACAATATGGACTGAAAACCAAATTAGGGGAAAAGCAGGACAGTCGTTCAAAAAAAAAAAAAAAAAAAAAAAAAAAAAAAAGTAGTGTAGTCATAGTACACTTAGCAGCAAAACTTCAAATGGACTTACAAACTACCAAAGTTTCTCACTCGTGCATATGTAGTGATGAGGGAAATTCGACAATGTCTACCACAGGTGCCTTGTCGGACAGCATTCCCATCATCTTTGGAATAAACATAGCTTTAAGTTTGGTGGTGTGAATAAAAGCAAAATCACTGAAGTAGGATTAGGCTGAAATGTGTTAATGCAGGTAGTACAATCAAAATAAAGTCTTTGACACAAACTCCTTGAGGTCCTTTGTAGACAGTATCAGTTTGACCCTGCGTCATTAAGCAGCTCCTTTATGGAGTTGGAAGGGGAATATGTTTTTATATAAGATACAGATGTCTCCAAAGCCTTTGGCCATTTTCCATAGAGATCAACTGGTTGCCGGTAGCCTGCATTTTTCTGTTTTAAGGAAAAGTTCATTTGACCCCAAAAAACCCCAAGGTTATACAATTGCAATCAATTGCGCAAATGTGGCCATTTCCCATGCATAGTGATCAGCTGGTTGCCGACAGGCTGCATTTTTCTCTGTTTTAAGGAAAAGTTCATTTGACGTCCAAAAAACACCCATTCAGTCCATTTTTGGGCACCCCTGCAATATGGCCAAATTGCAATCAATTGCGCAGATGTGGCCATTTTCCATGCATAGTTATCAATTGTTTGCCAGTAGGCTGCATTTTTCTCCATTTGAAGGAAAAGTCCATTTGAGCCCCAAAAGAAACCCAAGGCTATTCAGGCCATTCTTTGGGCATCCCTGCATTATAGCCAATTTGCAATCAATTGTACAAATGTGGCCATTTTCCATGCATATTGATTAATTGCTTGATATTAGGCTTTATTTTTCTCAGTTTGAAGGAAAAGTCCGTGTGACCCCCAAAAAACACCCAAGCAGTGGTCAAATAGCCTTCCCTCCTCTTGTTGTGAGGCTTCTTCATTTCTCTGAAAAGTTATAAAACCATAGGAATGGCCTAGTTTGCTTCTTCTAAATCTTGAACAAGGACCTCCTGCAAAGTGTCTTGTTAAGAGCATGTCTCCTTAGTCTGAAATACATGAGGAATCAAGATAATTGATACTAACTTTTGCATGTATTACCATGAAAAACCAAGGAGACCTACATTTAATACTTACATTTCTTGTATACAAACCACTTCCTTCCCCTTATTCTTCTATGCATGGTTAGGGCATTGAGCTAGACTGCCCATCTACATGAGCAACTCGGGGGTAACAGATCAGGTAAGATTACTCCAGCAAATGATCAAACACCTTCTACGGCCTTCTAATACCAATCAACATTTATCTGGTCAACTTGGCCAATCTTAGTCTAGCCCCTAATTCTACTGTTGAAAGGTCTTGAATGTGGAATCTGTCTGCACTCCCTACCTTTCCAACTTGAATAGCTTAAACAACATCAAACAGCTTAGGTACCAGTAAATGTTGCAGAAGAAGGACAGCAAAGTATGAAGAGAGAAGAGGAACTGGACAAAATGTGAGAGGACAGAAAGCTGGCGACAGAATGGACAATGCAAAGATACTCCAGTGATGAAGCTGGCAGTATATAAACTTTCCTATGATGAGTGTGAGGGCTTCATTTTGGTTCAATGATGCACAAGACAGACTACGTACTGTACTATAAATGCAATAACTTCCCAAACACTTTAAAACACAAAACCACAAACAGCAGTACTGATGTCAAATTTCGTGTTGTATCAAGGATGACTTACCACAAATACCTGTTATCTGTACATAGGAAGAAAGGTAAAGAAAATCAGCTCATTTTGTGTCTGAAGAAGATACATATAATAACAAGCCAGTTTAGTCACATTACATTACAAAAGTGAACCTGTAGGCAACACTTCAACACCACCGTACAAACACACACGCACAGCATCTTGATGAGAAAGAAAAGAAGGCAGTCAGATGCCTAACGTTACTGGCCTTCCCTGTATAAGTAACCAAAATGTTAGAAAATCACTAGGGTACCAGCAAGTGAAACCTGAATCAAGAAACAGTAATACTTTCAATATACTGTTTCTCAGTTGGTGAAGTAACACTGAATCTATTAAGGACTTGGAGGGGTGGCCACCAATGAATACCAGAAGCCACATAAGTTTTCATTACTTAAAAATTGGGACAGACCTTATAGGCCATATGGTCATTTCATATATGAAATGGGTCATTTCATAAAGCACAAAAAATATATATACTGTTTCATAATGCACAAAAAATATATATATACTCTGTATACTGGTTTCTACATAACGAAGACAATATAGATGAAGTGGATAACATAAAAGAACAGTCAATGAAGACCGTCTAAAGGTAATGAGACAACTAAGAAGCAAATGTCTTCAGCAGATGAAACAGGAGTTCCTACACTGAGGGAGGTCTTTGCTACTCTAAGAAACTCTCAGTGGGACTGGAGAGTCTGTAACTCCCAAATTTCAATAGTAAGATTACTGATCTATGAAAGGTGTGAGATAAAATGATAAGCCAAACATAAGCTGACATTTATGAACACACCAATCTCAGTTCTATTTCCATAAATAATGTAAATAAAAAAGATGAAAGGTACGCAATTTCAGTTCCATAAACTTCAAATATCTAGTGACCATTGCAGAATGACCATAAAAAAGAACAACCCCAGTAAGCATGAAAGACAGTGAATGTATGAATTACCCACAGAATACTAAAAATATACAACACTGAGAATTTAGAAGTACAGTACTGTACTATTAGTTTAATTATAAATATCTGATCACTTATCAAAACCACAAGTAACATTATTCATGTCTCTGCATCTACTGTAGGAGGATTTAGCTGTCAAGTAGAAAAGATGTTGGAGATGCAGAATTGAGAAAACAGGTAGGAAGGACAGATCTGAGAATCATGCAGAGAAAAGGCTTCAAAGAAGGCCTGGTTCACATGGTAGTTCAGGTAGGAAGTACACAAAACATCACAGAGTAAAGTGAGATTTCATATCATGTCTAACCTCTTCACAGTTAAACAGGATGAAGAACCCTTAATGAAAATGAACTTTGGTTTACATAAAAACCACATTATGATGACCAACAACACTGAATTAGCTTTGAAGGATAGTTGAAGTAAGGGGCTGTTAGTGATGTACGTCATAAATGCCACGGCAAATTATAACTCAGTCAGGCATAAAAAAGGTTCCCAAAGTGCTAAGTATTTTCACATACAAGGTACCATTTACAAAGCACTTGCTCTACTTTATACAATGAAGTAAGGGGAATGACAGAAAAAGGAAAACTAATAGATAGCTAATGAATCAAACTATGAGATTAATGTCTGTGAAGCTGAGAAACAGCTCAAGAATTCTCTTATTTTGAAGAACATGGTTAACTGTACATTTCTCAGGGTAACTAACTACTGAGTGAAGTAGGCTTCTCCTTTGTATGGATTTATCCATCATAATTATTTTTGATGAGGACTGACATGGGCTTTACATATATGTAATTTTAGAAGTCTACAAATGAGTATTACATATTGTACATCCATACTCACTGTATTATTCAAGATTTAGAACTTTGAATCTAAACCTCTGTCCTGATTGTGACATACTTGTACATTTATCACCATACACTTCATACTAACTCACTTTGCAAAGCCATGAAGAACGAAATGGAGGTTAAAACCTGCAATGGTAATAAATACTTGAGCATCTGATCATATGTCACTCTTTAAATTAAATTAGTTTTCATAGGAAATAGTGAAATTAAAGAGCAAATCTTGTCTGGGACTCTTCTTCATAATTAAAATAATATCTGATGTAAGGATAAGAAAGAAAGAAATCTTATGTAACAAGTAAACCTTGTTGAATTAACAACTAATTTTGGTAAGTCACACGTCTTCTAAGCAGGCATTTATTGAGCACTTTCCTTTCTCAGTACTGATTCCAAATACTTCTCAAAAACCCTATAATTTTATAATAATATATATATATATATATATATATATATATATATATATATATATATATATATATATATATATATATATATATATATATATATATATACACATGTATTGCATACAATACAAATAACAGTTTACCTGTATAACCTTCGAATCACTTAGACTACAAGTTTAACATGAAACATAGCAAAATACTATACTGTATCTATGTACCTGGGACATGTAAATCTGCCACTGAAACTTACCTCACTGTGGGACTTACAATCCTTAATGATCATTTTTTAAATCAGCAACACCACCTTCTAAAGGACCAGCAAACAATAATAATATGCATATCAGTGATATCTTCAACTTAATGGCCATATTTTACTCATGCCACCTAACATGACACAACATTCAATTCCAAAACAGTTCTAAGGTATTCCTGCTAAAAATTGAACATAAAAAATATTAAAACTTAAAATAATATCAGTGATGGGTCAAGTAAGTTAGGTTAGGTTTACTCCTTATATATCTCCTCTCCAAGTTTCAATACACAGTCCTGTTTTTAAAAGCCTTTAAACTTGATTTAATTATCACCTTCCATAATTCTTAACAACTGCATTTGAATTTTTTTTATTGAATTTAGTTTAATTGTATACTTTAAGATTATCTAGTCTAGCCTAAGTCACTAATACTAACCTACACCCATCCATTGGTGTTGAGACTCAAGAACTCCTTAGGACCCCAAAAATCAACTAACACTACATCTTGAATTGGCTGTGAAGTTCTGCTCAACGTTAGGATGGTAAGAGCGCCAAAAATACTGGACAAAATCTCTGAAGCTACTTCATAATTTACTGACCATGAACAATTGTGGCTAAGGGAACTCTGAAAGCCTAGGACTGCTTAAGCTATAGTAACCCAAAAGCCTTGGCACATATTTGCTTCATTTACAGAGCCCTAAAATTAATATATACAGTTAACAAAAGTCGCTCAAAATACAGCTAATGCTATACTGTGCATTATACAGCCTAAAACTTAAGAAATACATCTAAGACGAGATTAGGCTAAGGTTGGTCGTGCCTGGGGTAGGCTGGGCATATTTCCATCTAAGACACAAGAATTACTCACTTATGTTATGGTACGCTATTTTGTGATACAAAATGCCTCCAGGGAATATTAATGTGGAACAACCATTGATTCAGTAATGAATAAAACCTAGGATAAACCATTGCAGAAATACTTCGAAAACATTACCAACTTGGTACTGGATACAGTAACCACAAAGGTTCCAGTCTTAGGACTCTTTGGGCACACCAATTTTGACAATACAGAGAAAAATAACACCCCAAAAGAAGGTCTGAAGTTATTTTGATAAGGCAAAACCTATAAATAATGACTTACAAACATTAAATCTCGACCATCGCCTCAAAATATGGATTTTTTTTCTAAATCTCTAGACTTGGCACAGAATTTTTTCAAAACATAAACACAGAATCAGAGGTTGCCTTCTATTGGTCTAACGGTGCCAGAAATATGGTTGTTTACGAAACCCATCAATGGAAATTTGTCATCAGCTGATATTCGGTTCAAATGAATGGAGGAAAAACTATTGTATAAAAATTAAATTTAACTTAAAAAATAACTATTTTGTTAAATTTAAAATCTAAATTAAAATAAATTAATTTTTTATACAATGAATGTCAAATTATTTGATGATTTGGTAGGATCACAGGGAATTTATTAAGAGTTTTACCCCTCAACTTTTGGCAATACATTAAAATGGCGTCTGTTGCCAGAACTTTGCTAATGAAGCCTTGACTCATTTTACATCTTATTTGATTGTTTATCTTTAAACCGACTTATTGTATATTTTATTAATTATTTCTTTTAACTTAGATGACTATTTTAGAAATTTATTATTTGTATATCAAAATTTTTACAAAATAAATATAGCTTTTCCACAACTGTCTCCTAGCTTTTCATTCACAATTCGTCTTCAAAGGAAGTTTACACTTAGTTTTACATCTAAGCTTTTATTCCTGTTGAACCAACTACTTTTTGGTAGAATTATTTACGCTTATGGTTAAGTAATTTACAAGTAATTAAATGTCGTGTGATATCATCCACACACGAGAAGAGTCAATTCAAATTTTAAGTTTTAGGCATGTTAAAATGTAACAAATGGCAAGACTTTATGATGTAAGCAAAAGAGTTGTAAAAATGACAACAGCCAATCACAGTTGAGAAGGTCACAGCCAATGAGAGAGCAGGAATTTCCCGCCAAGATGAATAACATGAGGTGGAACACTTTAATTTATGGAATGCTGTTTAGCATATTTCAAAACTCGCTCGTTTTCGGGGAACTTTTTTTTTTTTTGGTTTCACACAGTGGAAGAGCATTTTTTGGAAGAGAGAGATAGATGAAAACTTTTTAATAAGTGATGACTTAATCTTTTTATCATGACTATTCTCAAGGATTATTAAAAAAATAGTGAGAAAGCACGATACTGGCATCATTTTGTCCTCCCCTTCTTCTTCTTTCGACCTTATTAGTTAGTGTCCCACTGTATAGCAGGGTTGGCTGCTTGAGTCAACTTTCTCCATCTATTTCTATTCCTAGCATCTTCTTCCCCCAGTCCCCTCACCCATATCCCTCCTCACCACAGCTATGTATCTGATCTGCTGACGCCTCACACTCCTCCTCTCCCCCCATCACTGGCATGTTCTTAGCTCTCTTGATTGGTTCCACCTCCTCTATTCTTATTACATGGCCAAATCTCAAACGAGTTTCCCACCCCTAGCCTTCTCCTTTGCATTCATTATATATACCACACATAGACTCCCTCCTTTCCAGTAGTGACATTCCAGCAATCCATCTCGGTTCTTTCCAACAGTCCCTCCTTTTTCCTCTTAAGTGCCCAGGTTTCTGCAATAGTAAGGGCCTGATAACTGTCTTATAAATCTTCATTCTGAGCTTTAATGGCATTTTCTTGTCTAAAGCAACTCCAGTTACTTATCTCCATTTTTGCCATGCTTCTTTCACTCTGTCTCACTTCTTTCTCAGGACCTCCCTCTTCTGTTATTATTGATCCAAAATAGTTAAACTCATTGTTCTGCTTTAGCATTGTACCATCTTCCACTTCCATGGTCCTTTCTTTAGTAATAATCATTAGATCTGTCTTTCCAATGTTCACTTTAAATCCTTTGCTTTCTAGGGCTCCTTTCCATACTAAAAACCTTTCTTGCAATTTTTCTTTTGTCTGCTATAATGACTAAATCATCAGAAAACAACAGATCCCAGCATTCATCATTGTTCCTTAATTCTGATGCGATGCCAGTGTGTCTATAAAGATGAGAAACAAAAGTGGACTCAAAGGTGATCACTGATGCAGGACCACCTCCACAGGGAATGTCTCAGTCTCCCCATATTTTGTTTGTGCAGTAGTTCTTGCACCCTCATACATCATTTTCACTAACCTTATCAACTTCTCTGGTACTCATCTCTTTCTCAAACACCAATAGACTACTCTTCTTGGTACCCTGTCATACGCCTTTTTAAGACACAAAACACAAGTAAACTTTCCTGTTTCCTTCTAGATACTTCTCTTGGACTTGCCTTACTATAAAAATAGCATCCACTGTGCTCTTTCCTCTCATAAACCCAACCTGCTACTCACGTATATCTATCAGCTCTCTCAACCTTCCTTCCCATCCGCTGGAATTTTTTTAAAACAAGCAGTTTTTAATTTGCCTTGTATAAATTACACCAAGTCTTATTATGTCAGGGACAATAAAATAGGGTCTGGAGAAAAGATTAGGGGGAACAATGGGTTAATTGCTCAAAATTTAAGAGAATGTAGTCGCAGCACAGCAAAAGATCAACTGAACTTTCTAAATAGGTTTTCCACAAACACTGCAACATTTGTGGAAAACGTTGCAATAACATGGGCCAATTGAATGAAGGTTTCTTACGAGACAGTATCCCAATCTGGAATAAATATTGCTAGGTCCAGGTGTTGTGGACAAGAGCAATGTCACTTAGGAAGAAGTATTGGGTTGCATTTTCTCATAGTACATCAAAATACATCCTTTAAAAGACCAACTCTCTGGGTTCCAGCGTTACTTTGACCCAGGGTCATTAGGCAGTCCATTTGTGGAAAGAGGGAGTAGAATATTAGGATTTTTATAAGCAGTGTCTCTAAACTCAGACAGAACAAAAAGACCAACTCTTTGGGTTCCTGCGTTAGCAAAGTATTACTTTGATCCAGGGTCATTAGGTAGTCCATCTGTGGAAAGAGGGAGTAGAATATTAGGATATATATAAGCAGATGTCTCTACACTCAGACAGGAACACATAAGTCATCCAAACAAATAATTAAATTCTTTCCCTCAAGATCACAATGTTAAGTCACTGCCATGCCAGTATGTTAATTAATTACAAGGCCACTTGTTCATATGAGTTCCAATGTCCTCATATATGGCCTGATCATCAAAGGGTTAGCTAAAACCTCACTTCATCACTTCTGACTAGTCAAATTTTATAGGGTAATGCTGACATTAGTTCTTTTATACATATGTTTATTTAAATTCTTTTGGATAATAAAATGTGTTGTACATGTTTATTCACTTTTCGTGGGTTTTTACAATGTAATGTATACAACATAAAACTGATATCTACAACGTAATTAAGGCTAAAATATATACAGTATATGAATAGTAAATTTTTTCAACATCTCCATACAAGGACAATACATACATATGTTAAATATACAGTACTGTACATGCAAAAATAATACTACAACTTGAGGAATACATGAAAAACATTATATATAACTGTCATCTCATTACAAAATTTCCTTCTAAAACACTTTGACAATTCGAATGATGTGTTACTTACTTGTAACTCGTAAAAGTACAAACTCCTGTTTTGCTACAATAATCATTGGAACAGCCCCAAAATTCTACTATGACCAAATGTACATAACTCACTTGACAACAGCATGTTGGGATATTGTTTACTCTGTAAGTGAGG
Source organism: Macrobrachium rosenbergii (assembly GCF_040412425.1). NCBI lineage: Eukaryota > Metazoa > Arthropoda > Malacostraca > Decapoda > Palaemonidae > Macrobrachium > Macrobrachium rosenbergii. The sequence goes on along the minus strand of NC_089746.1, from coordinate 8,487,881 downwards.
TCTCCTTATGTAACGTATTTTCATAGCACTGTACAGGCAACTTTATTCAAATATATTTTGAAGATAAGCAACCTTACAAATAACTTCTGGTCAAAGCAGACCAGTGATTATATTGACTGATTGATTATGAAATTTAGGTCTTGAAGACCAAGCGCCGGGACCCATCAGGATTATTCAGCGCTGTAATGAAGGTTACAATAAGTCTCTTATCCAGAATCACCGGGAACAAGACATTTCTGGATAACTGACCCTAGGCCTAAAGCATGGCCTAGTCTTGACAAAGTCATAATACGGATAGATATAAACTATAACATACAAAAATCACATCATACATTAAAAATGTTGATGATGCTACGGAAACAATATTTAGTAAAGAAAGGTAAATGTTAAACCCATTTCTGACAAATTACTAAACTGGCTGTAATATTACTATTGCCTTTGGAATCCTGTATGTCTTAAAGGCAGGTGTGGCCAATGTATGGGAGTCACCAAAAATAGCATTCTATATATATAAAATGTACTCAATATATAAAAGTAAAAACTAGTAAATGAAAAAGCTAAACGTTTTATACTGCTGATTCTTGAATCTCTATCATCAGTTACTGTAAACTATGCATAGCTTAGGTTAGCCTGGAACAATTCATCATGGGAAACTGCATCTACACTATGAAAGTAACATGGGATGTTGCTGAATGGAGAGTACAACAAACCAACTGATTTGGGTACTGACTGTTAAAACAAAATAGTTAAATGTTTCATTCACTAGAAGTCTTGACATTTCACTACAGTAGGTTATGCTATCCTAAATAGTCTAAGGATAAACATCAAATGCAAAAATAAGGTGGCCAACATATCAAATGAACAATATAGGTGGTCAATGAAAATATAGTAGTAATATTTAGTAAATCAGTCTAAAATGTTTTACGCTGATACTTCTTGAATACTAGTTATTCGAGTTAAGTTTATAATGAGCAATTTATGAGAGCACTTGGAATACGATAACAGTCTCTCTGCCACACAACCAAACTAAAAAATACTCTGGTGGCGGTACGTTTCATAATACAGCAAATCCACTCATCTGCAATCCTGATTCTGAAGTTAAAATCAAGTCTCCACTCTACAAGACTCTTGGAAGAGAGCAGGGACTGAGATAAAAAAAGAAATAAAAATGTAACGAACCCACTGAACAAGTTGAGAGGTGAAGGGTTTCTTTGACACAATGTGTCACAGGTATCAACAACCTTTCCCCCCTCCCAAGCTGAAGGAGTAAAGTCTCCTATGAGAATGATTCATGGGTGGAATTTTGCTCAATATCATTTTACTTAGTGGACTAACAACATAAATGAGTAAAATCTTAACCCTTTCAGGGTGAACTTTTCTATTCATGTACTAAGCTAGTCATAAATTTCTGGCTACCAAACATATCTTGAGTTAAACATGAATTGTCCATTGTAAGAAAACACCTATTAATATGCTGTACATCTGGAATATGGCTTGAAAGAGGTTCTACATATAAACATTTACTGTAATGGATGCATAATACAATGAACTCATATGAGGGTATTTCTACCCATACATCTAAATATAATATTCTCAAACATTCCTTTTCATGAGACGTCCTCCAAAACTTGTTCACCCAGTTATTCCTGGTTTTCATGGGTTCAATGATGGGAAAATCTGCAGGCATCAAATAACTGGTCAACAGACTTTTTTTGGAAGTGCCCACAAGGGGTGAAAATGAATATCTTCAAATCCACAAGAAAATAAAATAGTGAAGCAATTTGTAAGTGCTCACTGCAGTAGGAAAATCGAGATCTTCTAATCTGAAAGTAAACAGAATATTGAAGCAATTGCCACAGAATTATAATACATTAAAACAAATGCAAAAAATACAGTATGAAAAGATGAAACCTATGGCATTTATTTGTCATGTTTTTCAACATGAAAACACATTTTCTGTAAGTTCCTCTCATGGTGACATGTCTCTGATACTGAACAAGTACACCATCTTATTCACCTGATTTATGGAACTCATACTGAAAGTAGGAAAATGAAGTTTTCATAATAAAATTAATATTGTAATACTTACCTGAACACCTGAATTAGCCCTGGTAACTGACCAGCCCGAACTATATCCCCATAATTTTACCCACAAAGTGGGTAATTAACTGTCAGTGTTACAAACGCTACATGAAAAATCTTGTCAAATGAGTTACCTGAGGTACTGTTGACAACATCGCTGCAAATACCGGCCGACAGAGGCCGTATTATGATCTCGCCTCTCGAGATCGACAGGTTCTAAACGAAACAAGCAATTGGGCTGTAATGACTGACGAGAGGTGACAAACAAAGGAGGGAGGAGCAGAACAAATACAAAAAAAGTTACCTTAATATTAGTTTATTACAAATTAGTTATATACATATTTACAGTCGAGTCAGGTTCAATTAAAATAAACACAAATGAATGATTCAGTAAAATATAAAAGTCCAGTAAACAAACTGAAAATAAATTAATAAATTAACAAACAACACTTGGGCAATAACCAGGCAGCATAAACATAACATGAACAGGCAACATAAATATAAAATCTAGCAGCACAAAACATAATACAAAAGCAGTATGATCAATAATACTCGAGCAGCATAATACATATCACACAAACGTTACATTTAAGAGAGTACAAAAATAATTCAAAACATTGAATCAAAAAGCAAGTCCAAATAAATTACATGAATTACAAAACTCATCAGGCAAGCTTAAATACGCAAAACAAACAGTACATAAATGGCCAAAAATTAGATAGGCTATCTTAAACAGTCAGCAAAGCAATATACATCACATGAAAAAATACAGTCAGCAAAGCAATAAACAATCACATGAAAAATACGAACAGCCGGAGTTACATAAACATCCACAGACGAAGCTGCAACACAGGAACACTGCAGGACAACAAAGACAGAGCCGATACGGCAACCATCTAGACCTCAAGCACAGTCCTCCAACTCCAGGCGCCCATGACAGAGTCGACACGACAACCATCATGGCCAAAAACAACCTCCGCTGCTCTGCTGACGTCCTCCTCCAATAACGTTGACCAAGACAGAGCCGACACGGCAACCTTCTCGTCCTCAAAAACTCGCCATTGCTCTGCTGCCGGGACCTGACTCGCAGGTAAGGATACCTGCTGCTGCTACCCCAACGGACTCTCTGCTGCCCTCAACCTGACTTGTTGCTGCTACGAACCTGACTTGTTGCTCTTACGAACCTGACTTGTTGCTGTTGCGAACCTGACTGACGAAGTCTGACGCCATCCAACAGACGTCAACTCGCCAGCAAGAAAAACAAAGAAAACAAAGGAGGCAACAATCCACCAAGGGAACAATCGGCAAACGATTGTTCCTAATACCTCCCCACCTAACAGAAAAAAAAATTTACAATAAAAATTTTTTTTTACAAACAAAATACTCTTCACCAATGCTGCCACACCCCCACCAGCCAAAACAGAACCAACCCTGGCCTAAGGTCGCCAATATTATGATCTCGCCTCTCGAGATCGACAGGTTCTAAACGAAACAAGCAATTGGGCTGTAATGACTGATGAGAGGTGACAAACAAAGGAGGGAGGAGCAGAACAAATACAAAAAAGTTACCTTAATATTAGTTTATTACAAATTAGTTATATAAATATTTACAGTCGAGTCAGGTTCAATTAAAATAAACACAAATGAATGATTCAGTAAAATATAAAAGTCCAGTAAACAAACTGAAAATAAATTAATAAATTAACAAACAACACTTGGGCAATAACCAGGCAGCATAAACATAACATGAACAGGCAACATAAATATAAAATCTAGCAGCACAAAACATAATACAAAAGCAGTACGATCAATAATACTCGAGCAGCATAATACATATCACACAAACGTTACATTTAAGAGAGTACAAAAATAATTCAAAACATTGAATCAAAAAGCAAGTCCAAATAAATTACATGAATTACAACACTCATAAGGCAAGCTTAAATACGCAAAACAAACAGTACATAAATGGCCAAAAATTAGATAGGCTATCTTAAACAGTCAGCAAAGCAATATACATCACATGAAAAAATACCATCAGCAAAGCAATAAACAATCACATGAAAAATACGAACAGCCGGAGTTACATAAACATCTACAGACGAAGCTGCAACACAGGAACACTGCAGGACAACAAAGACAGAGCCGATACGGCAACCATCTAGACCTCAAGCACAGTCCTCCAACTCCAGGCGCCCATGACAGAGTCGACACGACAACCATCATGGCCAAAAACAACCTCCGCTGCTCTGCTGACGAGACCTGCTGATGTCCTCCTCCAATAATGATGACCAAGACAGAGCCGACACGGCAACCATCTCGTCCTCAAAAACTCTCCATTGCTCTGCTAGCAGGACCTGACTCGCAGGTAAGGATACCTGCTGCTGCTACCCCAACGGACTCTCTGCTGCCCTCAACCTGACTCGTTGCTGCTACGAACCTGACTTGTTGCTGTTACGAACCTGAATGACGAAGTCTGACGCCATCCAACAGACGTCAACTCGCCAGCAAGAAAAACAAAGAAAACAAAGGAGGCAACAATCCACCAAGGGAACAATCGGTAAACGATTGTTCCTAACAGGCCGACATCCCCAACTGAGTCACTCACTATCAAAAATTGAAGTGGGGAGGAGGGTGGGAATCTTTTAAGTGTTCAAGTATTACAATATTAGTTTATGAAAACTTCGTATTGCAATACACTCCCTGAACACCTGAGTTAGCCTGATTAACAAAATTTTAATGGAGGTGGGATCAATCTAATTCAGCCCGACCTGCCAATGGAGAATAAGCAGGTAACTCATTATCAACCTACTATGTGTAAATGTATGTGTAAATGTATGTCACCATATCAAACAATGCTTTCGGTGAAGAGACATGCTGGAGGGAGACCCATCTACGTTGTGGCACGCCCCCTTTATACAACTGCAGAGATGGTAGCTCACTGATCTGCTCTGCATAAAGGTAAGGCCACACCGGACGCGGCAAGCGTTGAGGTAGAGGTACGACTTGGGCGGGAGAGCAGCGTCAAAGCGACACATGGCCACACCAGAAACGCCACCCTCCCACGCATCACTCCCAGCAGTCGAAGCTATCCTTCTGTGCAAGCATGTCATTATCACGTTTGGGCAGGAAATTGCTTTTAATCGAAAACCTAAGTGCTAAACTTGACGATAGACTGTACAAAAGAGTGTGGATTCACGATTTCAATAAGCAGAGAAGGGAAAGAAGTGAATTTTACAATTTATATTGCCAGTCTCGTTTATACGAAGACAAATTTTATGAATATTTACGTATGACCCAACGATCTTTTGATTCTTTGCTTGCAATACTAGAAGTCAGGCTCACAAAACAAACGACGAACTATAGGCAGCCCATCTCTCCCGAAGAGAGACTAGTAATAACTTTAAGGTAAGTGAAAAGAAATATGGGTTTGAAGATTTTATTATTACAAAACTACTGCAAATAAGGTTATTTCCTGAGAGAGAGATACTTAGAAAAAATAAAGGAATCTGAATTAATTGCAAATTATACAAAACTAAATTAATAATTGGCTGCATTGTGCTGAAATAAAACAATTACCAGCATTCAAAAAAAGTAGCTCAATGGTAAACCTTACATAAAAGAAAGTAACATAGGCCTACACAAGGAAAAGTCGTTTTGTTTATTCATTCATTGTTGATATTAATGAAACAAGTACAAAGTAGCACGAAAACTTCATAAACTGGTGATACTGTACTGAGAATTTGTATAGGTAACAAGTCTATGGGGGCTGAACAGGGCTTATTTGTGAGTGCAAAATAGTCGGCTCATGGACGTTTATGTAGGGATTGGGAGTCGACTGCATGGCACCGATGGTCACATTTGAGGGCCACTCATTCTGTTCTGCCTCTTCCATTTCTTTTAAGAAAAGATTTTGTATTTGTGATCTTATGCGGAGCTTCTTTGTAGTATTTAGTTTCTTCATGTAAGGTAGCAGACTTTTGAAGAACAGCAAATCTTCATTATCAGACTCTTCCTGATCCTTTCTTAAGAATTCTAACTTCTGTTTTTCAATTTCAATGAGTTGCTCATTTTTTCTTGCCACGTAATCTAGATTTGGTCTTCGCCGCTTATTAGACGACGAAGGTTTTGTTTGCCAACTAATATCTTGAGATGTTGACCCGTTGTCAAGGGAAAGAGATGGAGACGGTGGCCTAGAAGTATGTGACATGAACGACTGAGAAACATGACTTGCATCCGATTCAGTGTCATCACCAGCTACAGACTGGTCATCTTCAGTTACTTGGGTGTTTTCTCCTTGGCTCAAATTGGAGCTCCTAGATGCTGGCCGATAAATGTCTTTCAAAAATGACAACTGAGTGAAGTAGGGCCACGTACTATGAACCATTTCAGAAGCTCCATCACCAGATCTGGGGTTTTCCAATTTCTTAATTTCTTTTCTATAATAGTCTTTCAGGTTTTTCCATTTTCTTTTAGCAGAAATCTCTGAAAGGTACATTAAAAGATACATCAATAAACCAGAAAGTAACATAAGCCTATGCAAGTTTAAAAAAAAATATCAAGTAATAAGTTCATGATAAACATAATGATCAGCTAATATTAGCGATACGTTAATCATCATAAAAAAACAATAGCTTTACTTGTTTTTCTCTCCTTTTCAGGTTTCTCGCTACTGGTGAATCGTTTCGATCTTTGGCTTTGCGTTTTCGTCGTGGTAGAAGCACTATTTCAGGCATTGTAAAGGAAACTTGTAATATTATTTGGGAGGCTCTTAACAATGATTATTTACCATATCCAACTAAGGAAATTTGGCTTGCAACCGCAGAAAATTTTTACAAGAAATGGAATTTTCCCAACTGCATTGGAGCATTGGATGGGAAGCATATTGAAATAAAGTGTCCTGCCAGGAGTGGTTCGACATACTACAATTATAAAAAATTTTTCTCTATATCTCTGCAAGCACTGGCAGACGCTGATGGCAAACTTGTTGCAATTGACGTTGGTGGGGTTGGTAGGCAGAGTGACTCGGGACTTTTCAGATCATCTGATTTGTACAGACTTTTGGAGTCTGGACAACTTAATATCCCAGACCCATCTATACTTCCTGATACTGATGTGAAAGTTCCCTATGTCATTATAGCTGACGAAGGATACCCCTTGTTACCATACCTTATGAGGCCATTTCCTCAAAGGAACTTGGATGACCAAAGGAGAATATTTAATTACCGTCTATCAAGAGCCCGCAGAACTGTAGAATGTAGTTTTGGTGTACTAACAAATAAATGGAGGTTATTATCTAAGCAGATTGAGACAGATGTTACCACCGCAGTAATGATTGTTAAAGCAGTATGCATATTACACAATTATGTTATAGATAAGGAAGGGCCAAACTCAGGTTTCTCACATGCCACTGAAGAGATGATACAAAGCGCAGTAGCATGTACAAGACCCCAAGGCCGGCTACTAAACAGTGCTTTGAATATCAGGGAAGCCTTCTCGAATTATTTCACTGGAGTTGGAAGAGTTCCATGGCAAAATGATTTAGCCTTACCAGGCAATATAATTGCGGCAAATATGACATAAAGTTAATAAAAATTCATTGTTCATTATAATTTCAGAATTATTTAGTATTTGCATGAAATATATTGTTAAAACATATGAAAGTTTTTCATTTGAAATATCCCTACTTCATCTTTTAGATCTTGTCTGGTTATCTTTCCAGCTTCATGGATGGAAAAAATCCCCCCTCTGTCTTTCTATATATATATACTGTATATGGGCCTATATATATGCTATATAGAAATTATATAATATATATATATATATATATATATATATATATATATATATATATATATATATATATATATATATATATATATATATATATATATATATATATATATATATATATATATATATATATATATATATATATATATATATATATATATATATATATATATATATATATATATATATATATATATATATATATATATATATATATATATATATATATATATATATATATATATATATATATATATATATATATATATATATATATATATATATATATATATATATATATATATATATATATATATATATATATATATATATACACACACACACACGAAAAGGCACACGCACCATTTTAACTTACCATCAATAAGCAGTTGATTGCTTATATCTTCCCAATGCTTTTTTAACACAATGTTATTTTTGTGGAGTGGGTCACTGGGATCCCACAAAGCTCTCCTCCGAAACACCTCCCCAATTAATTCCTCTGTCGCCATTATGTCCAATCACGACCGACTGAATACGTGACACTTCGGCAACTGATGGAAAATGGCGTGGTCTTGGGTGAAGACGCCGGGAACCGCCGCGGTATTTTAAAACATGTTACATCGCTTGGCGGTTGCTGCAGAGGGTCGAGTCTTCCCGCTGGCCCGGTGTGGCCACTCACATAAGATACGTTACATTTCAAATCGCCGCAGGAACCTCTTCCCTGCAACCTCCACGCTCACCGCGTCTGGTGTGGCCTCACCTTAAGATATCTGTTTAGTCATACACTCACCATATCAATCAGTGGTTTCGGTGAAGAGACATGCTGGAGAGTACTTTCATCGTCAATCAGGTCAGTACTGTCTCAGTCCATCAACCTCCCATGTGGCTCTTCAGAACCTCTCATGTATGGAGGAGTACGATGAACCTCCCATGTGGCTATTCAGAACCTCTCATGTATGGAGGGGAATGAAGCAGTGTGCCGAGCCGCTGATCCTCCGGATAAGGCCCAACATTCGATGAGCAAAGCAGTATCTCTGCGCTGATGAAAGAGCCTAACCTCCTAGAGAACCCCCTTGGACTCTCGTAGGGATATTATCAAAGACTAAGATACTTTAAGACATTAAACCTTACTAAACCTAAGTTCATATGATTATACTATTACTGCTGCCTTAGATTCTAATGACTAAAAGGAATTCCTCTATCTGGTTAACCTAAGAACCTCCGCACTACCTCAGCTAAATGAACGCGCCCTAGATAATAGAGTTAGCCACTACACACAGACTAAGAGAATAACCCTCCAGTGAGGCGAACTGAACGTCTCTTAAGTAAAAGGAAGTAAACACTGAGATGGACTTCCAAGAAGCCACCTCCAGGATAGAAGACACTGGACAATTCCTTAGAATGGAAGATGAAGTGGCCATACTCCGAATACTGTGCGCTCGGGGTAATACAGAGCCTGAAGACGACGAAGAAGAACCCTGAGAAGCCTGGGAAATCATCTCACTCAGAAAGTAACTAATCGCATTCTTTAACAGTGGACGGGAAGGATTCCGCGGAGAGATGAGAAGTGTACGCGGACACGGACAGAGTTTCTCAACCTTTGACAAATAGACTTTTAATGCTTGCACCGGACATAAGGACATCTCCGCTGGATCGCCAGTAACGAACTCTTTCAGATACAGAACCCTAAACGAACGAGGTAGAGGGTTAACCTCCGACTCCGACTTCGCCACGAATTTTGGAAGAGACAAATAGATATCATTTCCTGCCTAGGAAGCCAGTCTAGAAACTGCCTGAAGCTCGCCCACCTTTCTAGCTGTAGTTAAAGCAGTAAGAAAAAACACCTTCTAATCAGTTGTCTTAACGTTAGAACTTCCGACAAATCCCATGGAGGAGTCCAAGTCGGTAAGACAGGACGTTTATAATCTTATATTAACATTAATAAATCATGGATGATCTTGCTACTAGAAATTTTTGGGAAGATGGAAACTACATGTACTGCTAAGCGTTGAGCGGTAGCCAGCAATAGCTGAATATGAAAGAACCTTGACTTTCCAAAGGAATAAAAGAAAATCAGCTATTTTAGCTATGAAAGGTCTAGAGATGGAATGACCTTCCTCAGGACACCAGCTTCTATACATTGTCCTGCTGACCTGGTAAAGCTTATGGGTTGACTTTCTCCAGATGAAAGAAAGCTGTCTAGACACAGCTTTAGAGAGTCTAGTCTGCCTAGCTGCTTGCTCAGCAGTCGCCTAGCAACCAGGTTCAGCATGTGAGGGTCTGGATGACAATGGTGAAAATGTGGTTGTCTGAGAAGATCTTCCGCACGGGAAGGAACATCGGAACTTCCATAAGGAGCTTAGGAGTTCCGGAAACCAAGGGCGTAGGGCCAGCAAGGAGCAATTAGAATCACAGACGTCTTGACACTCTCCCGCAATTTCCTGATTACCTTATGAATGAGACCAAATGGAGGAGAGCATACACCTGCATGTGATTTCAATTTTGTAACATCGCAACCGTGCCTATCGACATGGGGTCCACCACTGGTGAGAAATAAACCGGAGGACGATGGTTTAATCTCGTCGCGAAAAAGTCCACAAATGCTGGCCTCTTCCGGAGAACCTGACATACTACTTCCTGAGCCAAAGTCCACTCTCCCCCTCAATACCTGACAAGAGCGACTTAACGAGTCGGCCAGCACGTTGAGACTCCCCGATACAAGTTGGGGAAGAAGAGACACTTTCCGTACTTCGCACCTTTTCGGGACTCTATGTGTTATAGTACTGAGTTCTGTTGATCTTGATCCCTGCCGAGCTCTTCAGATACGACACAGAGTTACGTTGTTGCAAAACAGAGCCACTAATCTGTTGCAATCTAGGACTGAAAAACACCTGAGGGCTTCCTTTACAGCCCAGAGTTCCCGAAGATCTACTGACTCCTCTCGTTCCCGATCCCTCCAGAGGCCCGAAGCCTGGGTTTCCTCCAAGGTTGTTTCCCACCCTTGATCTGAGGCATCTGAGTACAGATGAATGTCGGGAAGAGGGGAGTCGATAGACCTTCCAGGTGTCAGATGCACTTCTGAACACCACAGAAGATCCAACAGGCAAGAATCAGTCCAGACTATAACTACGTTTCCGTTGCAGAAGTCCCAGAGATTCCTGAGACATACCTGAAGAGAAACGCCTCCAAAGACGAGACCCTGGAATTAAAAGATAGAAAAGACATTCTCCCTAAGAGGCTTCTCCAAGCTGGTACCGGCTGCTCCCTGTTGGAAAGGAACACCTCTACTAGCTGAAGGATCGACTGGATCCTCTCCGGGGTTGGGAAAAAAACTTCAAAGGAAGAGAGAGTATCCTCAACCCTGAAAGGTTATAGATTATGGTGGAACCAGGCAACTCTTGGCAAAGATCAGACAAATTCATAGTATCTTGCATAGATTCAATAAGAAGTCCCTCACCCTTACTAGCTCCTCTAAAGGAGGCAAGGATCAGCCAAGGGCTAGATACTTCGACATTCTGTGTCCTCAACGATGCATAGCTGCCGACACCAGAGACATGAGTTAGTAGCCACAAAGTTTGTCATACTGGCCACATCACCTGAACCCTGAGCAGCCACACGAATCATATAGCCTGCTGTGACGCTACTGCTGACGACGACGACACAAAATTGACCATGGAGGAGTGTTACGGTCTCACTACCTCAAGATCAACAGGTTCTAGACAAAACAATCAACTGGGCTGTAATGACTAACGAGAGGTGACAAACAAAGGAGGAAGGAGCAAAACAAAACCAAAAAGTAACCTTAATACTAATTTATTATTTACAAAATTTACAAGTGAGTCAGTCAGGTCCAGGAGAGAAAAACTTACAATGATCGAAAATAAACAAATAACAGACGCAGCAAGATCAAATTTACGTAATTAAATTTTACATAAATCCATAAACAAAACAGAAGCAGCAACATACAAAAAAATAGGCAGCATAATAAATACATGAGCAAACCAATAGAAAATCAAACAGCATAATCAGTAAAACAAACACTGCAGGACAACTACGACGGAGCCAACATGACAACCGTCTAGTCCTCAGGAGCAATTCTCCAACACTGGATGCCCATGACAGAGTCGAGACGACAACCATCACATCCAAAAATGCTCTCCGCTGCTCTGCTACTGAGACTTGCCACTGCCCTGGACCTGACTGATGAAGTCTGACACCATCCAACAGACGTCAACTCACCAGCAAGAAAAAAAAAAAACACAAATAAAGGAGGCAACAAGGGAACAATCAGCCAACGATTGTTCTCACACCTCCCTACCTAACAGAAAAAAAAAATTTCAAGTTTTTTTTTTTTACAACCACAAAAATACAACCCCCCATGCTGCCACACCCCCGCCAGCCAAAACAGAACCAACCCAGACCTAAGGTCTCACTATCTCGAGATCAACAGGTTCTAGGCAAAACAAGCAATTGGGCCGTAATGACTAATGAGAGGTGACAAACAAAGGAGGAAGGAGCAAAACAAAACCAAAAAGTAACCTTAATATTAATTTATTATTTACAAAATTTACAAGTGAGTCAGTCAGGTCCAGGAGAGAAAAACTTACAATGATCGAAAATAAACAAATAACAGACGCAGCAAGATCAAATTTACGTAATTAAATTTTACATAAATCCATAAACAAAACAGAAGCAGCAACATACAAAAAAATAGGCAGCATAATAAATACATGAGCAAACCAATAGAAAATCAAACAGCATAATCAGTAAAACAAACACTGCAGGACAACTACGACGGAGCCAACATGACAACCGTCTAGTCCTCAGGAGCAATTCTCCAACACTGGATGCCCATGACAGAGTCGAGACGACAACCATCACATCCAAAAATGCTCTCCGCTGCTCTGCTACTGAGACTTGCCACTGCCCTGGACCTGACTGATGAAGTCTGACACCATCCAACAGACGTCAACTCACCAGCAAGAAAAAAAAAAAACACAAATAAAGGAGGCAACAAGGGAACAATCAGCCAACGATTGTTCTCACACCTCCCTACCTAACAGAAAAAAAAAATTTCAAGTTTTTTTTTTTTTTACAACCACAAAAATACAACCCCCCATGCTGCCACACCCCCGCCAGCCAAAACAGAACCAACCCAGACCTAAGGTCTCACTATCTCGAGATCAACAGGTTCTAGGCAAAACAAGCAATTGGGCCGTAATGACTAACGAGAGGTGACAAACAAAGGAGGAAGGAGCAAAACAAACCAAAAAGTAACCTTAATATTAATTTATTATTTACAAAATTTACAAGTAAGTCAGGTCCAGGAGAGAAAACTTAAAATGATCGAAAATAAACAAATAACAGAGGCAGCAAGGTAAAATTTGCATAATTAAATTTTACATAAATTCATAAACAAAACAGGAGCAGCAACATACAAAAAAAATAGGCAGCATAATAAATACATCAGCAAACCAATAGAAAATCAAACATCATAATCAGTAAAACAAACACTGCAGGACAACTACGACGGAGCCGACACAACAACCGTCTAGTCCTCAGGAACAATTCTCCAACACTGGACACCCATGACAGAGTCGAGACGACAACCATCACGTCCAAAAATCCTCACCGCTGCTCTGCTGCTGAGACTTGCCACTACCCTGGACCTGACTGACGAAGTCTGACTCCATCCAACAGACATCAACTCACCAACAAGAAAGGAAAACACAAATAAAGGAGGCAACAAGGGAACAATTGGCCAACGATTGTTCTCACAAGGAGACATCCTCCTCTCTAAAAAGACTGTTGGAAAACACAAAAGACGCCCTCAACGGAACCCTCTTATGTGTGTCTGGACAGTGAGGCGGAAGATGATTTAAAATGAAGTCCCTTCTCTTCTTGCCAAAGAACGTTGTACAGCCAGCCGAAATGTTAGCCTGGTATGCCAACCATATCGAAACCGAAGTGATGCGGATGTCAAACAGAACAGGATCGGAGGGAATATTTCCATCTTGTTTGAGAAACCTCATCAACCCAGACAACATCCACATAGAGTGGGACAAGGCCTAAGGCTGGCCGTGAAAAGTGTCCTCCAAAACACAAGCCTCACGAGATGTAACCGCTACCAAACGATTTAATGAAGGAACCCGAGGGAGAAGAGCCTCAACAGATTTGTTGACAGGAACTCAGACACCGGCACAAGGGTTACCAGCTACCCTATAGAACCCCTTCCAATTAGGAAGCAAGGTTGAATCCTCTCTACCCGACCCGATAAGAGAGTCTGCCTCCCTCAAAGCCTGCTCGACTCGGCCAAACCAGGCCAGTTTACTTGATGTTTGGGAGACTACAGGTTTAGTTGCATACGATTCAAACACTGCTTGGTTTGGTTGTGTAGGTTCCTCAGGAGCCTGGACTGCAGAGAGAGAGAATGGATAAAGTCCACCATCCGCTTATACTCGCTTTCATTCGCTGGAGAAAAACCTATATATGATACCAGCTCCTCTTCTTCGAAAGAGCATTCTCTGTCAGACTGGTCCGACCAAACTGGGACAGAAAAAGAGACAGACTGACCACCTGCAAGAGCTGCACCCGATAACCCGGAACTTGCTACACCTGGATGTGCGAGACCAACATACCTGACCCCATCATACCCGAGCCAACCATAACCCGGTTGCGCAAACCCTGTACCAACTAAAGCCGATGACAAAACTCAAATTAGTCGCACTCGACTGCGCAATCCCGCAACACCCAGCAATGATGACGTAACACCTGGAACGACCACACCTGGAACAACCACACCTGGGTGACAAACACCCACCCCTGCGAGTGGAGAGGCCACAACACCCAATCCACCCAACGCCAGATGAACCAACGCGGCACCAGGACGGGTATCCAGAGCTGAAGTCGCATTGATTAAGGGAGAGGGAACTCCCTGATGACCCGGACCCAAAGCCGAACCCACAGTGAACACCTTAGAAGGAGGAACAGAAAGAGCCGCAGGAAGAGTTGAGAAAGAAGTAGAAGGAGAGAAAAAGAAAGAAGCCACACTCAGAACACCTACTGCCGACATTGGACAGGTGGAGAACATACCAACTGGTCTGGTACTCAAAGGTGTTTCTCGTAACAAGCTACGAGCTGCGGAACCAATGGGGACCGAAGAAGGAAAATTACCCGCTACTCTAGTGAAAGGAGAGGCTGAGGACACCATCGGTACTGATACACTCAACGATGGTGCAGAAGAAACACCAAATGCTGTAGCATTCGCAAGAACCACGGTGGACACATTGTTTTTAAACACAGTAAAGGATGAAAATACGGAGTTGTGGAAGACTCCGCAACCGCTTGTCAAGCACCTAGACCAGAAGCCTGAGAAAACTACAAGACCCGTGTAAAGAGCTAAAGAAAACCGCCCTGCCAAAGGTAC
The DNA here is from genome assembly GCF_040412425.1 of Macrobrachium rosenbergii. NCBI lineage: Eukaryota > Metazoa > Arthropoda > Malacostraca > Decapoda > Palaemonidae > Macrobrachium > Macrobrachium rosenbergii. The sequence continues at coordinate 8,472,580 of NC_089746.1, read as the reverse complement.
ACCTTACCTCAACCCCGAAGAGAGAGAGGGAGCCGTCGAAACTACAACATAACAGGGTTGAACCAATGGAAATTCTTTGCTCTGCTGAGTTAATGGCAAAGAAAACAGGATGAGCGAGAGAAGACTCCGAAGAGCTCTCCGAAGAGTGACCAGATAAAGAAGATTCTGTGAAGACATTGGAAGAAGGCTTTGAAGAAAGCAGGGAAAAAAGTTAAGCTCAGAAGCAGCAGAAGAAGCCATGGTTTTTAGAGAAAGAAACTAGACCAACTCTCCTCCCCCCTGATAATCTTGACAGACATCATTAGCAAACTCAGGAAAATACTTCAAGATGTGATTGTGAATATTGGAAATCCCAAATTTGAAAACATTGCCTAACTAGTAATCTACTGTATAACCCTGTGACAAACCCAACGATTCTGCATTATACTGAGCCAAATTGAAAACCTGATCTCCAGAATTACCACCACCTCAAGACGAACCAAACTCATCCACCGAAGGAAAAGGAACCTTCGAAGACGAAGGAGCATTCTCCAACACTTCAGAACCCGACAAACCCGAAACCACATCCGAACGATGAACCACGGACTTAGAAACCTTCCACTTCTCTTCCTGAACACTTCCTAACCTATTTTCCCTACCAAAAGTTCGCCTGATGCGGGACACACCCACAAAGCAAGGCGAACAACAATTGGGGATATCGGAGACTCGGCCTCTGTCGGCTGGTATTTGCAGCGGCATTGTCAACAGTACCTCAGGTAACTAATTTGACAAGATTTTTCCTATGGCGTTGGTAACGCTGACAGTTAATTACCCACTTTGTGGGTAAAATTATGGGGATATAGTTCGGGCTGGTCAGTGACCAGGGCTAATTCAGGTGTACAGGGAGTGTAGTGCAATATTTTTACTACTTCATCAGAAGTAATACCCATCTTTAACTATTTCTTAACTGCTTAATCTTACTTAACTGTCCAATTGCAATCATGCTATTGAGGATTTGCCTATCACCAGTGAACAACTAAAATGCATATTTAATTGCAAATGAGACCTAACAGCTTCACAGTTCAGGGCTGCACCATAGTATAGGAGAGCTAGGAAAATTTCAGGAGCTTTAAAAATTTGGAATGACACTTTAAAAAAGACAAAATTATCCTAAAAGTCTTATAACCATCATTGCCTCCTGCTCCTAGCATCCTCTGTTTGTTCTTGGGCAAATGTATGTTTCTAATAAACTACAAACAGGAACACATTGACATAAAAGATTTTGGTCATTTTATATTTCCTTGGTCATTCCAATAATGCTACAAATTTTCTATACACACAAGCACAGTGCACACACATATTTATATATATATATATATATATATATATATATATATATATATATATATATATATATATATATATATATATATATATATATATATATAAATATATATATATATATATATATATATATATATATATATATATATATATATATATATATATATATATATATATATATATATATATATATATATATATATATATATTGTTTTATCTATTTTTTTTTAGAATTTTCAATTCTTTTCATATTACTGTATTGAATAGTAAACATTGTACCAAAAAATTGTGCCAATGAAAAAACATCATGAAAGACAAATGAAGAATCTGAGATGGGTGAGCTTCACAAATATGACAAACATTAAAGGTTTGTGCATAACTTGAGAGAGAGAGAGAGAGAGAGAGAGAGAGAGAGAGAGAGAGAGAGAGAGAGAGAGAGAGAGAGAGAGAGAGAGAGAGAGAGAGATTGAAAATTCCTTCTGAATCTTGATCAATGACTTATCACAGACTTTCTTATTAAGGATAAATCCCTTCAGCCTAAAACAGGCAAGTCAGGTAAAATGATGCTAACATCTGCATGTATAATTATGGGAGTGAATATCATATGCCAGAAGTGCACAAGTTCCCAAGACCAATGTAGTTGAACATAAGTCTTATAGGATGGATCACACCAGCAGTCTAGATAACTCCAATAACAGTATTATACCACATACAGCAGAAAACAAATATAAACTGGTTCCTAAGTAACAATGTAGATAATGTTTATAAAAGAAATGAGATGTCACTGAAAAGCATCTAAAGATTAGGACTTAAGGCACCACCATATGGACAAATAAGTTTTGCAATGAATGTACACACCACGGAGATATATTGCATATAACTGTCTTCAAGACCCTCCAGGGGACATGTATCTATCATAATTTTATCATTCTCTAAATGTCACATATAAAAATTACTTTCAAACACATATTAACACTTACATTAACAAAAAAATCCAAAAGCTTAAAAAGCAATAGAACAAAAATTATAAAAATAAATAACTTCGGTTCCAAAAAATAAACCTCTAATACCTGAAATGATGACTGCAAGGTAACTACCAGAAAGACCTGCCAGAGGGCACTCCCTGCAAAAATGATCAAATGATTTTAATCAAATGAATTTATGGCAATTCCTGACACTAAAATGTATACATCCTACAATAACTCCGAATGTTGATGTAGGAACTACCCCAGAACAAGAAACAGGCAGTGAATTTATAAAACATGCATGAACATGTAAAAATACACAAAAATAGGGGAATCTATAAATATTAAACATTGCAGTATCACTTATCAAAGCAACAAATAGCATTAATCTGCATCTATAAGAGGGACCTGGCAGTCAATCAGGTATGGAGCAGATGTGGGAGCAGAAGGTCTGAGAAGACTAGTAGGCAGGTAGGTATTGATTATCACAGAAAATGCCTCAAAGTAGGCCTGGTTCAGAGAGGAATTCAGACAGGACGTGCACAAGACAGCATCATGTAGAAAGAGGAAGGCTTCATTTCACATCTCTAACCCCATAAGGCAGGGGTTGGCAACCCCTGGCCAGTAGGCCACATACATGAGGGATTTCGGTCCAGCCCACCAAATGAACAACTGAACACTAACTATCTAACAGTTGTTACTTAGTATAAGGAGTTATGCAATCCTTACAGTACATTTGATATCATGGGCCTCCTTAGACACTGCACAGCTGTCTGGCCCGCTCTCTCCAAAAGGTTGCTGGACCCCTGCCACAAGGGTTCATCTTGATGAAAAATTCTTAATCTGAATTTGCTTCCAAAAATGGGATCAAAATACCGTTCTGTTTAGTGATATACCATACAAGCACTAGCACAACCTGTAGCATTCACACAAGTGGCACTACATGCTGGAGTACTTGGGCAAGTTTCTACATTACAAACAGATCACAAAAAGACAAACATTGAGCTGAGAATAATGTCTGCGATCCACCGAAGTTCCTTCTAGGAGAGAAAGGCTAAAGAATTCTTTCAATTTTAGAGTAACTTGGTCTTTTGCATGCTTCTTGGTGTAAGGCTTCGTAACATAATAGATTTGTACTTTGTATGGATTCCCCCATCATAATTACTTCAGATGAGGACTGAAAGGTGATTTACATACATATAACATTTGATTATTGCATACACAAAATACTTCTAAACTTACTCAATTATTCTATTCTTTGGCTTTTGTTTCTACAACCTCCATCTGGAATATAACATCCATGTAAGCTTGTCCACCACAACTTCACCCTAAGTTACCTGGCAAAGCGCTGAAGAACAAATTGAGGTAAGGACCTGAAATGGTAATATTATTAAAGCATTTGGTACTTTGCAACTCTTCAGAGGACATTTCAGTTTTCACAAAAAATCATGTTTGGAAGTCTTGCTCATACTTAGCATAACATTTAAGAGCAGGATAAGAGACAGGGGATGGAATACAATGCAAAAAAAAACTTTTTTGAAGATACAAAATTGAATACAAATATAGGCATCAAAATACCATACAAAAATTTCTTGATTATTTTGTCAGCCTCATTTTTCTTCCCTAATAATTATAAAAAACTTAAGTAATCTGACAATAATCATACATGTATTTGCTGATACTGAAACTACCCTTGGTGTAGGACGTAAAACGATCAATGATTATTTTTCTACCTGCAACACTAATTGCCTTCTGGTGGAACTAGCAATAAGGATAATATTTCAGTGGCATTTTATACTTCATGAACAATTTGTAGTTACAAGTTACCTTGTGTAATACAGTACTCAATTTCAAGGCAGTTCTGTGTTATCTGTCATTAATTGAACATAAAACCACAAAAACAAAACAAATTCCTATGCTGATCTACAAACTGTTTGAATCTCTTATCTCTTTTCTCCTGTGGACTGTATTGACATCTCTTATCAAATGAAATTAGAGGAACAACAAAAGTAATGCAAACTTACTCGTACTTTTGTATACAATTAAAATCAACTCTGCACTTAGAGTATGGCATGTCTAGCCAAGTTTATTAACTATGGGATCAGTTTAAAGGATTATGAAAAGGATGAAACTTAGAGATCCTCAGTCTTCATCAATTACAAAGTTTTGTTTTGTCCATTCTTATGGTGTAGTTTAACTTGAAGTGTGGGCTAGGTTAAATCATTTATACCAATGCAGAATTATATATACACACACACGTCATTCTGGTCAGGAAATGGCACCCTAAGATAGGTTAGGTGGTAGAACTATATAGTAGCTCCACGGCAGCGACTGCCTTCTAACTTAACTCTTTCTACAGTTTTTTGGTTGCTAATTATGAATTTACCTTTAATTTTTGGCACTCAAGTGTAATTAACCTACAATTAACCCCTTTAGTCCATCCAACATGGGGTTTCCATACACGATCTTCACAAGATGGAGCACGGGTACGTCTGTTTCGAATGGTTCATATCCCGCCCGGCAAGTGCAATAACTTGTTAACGTTTGGGTACCCAACCCCCCCGGGCCAGTACTAAACACGGCGAAGGGACATTCCACTTGGCTGACAACAAACAGATGCACCGCCAGTATCAGAACCCCTAAAAGTGTAGAAAAAACCAGTTGAAAAGGTCAAAACTGGCACGGAGCTAATATATAGAATTACCAGTTAGGTTAAAGGACAGTTAGGTTAGGATGCATCCCTGTTGAAATATGTGTCATCTGGTTTTAAGAAGGCTACGCCATGGGAATAGGCCTAACATATTCAACTCCTCTACACTCTCACCAAATCACCAATCCTATCCTGTTGCACCTAATGGTGCAAAGATTCAGGAACCCCTAAGACCTCCAAAAACAGATATTGCTAAAGCCTGAAATGGATGTAAAGCTCTGTTTATGATTAGGGTGGCAAACTAGCCAATAAAATTTGAAGCAGCCTCCAAGACCAAGTCAAGATTCATTGACAGCAAACATCTGTCTAGGGAGCAAAACCTCAAGAATTGGTCACCAAGTATTGGTTAGGCCACTATTTTCTCCAGGGGACAAGACTTCACATCTCTTATTTCAGTGAGATTCAGTAAGCAGAAATGACTCGAAATAAACCCAATGCGTAAAGCTATACAGCCTAATAATTCAGAAATACAAATGCGACCAGAGTAGGCTACGGCTGTCTTTCTGGGTAGGCTAGGCATACATTAAACTACCCAACAGATAATAACTCTTAGGCTATTATGTAATTTTATTCAACGAATTGCCTTAAAAACATTTATATGCAAGGTACAGTGGTTTGACAATGAAGACATCTTAAATCATATAAAAATATCACAGGTTCCTGAACTTCAACATTTTGGACATCCAATCTTGGCAGTAAGGACAAAAGACCCCAAAAGCAGGTTTGAAGTTATTATGTTAAAGAAAAACCACTTAATAATGACTTACAGGCATTTAAACGACCATCACTTCAAAACATTGATTTTGGGTTTGATATTTGTCCGTGGGTAAACATTTCCCAACGATGTGGGTTATAAAGTGGGAGCCTGCAGGGTGTTGTGACTGTGTTTGTATGTGCGTGTGTGTATGTGTGTCTATGGAAAAACTATTGTGAATATATTTTTGATCCATTTATAAAATTATATTTTTAATAATATAATTTCAAACTGAACATTGTTTTTTTTTCATAACAAAAATTGACTAATTCTTCCATCGTTTGACAGTAATGAGTAGGGTTATTAAGAGTTTTACTATCAGCGTTCTGGCAATACATAAATTGTCGGCTGCAGTTCCCGAGAGAGAAGCAGTCAGCTTTAAAATATGACTATACAGCGTTTCGCCATTGCTAAAATATTAACGATACTGAAACAAATCTAATATAGATGAATATTAAACCGAGTGTGATACTCATGAACTCCTTAATTACAATTAAAATCCATAATCCCCGATGAACATTTTCGGGTTGCTATTTGCTTGGCGAGAAAATTCCCACTATTATTCATCTATTAACCATCAACGCATGTATCGTTGTCATTAGACACCAACAGACATCTGTAATCTTATTATTATAGATTAAAATGATTGGCTTTATCGTCTTTATGGCTTCAGATGATTATTAATAAATAATCATAACACTACAATATGAAGGCAAGATATTGCTGGCTAAATTTATTAATTGCGTTCTCTCATAATTAAGTTACCAGTTACTCTTTTTAAGTTATTTATATGCAGACTATCTCTTGCAAAATATACACAACTTTGTCAGTTATGAACTTAGAATGGTGTTGGTGACTCACGATGGAATGGTAATTTACTTAACATGCTTTCTTTTAAGATAGTAAAGAGGACTACTCCAAATCTAATTAAGTCTTGAATTTGTCCTGGACTGTTCCAAGCGTCGATATACAGTATACTATTCCAAATGCCTGTCCTTGCTAGAGTTACTTTGCCAAACCTACTGTCGTTAACATAAGTCAATAATCATTGAGAAATAAGAACCCTTCGGTATTCCGGTAAATATATTCAGAATTAGTAATTAAATCCATCCTAATGAATTTATTCAGGCACGGAGAGTATGGAGAGTGAAATTATTCTGATAAATCTATCATAAGTATAGCTTAGTTTTACCAGACCACTGAGCTGATTAACAGCTCTCCTAAGGCTGGCCCGAAGGATCAGGCTTATTTTACGTGGCTAAGAAACAATTGGTTACTTAGCAACGGGACCTACAGCTTATTGTGGAACCCGAACCACATTATAAATTCCCCTAATTCATTAGCTGGCCGAATAAATCTATCATAACTTACGTCACCCCCAAAAACTTCATACAATCGTACGTGAATGACAGTAAGGAACAGAGAAAAATGATGGCAGGTTATTTTTTAATAAGAACGCATTATAATTCAATATCAATAAGTGAAAATAAGTATACCTGTATCTACAGCATTGCAAGCTTAATAGATATATATAAATATGGCAATATTGACAATTATAGCACCAGAATTCTTTACATATAAATATTCTTTCATTTCATAGAGAATTATCACAGAATTGCATAAATATTTATAAATATTATTTATAAATACTATAAATAGTATTTATGAATATTATTTATAAATACTACAAATAGTAATTATAAATATTTATAAATACTATTTATAAAAATATCACATGGTACAAATATAGGAGGTTTTTAAGTAACAAAATGTGCAAAAAAATGCACTGAATCTTAAATAACATCAGTAAGTTATAATATCTATGCTCATGATGAGTAACTTTTTTGTACAAATACTAGACCGCAAGACACGAAATTCAAATTTATTTTCATTGACAAGTATTTACATGTATAAATATGTGATGCATATAACCATGTGCCTGAGAACGCCCTTTCCTCGTGCAATAAAAACCGACACATTTTTATCAATATTGCACACAAAAAATCTATCACCTTAAATGTGTAACTGGCTGCTACCAAAAAATTCTACTGCTATTTTCGAGGCTTGGCTAAATATCTTTGAAGATTCAAAATCCTAATTACAATATAGTCATACTGCAGTAATTCTGTAACAAATATGTTTCTGTAGAGATTACATCAATAAGTTAATTCAAGTTAAAGCTTACCCTATCATTTGATTTCATTCACACATGTTAAATAACAAATGTATTTTTCTATAATAAACAAACATATTTTCAAAAAATTCATAAAATCCTATTGAGAGATTTTACATAAATTTCACTAGATTATTGGATATAGTAATCGTGTGAATCAAATATATAACGTAATTTTCTATAGTAAATAGATATATTTTCAAAAATTCATAAAATGCAAATGAGATTTTGCATAAATTTCACCTGTTTGTTAGATATAATAATCTTGTGAATCAAATATATATATATATATATATATATATATATATATATATATATATATATATATATGTGTGTGTGTGTGTGTGTGTGTGTGTCTGTGTGTGTGTATTTTACAGAAAATACAAAAATTACTATTTTTAGGATACAGGTTATTTCAGTCATGCTTTACATATCGACAGTGAATCATAATTTAAGAAACATTAGTAATCTATAATGCCCGAAACCTGGCAGATATCACCACCGATTGCTTATTAATTGTAAGTAATCAATTTATAAATATATTATGGATTAATTTTGACACACATATAATAAATTAATATATATATGTATATATACATATATATAAAGGATTTATTTATATAATATATCTAATTTCCGACTCAAATAACCTCATAAACCTTAAAAATATATAATTAGTAATTAGAATTAGATAATATTTCTAGCACATGTTAAACATCATTTAACCTCTCTAAGCAATGATAATCCTACATATCTAAGATGCATTTGACAAAAGATGTGTCAGTTAACAACAACTGAATGAAAAGATTTTCGCAAGATTCATTGTAAAAACTATCATGTCTCCATGTTACATACACATAACTTAGGCATAAGGTTTCCCCTGTTGTGTACCAAATGCACCATCCACGAATCAGTTGCTTCTCAGACAGGTGTTCAATTTTAGCAGGAGACTCAGATTTACATTTCCGGGAATTTGGGGTTATGAGAAAGGCTTCTTCGCCGAGAGAACTCAAGAGAAGTGAAAAATCATCATCGCGTTCTTGAAATATGTTGCCATAATCTTCTTCCTTAGTAGGCCCACTGGCGTTAGGCTTGTTACAACTCTCGACACAGTTCTTCAAGGGCTTTCAAAGTTTCCGGCAGAGGTGTGTTAAGACCTTCATCCACTAGGTCTTGTCTGCGAACAGAAAGAATGACAGTTTATACTCAAGAGTGAAATATTAATTCAGAGTGAATCATTCGGAGAGCGGGTTCCTTTAGGGGAATTTATCCTAATCGGGTTAATTTAATTTAAATGTTATTCACTTCAACTAATACAAATAAAAACATAAATGGTAATGTAAAGAGGAAAATATTACAAATTAAAAACTTACCTCCTTATGGCCGAGTTCATGGAGCAGTCTTTTTGTTCTGTCCCTTTCGCGTCGACGGGCAATATCCTAGAAGGGCCGCCTTCACTGAAGGATGAGGGATGAGTTCGTTGATCAGATCCAAGAGACGAGAAAGAAGAAGAGTAATTCAAGGAAGACTTGGAGGGGAAACTATTGGTACAGACGGAGGGAATCGCTGGTAGGGAAGAATGGTCTGACTTGAAAAATGCCACGTCGAAAAATTCGTCTAAAACTGAGAGGTCCGAAAGTGAGAGGGAGGGTTGTGATTTTGTGGGCTCAGTTGTAACAAAAGATGCAGTCGATGGTGGGACGGAGGAGGGGGAGGAGGAGGAAGAGGTGGAGGAGGAGGAAGATGAAGAGGAAGAGGAAGAGGAGGAAGAGGAAGAGGAAGAGGAGGAGGAGGAAGAGGAGGAGGAGGAGGAGGGGGAGGAGGAGGAGAAGGAGGGGGTGGAGGGGGAAACTAGAAGAGGCGAAATCTGAACAGAGTCAGGGGAAAGAAATGACATTTGGCGAATCGGGTCAAAAGAGAGAGATGAGGGAAGAGCGGGAGTGGGTGATGAAGGAACAGCTATTTCAGATGAGGAGGAGGTAAAAGACGGGGACGATGAGGAAGATGAAATGGGATCAGGGCAGGAGGGAGGAACGTGGGTGACGTTGTCGAAAGAGGGAAAAATATGACGAGACGAGAGAATCATTGGTGTGGTGGAAGACGCCATGGAGGATGGCGTAGGCAAAGGATAGTCAGGATTACCTGAGGGGGCGTTTTCATGATGAATAACTTCCATAGGAGAGACAGCAGAAAGAGACGAGGGATGTATGGATGATGATGAGGATGACGAGGAGGAAGTAGGATTTAGTGACGAGGAGGATACATCACAGGGGACATTAAATGCGCCGGAAATTGAGGGGCCAAAGGACATAGGTCTTGAGTCAACGGGCTGGGGAGATGAACACGGTGCCGCTGAAGTACAAGAAGGGTAATGACCTTGAGAAAAATCCAAATGAGATGGAACATAAACAAAAGATGGAATAAGGATACCGCAGGGGGATACTTGGGCTGTCTGAAGGGGGGGATTGGGCGCCCAAGCAGACGCATCAGGCTGCAGAGGCACTGAGCAGGAGGTGGATGGGACAGAAGCGGAATGCGAGGAAGGGTCCGAAGCTGACGCTGAAGGCGACAAGCCGTATCTCCTGAATCTTCCCGATCTGTAGGTCTCCGGGGCAGCGCAGAATAGCCTACTCGTGAGTAGGTGATCGCCGATTCGCTTCCTCAGGCGATCAACTGTGAGACTCCTCACGTAAGGATGTGGACTCTCCTTCACAGCCAGTAAGACCTCATTCAGAGACAAGTATCCTGAAACAAATATCATTGAAATAAATAGTGATATCTATGCACAACCAGCCATCATTCATATCACTACATATTAAAACAAATTGCCCTACTGTCAATGACAATATGCTATTTTCCCGTGATAACAGGTTCATGGCAAATACTGCTTTCAGAGTTTGACCATAGTAGTAACTAATGATGTGAGATGAGTGATTTTTAAAGTCAAAATACGTGATATTTTATGTGAAACACGAGGTTATCACAAGATATATTCTTATTTTTCAGCTTATAATAATAGTAGTACTATGATTAATAATAATACAGGTAGTAGTCAAAACTGTTTTTAAAATCCGGGGTATTTTGCACAGATAATAATAATAATAATAATAATAATAATAATAATAATAATAATAATAATGAAGAAGAAGAAGAAGAAGAAGAAGAAGAAGAAGAAGAAGAAGAAGAAGAAGAAGAAGAAGAAGAAGAAGTAGAAATCTATGATGATAAAACTAACAATAAAATACCAACGTAGAACCATACCTGTGGTTGAAGCCGCAATGGCTTGGTATATGAGATTCCCAAGAGGAGATCTTCTTGAAGGACGCGTCTTCTGCTTTGGAGGCCTTAGAGGAGCTGGAAAGTAAAGAGGAGTATTTGGGTGATCGAGGAAGGAAGACGAGAACAGATACTATCTCCACACTGCATTTCAGGAAACGTGAAGGAGTGATCGAGAAGTTAAAATAGGTTCCCTTAAATTAAATTAATTTCATTTTTGGCAGCTCCATTTAAATATTCTACTTTGTAACATTGTAATACAGCTCATACTTCATATAAGACATGTAATCTACAGGGATTATTTAGTCCTGAGTGGAAGGAATTAAAAAGAAAAAAAACTCATCCCTGCGACTAGTTCTTGAGCTCTTTCTTTAGAGAGAGAGAGAGAGAGAGAGAGAGAGAGAGAGAGAGAGAGAGAGAGAGAGAGAGAGAGAGAGAGAGAGAGAGAGAGAGAGAGAAATCTTTAAAGAAAACGTTATCGATAATACTTTCTGAGGCAGTCATGCCCCTTTTTCGATTTAGAGTCTACAATATATAAAACATTTTGCAAGCTTTATTTGTATTGGAAGGAGTCTCACATTTTAGTTACACAGCCCAAAAAATGTTCCTTTTTTACTCTACTTATTCTTAACATTATTAGGAAAAAGTAGAGTAGACAGAAAGCAATTTTTGGGTCTTGTAAATGAAATATGTAAATCCTTCCAACACAGATAAAGAAAGTTCGCGCAATGTTTCATGCTCTGCATACTATAAAGCGAAGAAAACAAATATGAATCAGGCAATGAATAAATGAACTGAGCAATGCTGCCATAGGGTGGCGCAGGTCACATCGTCTAGCACCATCCCCCATTCCCCCACGCCCGCTCCCTCCTCTCGTACTTCTTCCACTTACTCCCCCAACACCGCAGGCCTATCTGACTCACTGATTCCAGAGGCGTGAATCTGGTCGCTTTCTATCTGATAATTTATACGAGATATAAGTGCTGGAAAATTTCTAATAATTTAGGCAGAGAAAATAAAGTCTTTTAGTATACCGTACTCTTACTGAAAGTAAATTAAAAATTTTAATGGTTTAGGGAGAAAGATGATGCTCCCTGTTTGTGTAACAAAGCCTCAACCTAAGCATGAAGGGTTTGAAATGAGGAACGCTCTTGAATTTTTCGGCACTAATATGGATTAATGAATGACCGAGTGTTTTCAACTTATGTAAGAAGTAAGAAGTAAGAATATCAACGAGTAACAGATAAAGTTGGATGCAGATTTTTAAAGGTTTTATAAAAAAAAAATTGTCCAAAGCAAGATTTAACCAAATAAACATGCAGTCAAGCTAACCTTTTGGTAGAACCATAAAGAAAATTCTTCCAAAGACCTGTTTCATTCAGTCTGAATTCGATTACGCAAATCCTGAAAGACATCTATGCTTGCAGAAGATGCGTTTCGGGGGGAGATCTTTGCAGTTGGGAATACAAGTAAAAATTCATTATTCCAATTACCAAAAATAACCTCGCAGCACGCAGTTTCGGTACTGAGCACAAAGGCCACGAACAGACCGACCGGCGTAGTAAGGTACAAGATTCTGTTTTCAGAATCAAAAATACTGAAAATGGCCTGAAAGTATAGCCTCACAGTTATGTGTCTTTTTCCAAAACTTAATCAAATCAATTTGACTGATAGAGGGAATTCCGAAGGAGATCTTTGGTCTCTGGTGTAGCCATCGGCAGTCTGTTGCTTCCCTAAGAAGCCCAAAGGTCTTATTTTATACAGCGACCTATCCACATTAACAAAAAGCGGATTATTTCTGCGAATTTAAATCTACCTTCTGTAAAATAAGTTCCGCGCAATTTAAGCTGCATTAAGTAGCAAGACTTATCCCTCAACATGACGGAGTCTATGACAGCTTACAATGATACTTTCTAATTTGATTAAAGGGACGTGTTATCCTGCACTGACAGCATCTCCACTTGTCAGCGAAAGTGTAAACAAATCAAAAAAATATATTTTGAGTTTTAACTAACAAATCCTTAAACTTCGCAATTTGCACGTTCGATGGAAATAGGAGTAACTTAAAGTTATGTCAGTCTTCCATGAATTTTTGAAAAAACATGGGCATTCAGAGGTCAAGACAATTGGTTCTGTTTATCCAACTCCTATAACAATTAAAAATTACTAAAAGTAACTTATTCTACGATCCCAGACAATAAAAAAATAGCGTTTTTCAAAAGATTCAGACTTACTTAAAACCTAAACAGAGTACGAAAGTAGTTAGTCTTAACTTCGATAAATAATTAGTTAAAATCAAAACTGACCTTTTGGAGGCACCATTATGAAAACCTCCTGAAAATTTTTTCTGTCTTTTTTTTCAAAATGAGCCTCTGAGTAGGCCACACCTTCTAGATTTGATGTTCACTACGTTGTAGACAACGAGAATCTGAGACCCAGATGAATTCAGAATGTAAACGAAGGGTGACACCTGGAAAAGGAGCAGGAAAACACCTGGACGTACATTGGCTCTCGAGATGAGATCAAAAGACACCGACTAACCGGACTTTTAGAAGGTGCCAGTCCAAATGGACGCCGATTCCAAAGAGGGATTTGGCATTTCGGGTCAAAGACACTGTCGGCCTCTTTAATCGTGAGCAATTATACCTGCATGAAAATGACCACAAAGCCCTAGGATTTGCTCCTTTTTCCATACCGTTTGGGAGCCTACGATATATATATATATATATATATATATATATATATATATATATATATATATATATATATATATATATATATATATATATATATATATATATATATATATATGTGTGTGTGTGTGTGTGTGTGTATAAAGAGAGAGAGAAAGAGAGGGTGCTATGGGTTTATATATTATTCTTAAATACTGATCGTAACAACTGAGGGAAACACAGGAGGCCATTTCATTAATATATAATATTTATAAGGCGATGTGAGACATTTCTTTATTGATTAAATGAAAATAACCTGCAATCGAGGGTCTGGTAAAAAGCTGAGGAATGTAGGCGTTTGATAAGAGGTCATTTAAGGCCAAAGTTGATGTTTACCCAGTTGCTAGATATTACTGAAAAAAATTTTCAGTGTTCTTTAAGTCATTATGACTAATTTTCGGTGTTATTAAAGTGACTTTGATTAAAACTTTCAATGGTTAAGATTTGCCTACATCTTAACGACAGAAATTAGTAGCACGAAAAGGTGGCCTTAGATGGAGAAAAACGCAAATGATAAAACTAACCTCTCGGGGGCACCATCATGAAAACTCTCCTGAAGAGGGACTTTATCAGAGAGGGATTTCTGAGTGCATCCAGCAGTCACAAACAGAAGCTAACCGTTAACTGTTCTACAGAGAGGGTGTGGCTCTCCAGTATCCCATTTTGAGCGCAGGAAATACAATGGGACTATCATCTGAGTAAAAATACGTTATAAACAATGCCCAGCGCTGAAGTCAAAGGAAGCCGACCGACGGCAAATTTTGACTGCAAAGGCGCCGACGCCTGAAAGGGATTTGACCTTTTAACTATAAATCTCCCTGCGGTTGCTGCAGTAAAGAGTAGTGACAGCTAAATAAACTTGGGCACAAAGCCATAAAACTCACTCCTAATTGCATCCAGCTGTGATATTTACAAAGTACAGTTTCACGAAGTGTTTGAAAACAAAACTTGATATCAAATTTTCTGCAAAGTTACCTTGTGAGCGGCGAAAAGGAAAACAGAAAGTACATCTAAGTCAGTCAGGTCTTCTAGGGTCAATGTTCCCTTCACTACAGACAGAAATTCTGAGACGCTTTGCCTAGGTTCGGAGAGTAAAAGAGGGGAATGCTGCTTACCCGTGAGAACCTGTGTTTCTGAGCCGAGATCGGTGGCCTAGGACCGTTAACATCCCACTGCGGAAGGGTACCAGTACAAAGGACGCCGATATCTAGGGGGATTTGACGTGTCAAATCCAAATTACTTTGCGGTATTCTTGATCAAGAGTTTTTCGCTAAATGAGCACTGGTGTAAAACCATAAAACTTGCCTGACCCTTCTGTAAACAGAATCGAACTTTCCAGAAAGCTGGGTTTACTGCAGGAAAAGATATTATGAGAACGCCTTGTATACCGGCTTTTTATTTGAGTCGTATATGCGTTTCTTTTAAAAGCTCACAATAATTTCTTCAAGAATGGCTAAGCTGTGCTCGTGCTTGTGATACTAATTTGATATTCTCCTTGAAGCGTGAAACGGGATAGCGTTTTCAGTCATTCCTAAACAAGGTTATTTGAGATGAAAGATCTGCTTTCCGTAACGTAAGCGTTATTCAGGGAAAATTATAATATCACCGAATTTTAAATAAGAGGACTGTAAAATTTTCGTTGGTGATTCAAGCTAACCTGGGAGACCTTAAATAACAGAGGAGGCCTTAAAGTCTAAAACCGAATACAAATTAAAAATATTACATTATGAATGGCAGTGAACATCATCCTTTATTCTAAATGCAGCTGTGCTTTTAAAACTAAAGGAAACTTCATGGAAATCTGGTTCATTTATCAGTTTCATTACAAATATGAAGAAACTCAATATGTAATAAATCCTGAGATTTTTAGAATCTGAAATTCATCCAGATTTTGATATCGATGTTCATAATTCACCAAATTAACGAGACAGATATGTAAATATGGTTCCAAAGTGAACAAAATAAAAAATCGAAATGTTACAGATGAAGCAATTCAAGAAAGGAGAGAAGACCGTTTAATTTGCCTGTAACTTCTTTCCGCCAACACAAGTACTGGGCATTCAAGGAAGCACGAGACTCTGGGTTTATCTGCACACTATATAGGCCAACTTCCATTAATTTAAAAAGAATGGTATTCTTCCTTACAAGGTTTATGTCATCATTCAAAAACACCAACGACAACAGAGAAGACAGCATGAGGCGAGTAAGACTGATTGCTAAGACCATGATGGAGCTTGAATACAACTAAACATGGCTTTCAAGTACTGCAGATTCGCCTGAATTATAATAATACAAGAGGAAAATGCCAACAGAATGTCTTACTTAGATTAAATGACTAATTATGAACACTAACCTTTTGGGGGTACCATTATGGAAATATTCTGGAAAACGGATTTCTGCCAAAAGCTGAGATTCGAGGTACACCAAGCTTCCAAGACCTATGTTGCCTCCACTATGGACAGTGACTCTATAAGACAAGATGTCTTCTGTTCTGGAAAACGGGCACTGACTTGAGATCACCGCAGGTCAAAGAGAGCCGACTGACCGGAAATTGACTCCTGATCACAGGGTGCCGACACCAAAAGGGATTTGAGCCTTCACGTCAAAATTTACCTGAGGTTTCTTCAATAAAGAACATTAACGACCAAATGAACTTAGAAACGACATCATGAAAATGCTCCATTCCTGACGCCTTGGGATCTGCGTTCTTTACAGAGTGCACTTAAGAAGATATTAAAACAAGAATGAAAATAGGGTTTTTAAGCTCAGTTCCAATTAAAATGCTTGTTCACTGACTCTATCCAAATAAAATGCTTGTTCACTGACTCTATCCAATTAAAATGCTTGTTCACTTACTCTATCCAATTAAAATGCTTGTTCACTGACTCTATCCAATTAAAATGCTTGTTCACTGACTCTATCCAATTAAAATGCTTGTTCAATGACTCTAGAGAATTTAATTGCTGACAGCAAGCTGAAATAAATGTGAAGAAAGCTAATGAAATTTTCATATGCGCACACGATGCTTTGAAAGTTTTATGTAAAAAATGGATCCCAATTTCTTCGACTAAAATTTTTTTTGTCCAAAATATTACACATGCCGTACACTGGAAACTTCCTCGATACACCTTTATTTCAAGTCCAAAAATTGCCGCTTGATTAGGTAACCATCGTTTAGTGAAAAGGTATTTGTAAAACCTCCATCGCTGATCTTGTATTTTATAGGTCTCCCTAAAAGAAACATTAAAAGCAGGTGTAAGGAAGGGAGACAGAATAGTTGTGTCTGAAATTAATAGAATTAAGTAATATAACCGAATTTTCATCATTCATGTTATTCAGAGCATGATAATGTCAGTGAAAATGTTTTTTCATCGGAATAAAGGATAATTACGGAATTTGCTCTTGGTGGGGCCCCGTATATAAAGTGGAATTACGTTTTTATGCGATATGACATTTAAACTATACAGATTCAAGGATGTATACTGATGAATCTGGACTTTTGGAAAGTTCAGAGGTCGGCTGAGTTTTTTAAAGAGAATGTATCATATAAATGAAGGCAGAATACTAAATAAATAAAACTAATGGATAAAGTTTCACTCAGACTGGACATAAAAAGTGAAAATATACCGGTAAAAATCACTGATCATGTTAGAAAATTAGGGAATATTTCAAAAGATAAAATTTTCACCTAAATCAACTACGCAATTTTCGTCAGGTAAGTATTCTCTCAATGGCTTTAGGGGACTTAATGTTTACAGATACACCTATGAGAAGAGTCAGAAAGTTTAAGATAAAGGCCACCGCTATTTTGTAGGACGGAAGGAAAGTTGGATCTCTCTGGATCGCGAATAAGGTTTCTGCACTGAAAGATCTGTTGGATACCTGATCTTCCTTCCTGAAGGAATTGCTCAGTATTTTGTCTTTGCTGTCGATATTTTTAAGGCAACTGAATCTTTTCCACAAGGATCAGTTATCTAGATCCCTTTTCATGGTTTCTCTCCTCTTTTTGTAAAATTTTTTTTACAGGAGTCATATGGAAACGCCGTATTTTTTGAACTGGTGAACATTGCCACACAAAAGTTATATTCGTTTATGTATATGTTAGATGAATCGCATTTCTCGCCGTTTTTTCTCCTGAAGATTGAGTCAGAATTTCATTTAATGAAATAGCCGTAGATCTCCTCTTGACTAGATCCTTTATATTTCCATCAAAATATCTTGTACGTTGTACTGTCATGCAGAAACGATGTAACATTGATCGATCGACTTCGGAGCGCGAAAGATTTTTATCTGGACGTCTTTGCTGCGGCCAGGTAAAAAATTATGCATAGTTAAGACTGATGATTAAAAAGAAAAGCTTATTTTCCTTTTAGGATGAATTGGAGGATTATTTGCATGATGGAATCTCATTTATTGCTCCATTGAGAAAGTCATAATTACTCCTTAGCGTTTTTCCCTCATCCAATTGTCAGCTGTGTTATGCATCTACGTATGTGTATCATACATTTATGCTTGAATGTGCGTGTAAGATAATATCCGAATAATAATCTTTATTTAGTTTTAACTTTTCCATCATTATCACGATATCTGAAAGCAACAAGCTTGGTTTTATCATGTAGTTAATAGTGTTTTTTTTTTTTATTCCCTGGAACCGGAGTTTGCGCCAGGGACTTACAGGATATTTGGTTATTATCATTATCATATGTTTTTTTTTATGGAGGTCATTATATCGGCCTCCATTCATTGCATCGGTGAGTCTTCTTTTTTTTTTTTGTTTTTGTCTGTTTTAGTATTAATTTTACCAGACAACGCATATTTCTGCCATAACCATTTTTAAACAGATGACTTTGATATTTTCTCGAAATCTCACATATATATATATATATATATATATATATATATATATATATATATATATATATATATATATATATATATATATATATATATGTATATATATATATATATATATGTGTGTGTGTGTGTGTGTATCTACATATATAGAAGAATCGCAGAGGAAACAGACCCGACAAACATCTCAGGATGGAGAGGCAAAGGCATGCATGTCTCTTACAAGATCAAGTTCATTCTGCCAACGTTTCACATCACATGATGCATCTTCAAGGCTGGAAAATTACAAACAATAAATACTTAAAATGTCACTTACACAATGGGCAAAACTTCTTTAAAAATTTAAAACATTTACAAATACAAAAAATTAAAACAAGAACTTGAAAGGAACACCTACCAAGGTCAGAGCTAAAAAGTGACTAAAAAGACAGGGAGAAAATAAACAAACGAAAGAAACCTATAACGAACGTGGAGAGTAAACAAACAGGCAGTTATGCAATAAACAGTTGTGGGGACAACGATTGGGTGTTTAGTGTTGGTACATTAGTTTTTATAAAAAGCGACTCCAACAACATCAACTCGTCGTCCTTTTAAAGAAGTTTTTCCCATTGTATAAGTGACATTTTAAGTATTTATTGCCTGTAATTTTCCAGCATTGAAGATGCATCATGTGATGTGAAACGTTGGCAGAATAAACTTGATCTTGTAAGAGCCATGCATGCCTTTACCTCTCCAACCTGAGAGATATATATATATATATATATATATATATATATATATATATATATATATATATATATATATATATATATATATATATATATATATATATATATGTATATACATAAAATATGCATTTGAACCTTTCCTCTCATATGCAGCCCCTTGGTATGTGATTAAAATAAAAGTTGTTTCATCATGTACAATCTTTTATTAAAAAGAATGTCATTCTTTTTGCGAGAAAAATGGTGCACCATCAACAGCAAATCGGATACCCATACAAAATGTTCTTTATCATCCTGGTCTGTGGAGCCAGATTGCTCAAGGAAGGTCCAGGGGCCACGGAACTGTGATCATCTCTAGGGCTGTGGTCGGCTTCCGCAGTCAACCTGTGAAGAAGAAAACATCATATTTGAGTAGAGTGCTTTCCAAATCCAACCAGTATTTTCATAATCACAATATAACATTTTATAACCCAAAATTAGATTCCATACCACCTGCGTTAGATTCTGCGTAAAGAAAGTTGACCGAAATCAAATCGGAAACTTTATAGAAGAAAATTAGCAAAAATATGCATTGAAAACTTCATAGACAAACTACATAAAAACATACTTTCGAAACAGTACGGATAATATTATAATCTGCAAACATTTGAATGAGTAACAATTTGCATAAATAAAATTTGCAAAAATCTTACATTGGCTGGCCAGTCGCAAGCATTTATTTTGTCATTCCAGTACAGGTCGTGATTGCAAGTGACTTCCCATGCGATGCCTTCAGCCCCACATTCACAGAACATGGAGCAGTGTTCCGGATGGGCAAAATACTCTGGAAACTGCCCTTGTGGATAAGGGCATCTTTGAGAAACTGGGTCAGGGCAAGCAATTAATTGGTTTTCTTTAGCATTGCTCAGGCAGTCACTAGATATGGCCAGGAAGGCGATAACAAAAATTAGGACCTTCATCTGTAGAGAATAGAGAATGGAATGAAAAGTTAACTGACATTATTAATTTGTGAAATTTCGCCCATTAATCTGATCTTCCAATCGATATCCGTTTAAGTACAGCAGTGCGAGTTTCAAAAAATGTTTTGGATTGAATTTACGTGTAGACTAGCTCTGCTTCCTAGACAAAAAAAAAAAAAAAATCTTAGGGTTTAACAGGAAATTTTGAACCTGAGCTCTGTGTTGTTGTCAGTACTGATATAATTCGGTAAACATCGCTAAAGCTGCTGAACAGGTAACAGAGAAGCAACTGAACTATGCAGTTCAGTTGCAGTGATTTATCTGTAACTACTGGCACGTCTCCTTGGTATCAAAATGCAATTCCCAGTACCCAAGCAGATTTCACAATGTTTCAAACTTAGAAACTCACTGTCAAGGGAATCTCAGTCCTTTAATTTCCCGTGGATTAGTTGAAACCCTTTCCCCTTCATCAAAAGTCGGTCACCTTTGCCTTTCAGATAAATTATAATTTCTACAATTAAGAAGCGGTTGCTTCTTCTCTCTTCGAAGAGTGCGTGTCAGGAATCGTTTCTCCTTGTTTAGTCTTTTTCCGTCAAAGACGCAGGGCTTGCAATCACCTAAGAAAAAATTCCATAAACATATTTTACATTACAATAACGAAGAAAATTTTTGCCGCCTTGTCATTTCAGGTTTCCCCTCTATGAAATAACTTCATACAATCGTTTTGCGTTAGATGATCCCAAAATTATTCACTAAATTTTTTACTGTTCTGCGATGCTTCCACAATTTCATTTCGATGGTTCTTCGGTCAAAGTTTTAACAATGATTGTGTATAAGATACAGCAAATACTCTTTAGTTTTCTTTGTTACGCGGGGATGGTCAAAAGATAACTCTCCTAATGTCTGAACGATGCTTTTAATGGCAAGATATATCGTGTCTGAGCCATCGATTGCACGGCAGCTGCTTATACTTTCCAGTTATACTACCCAGAAAACAGAAGACAAACTAAAATGCAGAGCGAATACTATTGATAGCGTAAAATGAGTGTCAGTTTTTTCTCTTTACCTTTGAACTGGATACGTAAGCTAGGTTTCCGAAGCACAACCAGGGTTTCTGAAGGGGGGTGAGGTTGTGGTGGCTTGCCTGAGGGTCAAGACATTTTATACCCTCCAGAACACAGCGGAGGATCGGTGAGAAAAGGCGGAGGTGGTGGTGGTGGTGCTTGTGGCGGGTTTATTGGTGGATAAATGACGTAAGGTAATTGCGTCACTTCTTTCCTTCAGGAAATAACTGAGTTCTTAGAGCAACAAAAAATGTAAACTGAATATCTGTGTTGATCCGTTCTGAGCCCTTCAAGTTTTCTTATCTAGGCTGTAAATTTGAATCCATTTTCATGAGCCGCCAGGGAGTGTTTGGATGATTTTTACCAGTCACCAAAGATTTCAGAGAATAGGTGGGGTAGAAATTCTATTTAAGGATTTCTAATATTCCTCTCGAAAGGCTTTTGTCTTGATACTATGAGCGATGTGCAGTAACTTTCAAAAAATAGTATAGAAATACACCTTGCGTCTATTTTCTCCTTAATAATTTATTTTTTTAGGACAGACCCATCGCCATGGATTCACTGACAGTTAGATGCGACCTTTTACGTATCCAAGTTCGGTACACCAGGCTTCATTTTTTAAAACCTTAGAAACCTTTACCTTTCTCTTGTCCTCAAAATTTACTGACTTATTTAAGAACCGTTTCTTCTTCAAATGAGATCAACCCATCAATGTCATTGTAAGTTTTGATTTATCTATCTAGTTCCAATTCAAAAGAAAAAATAATGAAATATTCGACCAAGTCTTTTACAGGAGCGTACAGTTGGGATCTTTTTGTACAAGAATAAACAGCAACAACAGCAGACTCTGATTTGCCTTCCATTGTATTGCAGATTAATTTCAGTTAATAATCAAAATATATCACCAGGTTGAAGACCACCTGTGATCCTGTAGAGGTAGGTCCAAGGTGTCTGAATAAGTGGCCAAAAGTTCTGAATATTTTAGAAAAAAGCTGATCTTTCGTGTGAACAGACATAAAAAGCGAGTTTTCAACACGATGGTCACCTGTAGAAGTGGAGAATCAGTTGAAAATGGTTCGAGGTTGCTTACAAATTTCCTCATAAATTCATGATTGTAGTTTATATGACTGCATTGCTATTCTTAGCGGTAACTATGCTTTTTCTTTTCCCTAAGCCCATATAGGGAGGATAGGCGTGAAGAAAGGCGTCCGTCCGTAAAACATCTGCCAAACTAATTATGAAATTAGCTGTTTAGTGAGCGTTAGAAACAACTGACTAGGATTAAACTGAGAACAAGAGAAGAAGATAAATCATCCTCTAGCCAGAAAAGCCTGCACATTGTAATAACTGAATGCAATAATCCATTTTTTTTATTGAAGAGTTGCTTTCATAGCCTTTTTAAATTGCGGATCGGTTGCGCCTTATATTTATCTAGAGCTGTTTATCCAGTTCGGTATCACAATCCCTTAGCCCAGACATGACGTCAGAACTGAATTAAAGCTAATCACCTCACAAATACTAGCAGTATTATACTTAAAACAAAGGTTATATCACAGCCCACGTGTTGTGGAGACGTTGTCTGATCTGAGAGGAAGGTGCAATTAACATTTCTTTTTATTTTGTTGCAAGGACGCGTCATCAGCTGGTAGCTTGTGTGAATTATAATGCATCGCTAATCATAAAATTTGACAGTTAATCAAGGTTGAGACGGGTCACTATTTAGTTGGGTGATCACTGAGAAATGCCAGACGCCGTTGGCACATGAGTCCTTTAAACACTTATGAGGAAGAGACAGGGACTATAAATCTCACCCCAAAAACATTTGCTGAAAACCGATATGGCAACACCTTCTGGAGCCACTCCTTCCATAGGGAAAAGGCGTGTAGATGAAAGAATTATATATATATATATATATATATATATATATATATATATATATATATATATATATATATATATATATATATATATATATATATATGTGTGTGTGTGTGTGTGTGTGTGTGTGTGTGTGTGTGTGTGTGTGTGTGTGTGTGTGTGGGTTAGATATAATTGGTCCTATACATGACAGAGAACTCATAAGGGAATAACAATGCTGGAATAACAATGGTCAGTACACAAGCGGTGAACAAAACCTTTTGAATCTGGAAGCAGGAAGAACATTGTGGGTTGCAGCAAGAAAGGTGGTTCGCGAATCAAGAGAGAACGAGACAGCTATTTGATAAGTTGCCGACTTAAGTAATGAGGGAAAAATGAAATGATAAGTTGCCGACTTAAGTAATGAGGGAAAAATGAAATCGGGGAAAGAACTATAATCGCAGATCACCAGAAGTAACTGTAAATAGAAATATTTGGTGATAGTTAAGAGAAGCTGCAAGCCAGAGAAAGTTGGAAAGTCCTTGTAGAATGAGAAAATTGAAAAGTGGGCTTGAAATTATAGTGCCAAGTTCCTGAGTACTCTTTTCCATCATGGTTAGCCCTATGATGATACTAGAATGATGGTGATAATAATAATAATATAATAATAATGATGATGATGATAATGGTAGTCACGATGACAATGATAATGAAATTGGTTATGAAACTTACAATGGCGAGACAACGTAATACATATGAAAAGAGTCCAGAGGTCCACGTCAAGGCAACTACACCTTACCTTACTAGTATAAACTAGTTTAATCTAAACCAGTCAGCCACATAATGATAATGAAGATAATGACAATGATGATAAACTGGAAATGAAGGTGGTTATAATGATAGTGACAACAGTTATGACTAAAATTATATTGATTGTGATATTGACAATGACAATGCCAATGACGTTTATAATGACATTAGTGATACTGGTGGAGATATCAATGATGATGAAAGTGACCAAGGTTATAATGACAATGATTATAACAGTGACAATGCTAGTGAGTGACAATGATCATCGTAAATATAATGAATTTTTAAGTGTCAGTGATAACATTGAAGAAAATAAGGACAATAATATTCGTGTTTATGGAAACGTCGATAATGATGAAAATGGTGATCACGACAAGGGTAATGATGGTGAAACTGATGATAATAATGACTGTTTCGTATATGATGACAATGTCGATAAGTGCCAGCAATCACGGAAATAATGGCAAATGAAAATTATGATAACAGCAATAGAGAAAATGTTGATAATGAATATAATGAGAACGACGGTGATATTTGCAATGACAAAGATATCATTTCATTGTAATGATACAGGCTCCCGACGTTACATATTTCAAAGTCCCAACAGAGCCCAGAGAAGGGTCTAAACTCCTTGGTCTAACCTCCCTGTATCTATGGGCCCAACGAAGGTGGCGCGGTTCCGTCCTACCTGCCTGCTGACTCACAGTCACAGGCAAGGGTGGCGCGATCATGTGACTGATAGCAGGCGGCGGGGGGAAAACGGCTGCCCATGTAGGAGTTCTGCTTTAGGTACGATATTTTTGTGGTCACAATGAGGCCTGGATAGCTACCGGAGGAAGAAGAGGGTAAGCGAGGGAGTTTAATAATATGATGACTGGAAGCCAGAAATATGGAAGAGTAAGGAAGTTTTTACGTTTAATGACAAGAAAAAAACAAAGTGACTGACTTACTTCGTGTATTTTGTTAAATAAATGTCACAGATGGTAGCAGGATCTCGGCTGATAGAGTGACTAAAATGATGAAGAACGTAGAGGTATGGCGAAAATGTGGTAAAACAGTACCAAAGGCGAATAAGTCAATCAATATATATATATATATATATATATATATATATATATATATATATATATATATATATATATATATATATATATATATATATATATATATATATATATATATATATATATATATATATATATATATATATATATATATATATATATATATATTATATATATATATATATATATAGGTTCATTGACTCAGATTTTCTTAGCGTGATCTCAAAACCGCCTAGAAATGGTAAGTATGCGTCCCTCCCATCTCTGCTGAGCAGTACTGAGCAGTTTAGATGATCGAATGGTTAAACAGGATATTCAGATTTTATGAAATTTTCAGCCCCTTTTCATTCTGATAGCATATCCTAAGCTACAACACAAGTTTATGATGTGTAGGCCTATATATATATATATATATATATATATATATATATATATATATATATATATATATATATATATATATATATATATATATATATATATATATATATGTATGTATGTATGTATAATATACATATATATATACACACACATATATACAGAAACTGTTTATTTTACGAAATATAAGCTTTTAAGCCAAGCACTGGAGCACTTTCGGAAATTCAGCACTCAAAACAGTGACAAGAGGGAGTTTGAGTGGTTGGATAGCAAAATAAAGAGATCTGGAAAATAAGGGAGATAAAATATAAGGACCCAAAGTTAGAACTGGGGAGAAAACCCCACAATTGCGCCTAGAAATGACGGTTAGAGGTGTCGGACAGCAAGAACGAAGAAAAGAAGCGGGAATGGATATAGACATAAAAGGCTAAAGAGTGGGTGCAGCTTGAGGCCAAATGGACGCTGTCAACATCTTTTAGTAATGTCTACAGTGCAACTTGTGAGGTGCACTGACGGCGCTACCTCCCAACGGTGATGTACACATACACATACATATATATATATATATACATATATATGTGTATGTATATATAATGTATGTATGTATGTAAGTATGTATACATCACCGTTGGGAGGTAGCGCCGTCATTGCACCTCACAAGGTGCACTGTAGACATTACTAAAAGATGTTGACAGCGTCCATTTGGCCTCTAGCTGCACCCACTCTTTAGCCTTTTATGTCTATATCCATTCCCGCTTCCTTTCTTCGTTCTTGCTGTCCGGCACCTCTAACCGTCATTTCTAGGCGCAACTGTGGGGTCTTCTCCCAAGTTCTAACTTTGGGTCCTTGTATTTTATCGCCGTTATTTTCCAGATCTCTTTATTTTGCTATCCAACCACTCAAACTCCCTCTTGTCACTGTTTTGAGTGCTGAATTTCCGAAAGTGCTCCAGTGCTTGGCTTAAAAGCTTATATTTCGTAAAGTAAACAGTTTATGTATGTATATATATATATATATATATATATATATATATATATATATATATATATATATATATATATATATATATATATATATATATATATATATATATATATATATATATATATATATATATATATATATATATATATATATCATAAATATTTGTTCATAAACTTTTGTTGTGCTATCAGAATCAAAAGGTTCCAAGCTGTAGGGCTGGGAATTTCATAAAATCTGAATATCCTGTTTAACTATTCGATCATCTAAACTGCTCAGCACTGCTCAGCAGAGATGGGAGGGACGCATACTTACCATTTCTAGGTGGTTTTGAGATCACGCTAAGAAAATCTGAGTCAATGAACCTACGATAAGCAAGTGGTTAGATCCTTCAGTTTACTTGAAGCTCGTTAGTACTTTCATTCTGAAATGCTCACTTGATTTTTATGTGAAGTTTGGTCGTATAAGAAATGCGAAAGTTACATCAATTCTGGAACCATTGCTTCAAATTTCGTTGTTCTTAAAGTAATCGATTCTATTGTGTAGTAGTTTGCTATCCCTGCAATTGCGTGTGCGCGTGTGTGTGTGAGAGAGAGAGGGAGAGAGAAATCTGTCGAAGTGAGCGAATAATTACCATGAATAGAGGAAAACGTACTTGTGTATACCTGCTATACCACATACTTTATATATAAGAAAAGTACCAAATCTTTCGTTGACACAAGGCAGAAAGGCATATTTTCTGGTTAAGGGCATAAAGAATTGATCATCATAATGTGCAGGTAATCAAACTTATGATAAATATAAAAGCGACGATAAATTTAAAGAATAATCATTGTGTTTAATCAAAGAAACATACGATTAAACTTTCCTTTCCTTATAAACTTCCACGAGGCATGAATTGAGACCTTGTACCCAGTCCAACATCCAAATTCTTTGGATATTGTACCCAGTCAAGGTCACCACTTCCTTAGTCCGTCCAGTGGTTGCTACCCAGTACACTCCAGTCGCTGAGGGTGACTGTGGGATTAGTGTATTTTCGCCGTTTTATCCTCATACATTAAGAAGACGCACGCAACCTATCTGGCAAGTTCGTTGCGTTACTGTATGCCGGAAAATTTTTACAATAATACGACGTGGGTTGTTTTTGTTTATCAGAGAGATGACGTTGAAAATATTGCATCCATAGCTAATCATAACGCCACTACTACCGGACTTTCTTTTAATGTAATTTACGTATAATCAGAAGGGTATGCTGTAGATTAACCAAATAAGGATAAAACAGGAGCTGGTTTTCCCGTGGGTACATATTCGATGTGTTAACTCAGGTTATTAGGCTACGGTTCCTGAATGAAAAATCTCTTAAAATCGTTAATGCGTGGCGTACCTCGACAAACCGTCCAGGAAAATCTTTTAAAATCCAAATCTGACGCTAGGGAACAATATCCTACCCGTAAAGTGACTGACCAAGTAAAATGCTGCTTTGAATGTCAGAATAAGATAAGTTACCTACGTTTTCCTCGGTATTAGTCTCATTTATTATGATAATCTAACGCAGTCACTGAAAATTCAATAAATATCGGGATGACGGCAGAAGGATACCATTTGGGGAGAGAGGTGCGGGGGTGTAGACCTCACCTGTTATGTTAGTTTAGGTTAGGTCAGGTTCCGAAAAGCAATATTAGTATTAATATTAGTAATATTAGTCCATTAAGCAAACTGCAGTAGGCCCCAGGATTTTACCCCTGACCCCGCCTCTTTTCTTAATACATCTTACAAGGGTTGATCAGGTAAACTAGTTTCCTTTGTGTGTTTTCTCTATCTGTAGAGGTCAGTAATGATATTTTAGATTGACATTCCATAGTTGTAACGTAGATTATCCCATCAATGTACCTGACAGCTGATGAAATGAAAATGATAAAACGCAGATTGCAGAACATCAAAATGAAGTGCATCATCCACTGTGTCCTAGTTGTCGTGAGGCCATGGAGTCTATTTGAAGCTAGTCATCCAGTAGGAATTGAATGGCTGGTGTCAAATCCAGGTAGTGGAATTGCATTCAACCTGAACTTTTCCTATCGATGACTATGCCCAAGAAAAATACTTCCAACCTTTAACATCCGTAAGTTTTAAAGTCATGCACGCGCCAATAGCTAAAATATGTATAAAAGTGAAAAGCCTTAGGCTCTCGTCCATTTTTGCAATTTTGACTGTCAAAATAAATACAGTATTGTAAAATTTCTGACTGTATAAAACACACACTACAAGGGTAAAATTTATAACTCAAAGGCAGTCCATGGTTTGGTGATTTTTTTTTAATTAATGAAGAAAAAATATTTCAAAGAAATTGATTTGTTCAGCATGAAGCGAAAACTTCAACGGAATGGCTGTTAGTTTTTTTTTTTTTTACCCGTTAGTCGATTCTTTTATTTGTAGTAATATAATTTCTCTTATAAAAATAATTTAGGTTTTTTATTTCAAAAATAGTGAACACCCGTATTTTGTGCTGAGCTAAAAGAATAAAACTAAAGGTGTATAGGTCGCTCGCTAGACCGTTAGAGGAAAAACGCTAAGAAAATCCCTTCCTGCGGGTTTGACTGAAGTGAATTAAGGCGACCGAGAAGAAGTGAATTAAGGCGAATCCTTTTGGCAATATGAGTTTACCTGAGTCACGCAACAGCTTATGGCCACTTGGCCAGTTCCTCGGAGTCTATGCGTTCAGTGCGAACAGCGGGAAGGCCTCGAGGAAGTTGGTCAGTGTTCCAGTATCCTGTGATAGGTCCGTAGCTATTTACGTCGCGTTAAATCTTTATCCGGACTTGTGTTTGTGATTCTCTTCTAACTTGGCAGGCAACGAATGCGCGAATTAACGTTTCAGATGTTAACCACAGCATCAGTTGCGTTAACAGTAGCATAATTATTGTGTTCCCAGTGGATTATTAAGTGTTTGACATGTATGAGTATTTATTTTTGACAAATTTACTTTATAAACAATTTTCACGCTTTATCCTTCGTCTCATTTTTGAAGTCTTAGAACTATATCTGACTGGTGAACACTTTACGTGGTTCGTTTTTCATGACACCTTCCAGACCGGGGAAATTTTTTGTACTAAGTAGAACTTCGTAATATTTTTGTCTTAATTTGAAACTGACATTTTCGTCTATCACTACTAATATTCCTAATTTAATATTTTATGTTTATACTTGCCTGTGCATGAATCATATCTTTTTATATTTTACTGTCCACTAGAAAATTTGAACATAGTGAAATCCTTAATATTTTCTTCTCTTTGTTTTTATTCCGGTGGCCTACGTTAGGCCGTATTTAAGTTGATGTCTGATGGGTCTCAGATACGATACGCATCCAGTTAGAATATGTAGTGTCACAGTGAATTTAAACAAAATATTTCTGTGGACTTTTGAAAGTGTCCAACTTTCACTTTTAGCCAGACGTCTTACGAATGTGGTTGAAAATGAAAGTCAAGTAGATACTTTGAGGCCCTTAGCAACATTCTCTGTACTGCATTCACATTATAGTGGGCTAATTTTTTT
The DNA here is from genome assembly GCF_040412425.1 of Macrobrachium rosenbergii. NCBI lineage: Eukaryota > Metazoa > Arthropoda > Malacostraca > Decapoda > Palaemonidae > Macrobrachium > Macrobrachium rosenbergii. Next base: position 8,442,409 of record NC_089746.1, on the reverse strand, counting down.
TTTTTATATTTTGGCTCTGCTTTTCTCGTCATTGTTATATTACACATTAATTAATTACTACGTTATTATTATTATTATTATTATTATTATTATTATTATTATTATTATTATGCAGACTTCTGTTCGCATCGTTACTGTTATGTCTTACTCGTACTAAAATGCATATGTGATTAGAGCTCTTTTGTGTGTGTGTGTGTGTATATATATATATATATATATATATATATATATATATATATATATATATATATATATATATATATACTGTATATAATCTTTAGCATTCCCATTTTTGCTACTAAGGGATAAGATATCTCATTACAAACCTCCTTGCTAATCTTCTTTTTAGCATGTATATTATATAGTAGATATTTATTACTTTTTGATCGCAAGTGTTACTTGTTACTTGTTGACGGCTTATCCAGTTTCCGCACCAGTGCTCACAATGCATATTCGACATTCACTGTTTCCTATACCATATCATAATTTGATTAGACGAAAAGGTTTTAAGTTTCTTTTTGAGAGACTTCAAATCCTCAATCTGCCTCAGCTCAAGAGGAAGCTTGTTATAATAGAACTGCGTATTCAAAGACTCTGGCGCCACAGAAGGATGAAAAACGCCGCTCTAACAATTTGAAATCATCTGTAACTAATCTCGTACCAGGTCGATTTACTGGTCGTATAATCTGTAATAGGTCCCTCAAATATCGAGGAGAGCAGGTCTTAACAACTTTATGGCCAAAACACATAACTTGAATATTATTCTGGCCTTCACCGGAAGCCAGTGCAAATTAATCAAGACAACACCTTTTATTAGTCTAGCGGCTCTGTTCATAATTTGCCACAGTTTCTTGATCTGTACATTGGGCGACTTATAGTACACCGAATTACAATACTCCAGACGGTTTATAACACAGTTGATGACAAGATTCATAACAGAGCTCTTACCTAGATATTCCCCTCACAAGGGCTATAGTCTTGAGATGATAGCCAGCAACTTTTACTATATTGTTAATTTGTGAACTGTCAAATTATGATCCAAATACACCCCGAGATCACGGACCCTATCAGCTGTGTGGACCCAATTTTCATTTATACACACTTGATTAACACCCAAACTCCTTAAGTTACTTTCCTTACCAACTATCATAATCTCAGTATTATTTTCATTCAATTTCAAGTGTTTCAAAGTCATCCATTTTGTTTAATATTCGACAGAACTTCATGTTATTTTCTATTTGTACCCTCAATATTTGTAACAATGAAATACAATTGCGTGTCATCCGCATACAACTTAAATTCTACTCCAAGATTATGTAGTATATTAGACAAGCTAATTGTATAGATGCAAAATAGTAAAGGCCAAGCACACCTCCCTGATGAACTCCTCTTGACAAGGGTCCATACGATGACAAGGCATTTCCAATCTGTACACAGTACGACCTATCTTTCAAATCGTCCTTCAAACGCTCGAGTGCATCATCTACGACCCCGATGGATTGGTGATCATCTAGGAGTAAATCATTGTACAATTGTGTCGAAAGCAGCGCTGAGATCCAAGAGCACCAAAACAGCACACTTATCCTCATCCATCATTTGCAATAAGTCATTTACCACTGAACATATAGTTGTCTCCGTGGAATATAATCGTCTGTATGCAGACTGGCAATCAGAAAAAACACCTGCACTACTTAGGTAGCCTAAGCCACTAGTTGTTCGAGGATCGAATATTCCATAATTTTAGATATAAACCATTCTCCTTGTTCACTATCTTCATTCTTGCAAAGACAGATCACTACGGTGTTTTTACTAAAGGTAACCCATTAATCGGGGTGGGTCAGAGCCAAAAACAACTTCGTCCGTAATTGCACTGTTTCACTCGGAGCAACGCAAAAAACGTCCGATCCGCACAAACTCTCAGACCTTCGAAACAGTACTTCGTTTGAAGTGGTAAATTCTTAGACTATAAAATACTCCTCACAAGCCTACATTCAAGCTTTGTTAGCATCACGCCTGCTCTTCTCACAAAATTCAACTTAAAGCGCAATCTGGTTATTTAAGCCTGTTTCACACTATTGATGCTACATTACTATACATTACTACAATTTATTTTTGGCATGTGAAGCATTGGCCTTTGTTACGTGTATATTTTTCCTATTTATTCTACGAGACCATACCACCTGCTTTTTAGTTTTCTGTAAAAGAAAACTATTGTGCCGGCTTTGTCTGTCCGTCCGCCCTCAGATCTCAAAAACTACTGAGGCTAGAAGACTGCAAATTGGTAAGTTGATCATCCACCCTCCAATCATCAAACATACCAAAGTGCAGCCCTCTAACCTCAGTAGTTTTTATTTTATTTAAGGTTAAAGTCAGCCATAATCGTGCTTTTGGCAACGCTATAGGACAGGTCACCACCAGACCGTGGCTGAAAGTTTCATGGGCCGCGGCTCATACAGCATTATACCGAGACCACAGAATGATAGATCTATTTTCGGTGGCCTTGATTACACGCTGTGCAGAAAATTCGATTGCGACAAAGAAACTTCGGCCCAATTTTTACTTACTTCTTCTTTTTTATTCTTGTTAGTTATGCTACATTGCATCTCTTCAGTTCGTGTCCTTTCAAAATTTTTAAAGCCTAAGATCTTTAGGTACTTGAGGAAGATATCTATACTTTAAATTTGTAAAGAAAACTTTAACTTCAGAGTCTCTGACTGCTAAGGAAATCTATGGGACTGAGAAAAGTTAGATAATCTGCTATGGTAATGACAACAGCTTCCATAGCCTTTACAAGTATAACGTGGCTGGGCCATACAGTTTTTTTATTTGTCACGCTACTTTCTTGCAAGAAAGTTGCCAAAAACTGATCGGTATTTGTGGTTCAAGTAATAGACTGAAATGAAGATTTACTGGGTTTGTAGATACTTCACTCTCAACTTTCATTTTCAGGTGGTGAAACATGAGTCACTTTGTCATCTACATTGTTGCAACAATCGGTGCTGTAGCACTGTGTAATGGAGCTTGTCCCGAAGTGAAACTCAAGGAAAATTTTTCTCCTGACAAGGTACTGTACGTTTAAACTATACCTAGCTTAAACATATTACTGCATTACACTTTCAGATGTTCATGCTCTTACAGTCATAAATACATTGAGTTTATAATGTACCATTATGTTTAAAGGCCATTTTTTGTGGCACTGCATACACTAAATTCTCCATGTTTGCAAACTGAATAATTAATTCACAGAAAACCTAACTTTAATTAAAAGGGCATTAGAACCACTTGGAATTTAATATTCATGTTTCCGGTTAAATTACCATCCCAACAGTGAAATGAGAATTAGGCAATCTGAAAATTACTGACGCTTAACTTTTCTACAACAGCAGGCATACATGTGACCCTTCTTTTTTCCAGTACCTTGGTAATTGGTATGAAATTCAGTCACAGCCAAGCATATTCCAAACTATAAAGTCTTGTTTGGCTAGTTCTTACAAAATGGTTGGCAAAGAGATACAAGTTTCCTCCAAAGGCCTTGACAGTTCAGGGTCACCTGCAACTACTACAGCTACCTTGTCTATTGACCCAAAAAACCCTGCTCATATGACTACAGATTTCGTTCCCGGAAGTAAGTTGCACATCGTATTTGATTGTGATCATTTGTAAAGGGGAAATCCTAGCACCAAATAGCTATACAGTACTGTATAAACTACAATTCTAAAATTCTTTTAGGTTTCACTGTGCACATGATCATATTAGGTAATCATTTTAATTAGGTCTAAAATCATTATTTTCTTGCTTTACCATTATTTCTGGTTTTTATTAAATGGAAAACTTAAAATGCGTACTGTAATTACTATTGGTAAGCATGGCATCCTAATTCGTTTTACATCAAATTTTGCCCTGAAATTGAAAATTTAGAGTATTTTTAATTACCATAATGAACGGTAGTAATTGTAAATTTCAAGCCATAATTGTAGAACATATTTTCATTAAGAATAAACTTTCTTAATTTTCATAGTATGTAAAGTGAACCAGTTACATTCAGCCAGATTAAGCTTTTCCTAAATTATATCTGGCTCTTTTTCTCTTGTATAGAATAAGCTGCACACAACATTAATAAATTTTCAACTACTTTCAGTTTCTCCCCCTTTTGACATTGTGGATACAGACTATGACACTTTCTCTTGTATCCATTCCTGTGTAAGCATAATGGGAATGAAAACTGAATTCGTCTTCATCTACTCTCGTAACCGAACCCTGAATCCAGAATCAGTAAAACACTGTCGGAGCATTTTTGAGGTTCGTTTATAGATTTACTGATTCATAAGTGTGATCTAACTTGAATTATTTCAAATATATCTATGAAACTGAAATAACTCATATTTATATTATCTAGTGAATAATGTAAAAAAAAATATGAAATTTTCTATTTGCATTGTAAAGCTGTAGCATCTTGCTCAAGAATTAATTTTTGCTTCAGTTTTAGCTTTTCTTTTCTATTTTCAGAGTTACGGCATAGATACTAGTCAGCTCGTCAATGTAGTACAAACTAACTGCCATGATCATTCAGATTTGTGACTCTTCAAATGATGATAGTTCAGTATAACAACTTCATCTGGGTTTACAACCCAAGCAGAATGACAGTGAAAATCAGTACCCAACCAAAATATCCAGAATGAATAAAATACTATATACAGAATAACTTTTTATTTTACCATTACACCCTAAGCACACAGTGCTATTCCATTACAAAGATACCACTTGAATTCACTAGGACAACCATCGTGTCACTTTCCCCATACCATGTCATGCAACGCTACAACTATATCCACAAAAATTCACCAAGACAAACCTGGCCATACTTATGAAAACAAAAGGAATAACTAGACCATTTTTAGAACTTTAAGTGTGACCAAGATCTAGCTCATATAAAGATCCCTTACACACACTAACAGGTATTAAAAAAAACCAGGTGTAGCTATACTTACAACTCCCCAGTAGCCCCTCAATCTATCTACATCACCACATCTTCAGAGATGACTGTTAACTTATAACAGTCTTCCTCTCGAGACATGTTTATATCAGCTGGATCTGAATGACTTAAGCAAGGATAAATTCATAAAGGCCTAGCTTTGAGAAAATATACATATGACAAATATAAAAGCAAAATAAAATCCAATGCTGGCTGGAATAGAGTCCCTTAAAATAATATTGTGATTATAAAATCTCTAATACAGTATTGTTAAAATTCCTATATACAATCTAGCAAATAAGCCATTTAAAGCCAATAAACAGCTAGATAAAGAGCGAAACATCTCCGAACAAGTCATAGCTTAATACAAAGAGAGGTAGTGGGATGCTAAAACTTGTCACAAGGAGGACTTGCGATAGTGTCTAGATTAATTAACAAGTTAACACTTTCAACTGCCTCTCAAGTTTCCGCTTCATGCCTAGCCTCTGATTATGCAGCAATGTCTAATACTGTAACAAGAAAAAAGTCTAAAACAATGAAAATTTTCTTTATCATATGAGTTAAATACTGTATAGTACAAATCCATTAACTTAAGCTTTTTGACAAGTTAGTTTCATATCTAATTTAAAAAGTACAATGATAATTTTTATTAATTTCATAAAATCATAAGGGTACCTTAAATCCTAACAAAGTTGTTTTTGATTTGTACAAACCAGAGTAATCATCATAAACAACACTGGCAGTTACATCTGCTGGTTGAGGGTAGCCGCACTGAAGCAACCACTCCATCCTGTTTCAAATTCTAATCTTGAAAATGACTTTCAAATGGCAGTCTAATTTGCTGGTTGTCTCAGGAACCTTAGGGATCACTCCATTAGCTTGAACAAGTTGTTACTATTTGGAACCTAGGCTGCTGGCAAATTCTGCAAAATAATAAATTTATACCACACACTGACTCTTCCATCTAATAACCACTAGTAAATCAGCTCTGCGTCTTCAAAGAGGTTACCTCAATTTGTTGGACATTATTACATACAGAAACTGTATATCCTCCACGTTATGAGAAACCAGCTTCATTATCACAAAGACAGAAAATAAACTTGCTTTGAACTGTTAACATCTGATCAACATCATTATCATCTTTGCAACAAAGGGATTTCTTTTGTCATAACAGATGAAAATATACTATTTCAAAGAAAGCTTACCAACACTAGGGAGGTTGCATAGTTTTCTCAAGTGTCCAAGAAAAACTGTCATTCCATTTTACATGACAAAAATGAGCTTACCCAGTTATAAGAAAATTCATCAGCCAACATTACAAGTGTCCAAAATTTTGGCAGATCACTTAGGTTTCAAACAGACGAACTTTCAGAGTGAAAACAGTAAAAATCAAGAAACCAAGACAAACTTGATATCACATGAAATTTGGCACCACAGTCTTAGCTTCAACAAATGCTCTTGTCACTACATACAAGACAGAAACCCTCCGAGTCTGGAAAACTCTAAGACATCATTAGTATTCTCTTCACCATCTTGAAAAATTTCACCTCTTAATATCACAAGGGTAAAACACTACCAGCGTCCCCCAAAAATACTTATTCCTCAATATACAGTAAAAGCCCCGCATTTGCGGTCTCACTATTCACGGACTCACGTATTCACAGATTTCTTTGTGGAATGTATCTACCCATTATTTGTGGAAAATTTGCCCATTCGCAGTATTTTTCACTGAGAAATATTCACTAATTACCGTATTTTCATATTTTCATGACTAAATGCACTTTGTATGATAAAACTTAAAATGCTCAGGTATAAGCATTTTCAGAGGGTTTTTTTGTGTTTAAACTATCAAAGTAGGCAGTTCTGTTTTTTTGTGTTTAAACTATCAAAATAGGCAGTTCTAAGTGTTTTTAGAGGGATTTTAAGTATTCGCAGATTTTAGCTATTCGCAGGGGGGTGCAGTACGCATCCACGCGAATACAGAATAACAGGAATAACAAACTTTTGAACGTCATTAAGTTCTCAATACTATTGTGAATGTACAAATTCTTTTCAGTCAATCTGACTAATAAATCAGAAAAAAATGTTCTGTAAATGGATAAAATGTGAGTTTTGCTATAGGAATTATATTTCCTTGCAGAGTAAGTTCTATATCAAAAGATCTTTCTCACCTATTCACCCATATACCAAGTCCCTATTCACCCATATACCAAGTCAATTGCTACTAAACCCTTACAGATTCTGATGATGTCATTTACAAACATGCTAATGTCACCCAATAAGATTCCAGTGTCAGCACAAGTCAATGGTCAAAAACTTTAACTTGTCACTTTGACCACCTAGTATTTATCTTTCTTCTTTTGCAATTTTATGAAAATCCATTAAATTACAAGTACTTTGCTCCAAATTAACACCAAAGCCATCATTACACAGTAATGTGAAAAATAATTCTACAACCACAAAGGAAAAATATTGCTATGCTCATAAGAAGTCGTGTGCCTTGGCACAGATGAATTTTAGGACCCCTAGAATTTCAAAGGTTAATAGACATGTTAACATTATTGTTATTATCACTATGTAAAATAAAAAATAATTCTGCCGTATAGATTTATTAAAATCTACAGGGAGACTTCAAAAGCAGGCACTCAGATGTCTCAGCAGTGATTTTAACATATCTGGAGAAAAGGCTATTTTGAACTTTATTCTTCAACTCAGTCACAAGTTACAATAAGCAGGAATTTGTAACAACAAAAAGGATTATTGAACATTTATTTGATGCTTACAACCAACGACCCACAGTCACAAGAACAAAAGCAAATTAAGGGTAGTCATAAAAATCTCCATTAGTCCACATACTAATTCCTTGCACAATAGGATTTCTACAAGCAACTTATCCAAATTTTTGAAAAGTCAAAGCGAGCATCTTTATCTTGCATTTGTTGCTTAAGTTGGTTACTTGTAGTTTTGATGCATTTAGTGTAAAATTTTTCCATAAAGTTGCATGGTTATTTTATTGATTTTTGGGGGTCTGACCATATTTGCAACAGTTCCTGCATTGCAAGAGTATCAAAGCGTGTCGCTTGATTTCCTTAAATTTTGTCTAAATATTCTGACTAACAGAGAGCTACAGTTTAAGAACAATAACCCACACTACAGACCACCAAAGGTCTTATACCAACATAAACTGTATTCCTTGTGCCTCAATGGTAGTAATTTTGTTGATATCAGACTCAGCATTGGGAGCAGAGATTGACCTAAGATTTTCACTCTGATTAACCATATCAGCAACCCAAATTCTACATGTAAGGAGGCATTCCATCTAATCTCACCATCTTCATGGAAAGAAATATCAAAATCACATTCAGTTCTGTCCAAGTTTCAGTAAGAAAAGGTCAGTTTGGATAGACAAAAAGAGGTAAATGAGTTTGCTAAAGAGGCCAGAAAGTTCAGTATAGAGAAACCACATAGGAGGAAAATACAAAATCTGGTCTAGATTGTTTATCTCTGAAGCCCATCAACAAACAGGGTGTACTCCTGGAAAGGGGCAATCGTCTTGAACTTTGGGTGGGAGATGACCCTTTTGCAGGCAGTTTTTGCCAGAATATATAGAATCATAACCTTATGAGGAACCAAGCTGGTCCTCTCCACAAGTGAAAGTCAATGATGACATTTCAGTAGATGTATGGCACCTTGTCTCTGGAAGAAGCACAGGAAAGGAAGAAAGGGTAAAGTAAAGAATTCAAATCTTGGCAGTAGGAGGAAAATAACAGTCACTGAATTACATGATCTGATGACTACTAATTTTAATCTAAAAAATATAAGAAGAGGTGGATTGATGGGTGTTACAAAAGTAGCTATAGCACAACCTATAGAAGCGAGAGACAGACAGACCAACGGACTAGAGATGCCACCTTGCAGTAGAAAGAAAATCACTTGATTACTTAATTGGAAATTTGGGACTTGACTGTGGATGGACAAAGGCAGGCATGTGGTAGGACAAGGACAGGATGTACTGTAGTCCAGAGTGACCAAGGAACAGTCTGCCGTTGAAACCAAATGCAAAACGGAAGGGTTTCCATTTATGTAGCAAAAATATCACTGTGCCAATAATGAAGTAGAAAGTCTATTTTCTTACATAACATTTAAAAAAGGATAATTTGACAGTATGTAACATATATTGTCAATAACCTATTTTCAAAACAAAGACAATGCAAAATGAAGACACAGATACTCCGTAAAAATTCAGCATATACGAATAGCCGTAGCAAAGAAACCAGAATATGGTATGAAGAAAACATGCAAAAGCTTCTCTTATAATTAGTGCAATATACACCAACATACAAATATTGCTCTACTGTATACCATACAAAATAAGCTAGTGATAAAGAAATTCTTAAGCATCAATATTTTAGTAGATTTACACCACTTTAAGCGCAGTTTAAAACCATCTGTCAATAAAGATTTTAATGAATAAGATCAATGCAATATAAAACACTGTTCAATCTAATGTCAGCGTTAAAACCCTAATCAAATGTAACATCATACAAACAATTTCAAACATGGAAGTATCACCAGTGAACTATAAACACACTCTCCAAACCTATATCCTCTCCCTACAGCTGCACTTACCTACATAGTCCAGATTAAAGTTTAAAGGATGATTTATTATATTACAACATATTACTTTTACCACAAATCCAACAGATTGTCAACCAAAGCAAAGATTAAGTATTCTTTCCCCAGAAAAGTTTAACAGCAATGGCAAAAATCCTTAATTAATTTCAACACTTTTAAAAGTGTGATGCATTTTTTTTCCTCTCATGAAAAGAACATGATAAAAACTAATGCATTAATTACTTATTGCTATTTCTATAAAATGGAGAACAAGTCATGACAGGCAGCAATTCAATTATCCCTACAGAATAAAGATACAACTTTTACAGCTAAGTGTAATACCATATTCTGACAGCCAAGCTAAATTAACGAAGCAAGATAGCAAGTAACAATCACGTTGCTAGGTCTATACATTTTCTAAAACACAAAAAACCCTAGTACTAAGTGCTACATGGAAAACATGCAAATGACAAATCTTTCAGAAAAAATATTAAATTTTTTCCAAAACACAAGTAACAAAAAACTGGATTCAAAATTCAAGGGCAACTTTTCAAAAAGTTAATTAATTTCATCACTAAGAAGCTAAAATAGCACCTTACCTCAGGGTGTTATTATAACTGAAATTTAGTTAAAGAACAGAAAATTATAAAACAGTCAGTATTCCAAGGTAGAGAGACCAGTCTCACATGCACTCCAAGGGTTCTTGGAAATGACACCACAGAAAATTAGAAATAAAATCTTTCTATATTCCATCAAAGCTGCTTCTGCTTATCAAAGAAGACACATCATTTGAGTTTAAACTACCAATGTTGTTAACAGGTACATCACAACAGAGTTAAATGACCAAAGAAAATAAGGCTATCTGGCTCACACCACCATCCACAGAGGAGAACCCCCAATGCCCTCCTTCAACTCTTGGCATGATTTGTATGAGAGATATTACATCCAAGACATTCATAACCCCTCCTTTTAATGTTAAAAGAATTTCTGCTAAATTACAAAATTATTTTAAGAGATATGATAAACTAAACCATGTTAAACTTGTAATTTTTGCTTCTGCTTCATACACAAAGAGTTTAGCATCTTTGTTGGGACATTCTAGGCCACAATATTTTGATCTCTCCTTGAATGATTTGCTTTATACCCCTGGATGCATTAGAGCTATTTTATGATGAATGGTATGAATAAAAATTAGTTTTAAAGTACATTTTTTAGTCTTTTTCATCTTTCTCAGATTTAAAGAGAATCTGTCCTTGTTGGCCATTAAGGATAAAGGTCAGCCATCTCTCAAGTACTATCAAGTTGAGGCGTATAGCCTATGTGGGCACTAGATGGGACTTATCGGACTTAATCCACTATTTCAGCAAATCCACACTGGGATTGACAGTCATATCTTTATGCTATAACTTTGCTCTAGTCTTGAGGAGCTTGACAGGCCTCCTTACATATCCTTCAGCAAAACCTTTCTCCAAGGCCTAGCAATCTAAAGTGCATTCGTTCTGACCCTAGCCACATCAAAACGAGCAAGTGAAATTACATGCCTTGTCAGATATCATTACCCACACAAAAAATTGGTCCTCTACCACACTTTCCTTTGCCAACGCCTTGTGACAAAGACCTAACATGTGGGCCCATGCAACATTACAATTCGTTCACTATTCTGGTTCTGACTTTAACATCAGAGTGACTCCCTACTATGACCCATGAAAACCATCAGACTACCTCCAGAGACCCTCCTCCCCAAAAATTGTTTCTGAGCACAGGATTAAATAATCCTGGTCTCAAGAAATACTGTATGCCTGATATTCAAATAAGCTACTTCCAGGCAATATTCAGGAGTATCCTAGGAGGACATATCACATATCAAAACCAAATACACTCATCAATCTCCACCTCTGTGGCCTTCAAGCATGTGAAAATTAACAGCCACCCACAGGGCAGCTATATGAAGAAGCCACTCCACTTTTCACAGTTCTACATCTGAGATGTCATTCACAGATATCTAGGCATTTCATAATTTTATAGCTTTTTAATGACCATTAGCTCAGAAAACTAGTATATATATGTATAGATAACATCTTCACATGGCTAGACTAAGATTCAAAATCAATTGATTTTCTAAAAATTCTAACTGAAGAAAGCATTTCCACTTAAAAAATAGTAAAAATTCAGGGACAAATCTGGGATTTTCAAATAATTTTAACTGAAGAAAGCATTTTCACTTAAAAAATAATAAAATTCAAGGACAAATCTCGGACAACAGAAAATGAAATAACACCAACAAAAATGTACAGTACTCTTTGTAAACTCAGAGCTGTTACAATAAATCTTTGTTATTTAAATAAAATGAGAAAACCAAACCAAATGATAGTAAAATGAACAGTAAAGTACTGTAATAAGAAGTAAGGCAATACAACAACAAAAAATATTCTAGAGAAATTAAGAAAGTTTCATGGGAAATTAGGAGCTAAGGACCAAAAAGCATCAAAAGGGTTAACCATCAAAACCATAATTTTTTAAAATTTTCGTTATACAGTTTACTTATGTGCTATTATAGATTAATTGTGTTAAGGAAACCAGGTGACTACAAATCAAGTAAAAACTCCTTGTTAGTAAGTAAATATGGCTTTGGTCAAACCAAGTAAGTGCATGCAAAAGAAAAGAAAAAGCATGCAAAAGAAAAGATATGGAGTACCTGGTCCTTATATAAACAGCACTATGTCCTTACTCTTAGCATTCTGGAAAATTGTATCTATAGTACTGAAAACCTCAGCAGCTGGGCGAGAAGCATCAACAGCACAGTGCAGACCTGCAAAAGAAAAAAAAAAAAAGACCAACAAGGTTTCAGTTGTTGAATACTCTAATTCTCACAGTACACAAATGCAGAGAAAAAGATGAATAACTTTTCATCTATCTTGCAACTTTGGCCACATCATTCGGTTATTTCTCAAAAACCATTCCAGTACAGGAACAGTCTCATCTCCCAAAGAATATCACACAAGAACGCATCTCATCTCCTAGAGAATATCACATGCTTCCGACACTTGGAACAAAAGATCATTAATACTATATACATGAGCTAATATAAAGGACAATGCAATAAATAATATTGACAAAATTTATACTGTATTTTAAAGCTAACTGCTTTACAATTACTTAATTTTTGAAAATTTTGATGCTCATCTTTTCCAGTATGTTAATGCTTCAATAACTTTTCACATTTAGCACACTGGTAGGGATAGAAAATATATGCTGCTTGGACTGCATGACAATCCAGAAGACCTTATCCTTCTAAATGGATTAAGAAAATACAGTATAGTATAGATGATTTTCATCTTACTACATTTTGTTTAACAGTATATTCCAAGGTTATGTTTCAGAAATACACCTCAACAGGGTGACCTTTAATGGGGCTGTGGCTAGGTTATACTATTGAAAAGTCTGTTCTATGATAAAATTTGTCTAACTTGCACCCAAAATTCCTTTCTCCTCCCAAGGTCATAATCTTATCTCACACTTTACCCCAAGCTCCCATGCATTACACTCAAAAAGTAACAAGCTTAGAAAACAGCAAGCTATTGTTCTGCAGTATAGTCATTTCTCCCTCTCATCCCTAGAAGTTTGGCTAATGAATGTGTCTTTTGTCTCACTATGCAATAATATTTCATAGCAAGTTCTGTAAAAAATATAATTACCACTCATAAGTTGCCATTAATACTTGTTTTATGTTCTATAAAGATACAGTAATACCCTTAATACACCGCTGTTAATATGTAGGGTAAATCATTTACTGTTAATATGTAGTGTACATCATTTAACACACTGACAAATTTCTGTATTCTCATGTATCTCATTAGACTATATCCTGTTAATTCATTCTAGGTTTTAATAAAATCTCCTTACCATGTATTTCACTTTTAAAACTCTGCAGAACATGAACACAGTAAGAGAAAGAAATTATGAAAATCAATAAGTTACGCACAAAAAAGTAAACCAAAAAACACTGCATAACACAAGCATTTGTTGAAGGATGGAGAATTGGTAAACTGGTTGTAGGTGATGCTAGAACATGCACTAAGCCTTTACTATCAGACTGCTGATTTTGTTATTTTGATAAGATTTATCATCATAGTGCACAGTCCTTGTATATGTTTATATATAAATAATGATCACTAGCATTTTTTTTATTTTCTTGGAATGCCTACTTTATTTGAGGTTCTATTATCAACTGATATTTTAATATTATCTTATTAGGTTAAATACACTTATAAATGCGCAATTTTAAGCACATCATATGTACATAAGCATACAGGTTTAAATAAAATGTACATTTTATCTATGTATTCTGCCTATGCTATTTCATTTTTAACTGATGTTACAAACATTTTTTTTTTATCATTACTGGCCTATGAGAGTTAAGAATGTTTATTCAGTGCAGTGGTCATGTTTCCTTCTCACCATTCTAGTACTGCTGTGTACACAACTTAAAAAGAACATTTTAGAGAGAGAGAGAGAGAGAGAGAGAGAGAGAGAGAGAGAGAGAGAGAGAGAGAGAGAGAGAGAGAGAGAGAGAGAGAGAGAGAGATAAGACAAATGCACATACACAAGCACACACCATACAAACAGGGGCCAGCAGGTTTTAATAAAATGCCCATCTCATTTCTTTATATCTAGTTCTTTCTCAATATTTATGATACTAAAGAGCTTGTTATACAAACAAACAATGCACACCCACACATCTATCCTCCAACTAATGCTGAGTGAGTACAGCAATGTCAGTAATGCTTCTCGCTCAGAGCAAGGTCATTTTGTAGTAGATTCCACTGTACTGGAGTTTGCTATACTGAGTTCTTAGTGTATATCAATGGCACAAGTTAAATACAGACAAGAACACACCATTAGTAAAGAAAGTACTGTGTATTAAAAACTAAAATTAAACGAATCTATCCCATTACACAGTATTACAGTACCTCGCCTCTTTTGTCGCTCAGATTTGTTGGTACGGCCTCTCCCATACCTAGTATCTTCTTTAAAAGACAATGTTGAAAAGAACTTTACCATCAACCACAATCTCAATACATAATTAGTTAAAAAGACAATTTATAGTCTATCGAAATGTAATATGACAACTAAAGTTCAACGAATGCAGAAAAATTCTACCTGAATAAAACCACAATCCTTTTTTGTAATTACATGAAAAACTTCCAAATGTATATCTAAGTTATTATAACATGTACCACTTAACTGATATGTGTTATTAGACCTATGATAAGCACTCAAGTGATTCCAGACAAAATCCCATTTACCACTGTCATTATGAACTCTTTATTATGTAAACCTTTAAAAGGTAAAAAAGAAAACTTACATAAATCAAAATATTCACTTTGCAGCATATCAATACATACATGAAATTCCCCCTATAAGAATAAAGTTTACTATCCATTATATTTTTAAAATTTCAAATTTTTGGGTTAAATTGCAAAGATGCAAAGACTAATAATGATTTCCTCTTAAGAAAAGGAGAACATATTATGTTCTCCTTTTCTTAAGAGGAAATCACTGAGCTAAAATCCTATATACAGCGATACATCAAAATACATGAAACATTACTTCAGAAAAGAAAAACCATACCTTTTCTGGCATAATAATCAACAAGAGGTGCCGTTTGCTTGTGGTAAGCTGCAAGCCGTCTCATCAGGGTTTCGGGATTATCATCGGACCTCCTAATCAAAGGTTCACCAGTTACCTGACAAAAGATAAGACATAGCAAATCAAATACAAAATAATTAGATATAATATATATAATAATAAAGATCTGAAAACGCAACCCTCAATGCCAAAATTTAACAAGTCAGAAAGACAAATAAGTAGTGACTGATATCAGGGCACTGTGGGCCTTGTGTTAGCCCAATGGGGTGCTATGCAAACTTTCTGCTACTCATTCCTTACCTTAACATGGCTAAGCCAACTCAGCCTTAAAAATCAGAGTCTATTTTCCACTTGCAGAACACTACATCTCTACAACACTTACTCACAAATATCTCAACACATTGGCAAAGTCAGAACTAAAAGGGATTCTGCCACTATTTTGGGATGCTGGGTATACAACAAAATCACTAGAATTTATATTGTAGGACCCAAACTATTGTCTACTGTCTACAAACCATACAAAAACTCTTGCTATGAATGTTTATGCAATCATTCAGAACCCAACCCTGTCTTCAGATAATAAAAAAGGCATTAGAAACTTGCAAAAAACTTCAGTGGTCTAGTGCAAGAGGCAATACATTACAAGTTCACTGTAAACTCAGGAGTTGGAAAGCCTGCAATAATGTGATGGCATACTCAACATGGTTCCAGTAACACCTAAATTATTTTAAACATCGTTAAATAAACACTGTTAAATAAATAGCTATACAACACATTTACATAACGTAATATCTAATACTGTATGAAACTAATACTGTACTGTACATTTCCCTGACTAAAGTAACATTATAACAAAGCACCAGATATTACGGAAATTTTTTTTAATAAATTTCAAAGACCTATAAAATCATAAGTAAATTTACAACAATAAAAATGACAAGCATTGCAAATTACAATTCTCGAGATGCTTGTAAATTTAAATCAGCATGTAAATAAAATACTTAAAGGAATAGTTTCCTATATTTTACTGCTCCAAACCATCATATGCAATAACTTTTCTACAATAGTCCATCATGAAAAAAATGGTAAAAACTTACATCATCTGTCATTGGTGTTTTAGGGGGATAAAATTCCTCATGATATGAACGACCAGAAGTAGGGTGAAACAGCCTGCCAGTAATCCTCCTAACTAAAAGGCTGTCCTCAATACTGAATTCTACCACTGAATCAAGCTTCTGATTTCTACTGTCAAGCATATCATCCAGCTGTAAATGACAAGATATTATGTTAACAAAATGTGACAGTATCAAATACTTATTCTAAAAACATTCCCAATGAATCTGCATCTTGTTTCTCTCTCCTTCTATCAAATGGGTGTGGATAAGGGGGTTAGTGTACAGTACACATTATTTAAGAAATGTTTACAAGATAAAAGGAAGTGCTAATGCACTTTGTAATGAATTATGAACTAAAGGAGCATTCACATCAAAAATAAAATTCATCTTCATTACACATACAAAAACCAACCATTGTTTTACAAACACCTGACCTTAAGACAGCCTTATTACATCACACATGTTTAATATTTCAAACATGATTTGCAAGGGCTGGCAAATGAGACACCAAATTGGGGGACACCTCCCTTGCTTGAACTTCCACTAGTTATTCAACAAGATGAAGTGAATATACTCCTGATAATGCAAAGGTTTGTAAACTCACACTGGCTCATAGTCACAGCCCTACAGAGTTAGGATTATTCTATCAAGAGCAACTTCTTTTGGAGCATGCTCAGTCTCTGCTGCTGTCTGCAAGGCTGGAATAATGATCCTGCCTACTGGTGGAAATGGCAATGCCCAAATTGCTAGGAAAGAGTGCTGGCCATGCACCTCTGCCTGTTTCGCCATCTAGGAAAAAGGATCAACGACAGTTCGGTTTGCTGGTGGAATACCCCTAACTATGGACTGTATCATTATAGACTGTGGCAGTGGATGAGGTAAGGGCACTAGGATCACATCGATTATTTGCCTCAGGTGCTGCTGCATCAGGCATTTCAACAAAGATTCCAGCATGATATACAGATATCCTCTGAAGTCACAGGATCAGGAGTGACTGCATGCTGCCAACTTGGCTGGCAAGGGGACATGGCTATACCTGACCACTCTACTCAACCTTGTCTAAATTTAGTTAGTTATAAATGATTTGTTTAACCAGACCTCTGAACTCTTTTAGGATTTACCTTGTCTAAAAAAAAAAGGCACACTTCTTTCACAAAGAAGCAGACTTAAGACAACCCGGACACCTCCATTCCTGTCTCACTAAGCTTATACGACCTCCTCACATGGAAAAGCATCCCCTGAGCAGGAGACCAATCCTGGTATGTCTGCCAGATGAGGTAGGGGAGACCTACCACACAACAGATATGGGTCCCTACCAAAGTTGAACATGAATACTTGCCAAACCCTGACCTCTACACTGCAGCATCGTAACAAACAACCAATAAAGTAAAACAGCAAATTTTAAAGCTATTTCCCTTTTTCAAAGCTACATAGGATGTTCCTGGTTCCAGATGGAATTATTCATTGAAAAAGTGTCAACAAGTAGTAATTTACTGCAAATTGGGGAGCAACATTCCCCTAATTGCAAACCTCACTCTTCATTCTGACGAAAGACCTCAGAGTTGTATATCTAGGAAAAATGCATCCTGGTTTAAATTTGCTTAATTTTATACCTTGTTAACAAAGTGGCTGTTACAAAGTAAAAAAAAGTAATCACAAACGTCAATTACCACATAAAGATAATTTACCCTTTAATTCCTAAAACAAAGATGCAGCTCTGAAGTGGAGCAACATAAATCTATTAAAAGTATAATTCCCGCAAATATGCCTACCTGCTACCACCGACCCTGTTAAGAAACTTCAACAGATCAAGCTGTTGCCAAAGCTACTCCTGTATAAAGGCACAAGTTTGTATTCTCATAGGAACACACAGTGATACTGATGATTACATGAATGACAAAGGTGATCCTTGAAGAAAGTTCAATTAAGCCTCCAAATCTTGGAAACCGTATACAGTACACCAGACATGCAAAAAGCAAGGCAATTAGCTGCTGGAAACTCAGGGATCCAAAAGCACCCACGTAGAGCTACCATTCTCCTGCAGCTTTTCTTTTGTATGTTAAACAAAAGACTGATATATCTGGGATTTTGCAAACACAAAACTTAGAGCTATAGTATAAGCAACAGGTTTATGCTAAAACAAGGGTTTGTAAATATACAACTGCATACTGATATTAATTTGCCTTACTTAAATATTTTTGCAACTGCCTAACAATCAATTCTACCAATTGTTAATGCGCTCTCATTTATAACAAACTTTATGTTCAAGCTCAAGTGAGAACTCATTCTTTTAAAATTTTCCATACAAGATCCTAAAAACACAAAATTACTATTGTAGTCTCTTTTACAGAATAACCAGAAAATAAAAAATATTGCAAACTGTACCTTTTCAGCCTGGACAACTGTTCTTGGAAATCCATCAAGGATGAATCCATTTTTACATTCAGGTTTGTTTAAATTACTCTCAATCATCCCCACTACTAATTCATCACTAACAAGCTTTCCTGGGGAAAAAATAAACTTGTTACTACATTAAAAACATTTTTAAACAACTAATATCAATGTACATTTACATCAACTTCAAATATGCCTTTATTGGCAAATCGATAAAAAAATTTGCCTTAGAAAAAATGGTGAAAGATCTTGCACTCCACTTTTTCACCTTGCCTTGAGGGAAGGTGAAATTGCTGAATTACTTATTTCTAAATGAATTTGGTAATTCTATTCATAAATACCTTCACTTTCATCATCATCATGATGCTAGATAGTTTTTCCCTGTCCGCACTGAAGAACTTAGAATAAAATCTTTTTCCAGCCATACTTCATTGAGACATTTTCTTTTCAGAACTGTTTTTTTCATCTCACATTCAATTCCAAAGTAAATTAATTGTTAAAAGAGAAGAAACATGCTATTTCATATACTGTACACTAGTTGACAGTTGTTATTTTCAGAATGTATTTAAGGAATTTTTTATTTTCTAGTCTGCAGTCCAAATCAATACAGTAATTAGTTTTGACTTGTATAAAATGGAAACATGACCTGTGATTTTTATCATAAGAATTATACATATAAAAATCAATAAAACAACTGTTTTGCTGGATGCAGTTACGGAGGGGCCTTGAAAACCATACAGCACATGCTGGCAACTTCAAATTATAGTACTATATACTCCTTGCAAACATGCCTGTATTGTACAATATACAGTAAATGGAAATTGTATGAATCCCTAAATTATTTGATTCATAGCAGATCTTCCCCCTTAAGCTGTCATGTACTGTACTTAACATGCCAAATGTAATAATACTAAGGAAAACTTTAAGAGCAATGCACATACCTGCATCCATAATTTCTTTAAGCTGCTGTCCTAGATCAGAGCCTGATGCTACCTCAGCACGAAGTAAATCACCTGTAGCTAAATGGCAAACACAGTAGCGATCTTTCAGCCTGGGGGCCTGTAAGAATAAAAAGGAATTTCTTATATACACTAATTCAAAACACAAGAAAACAAATTATTCAAAATACTCTTAGATACAGAATACTTAAACAGCTCATTTATTTTTCTGCAGGACTTTATTTTCTAGGTTGGCCATTGCCAAATTTTACATTAAAAATCTGTATAGAGAAAAATGGCTTTACACCCAGAAAAAGCTAATATTTGTATCCAAAGAACTTTGACAAATTAAAGCTGAAGCTGACAATTGCCCCTAATGTTAACAAATCATTCAAACTCTTGATATTATCTGAATAAAAATCACTGAATATTCATTCTGAACTTCCCAGGTAGCATACTGTATTGTGGAAGGTGTTGAATCTAACAAGAACCACTAAATGAAATTCTTCATGCCCACTACCTGTGTATATTTCCACAAGTTAGACAAACTAAGCTATGAAATAATTTGAGTTACTTATATCGGTAGAACTAAGTTATGGGTACAAGGCGGGTAATTAGCGAGAAATGGCAGTTTCTTATAGTATTTTGTATGCTTATTAACAATTTAACGTTAATTTTTGGCGGTCGGCTGTAATTAACTTACAATTTACCTTTGAACTCTACCCTACGGTAAGAGGGATCCCGATGGGAATCTGGGGTTTCGATACGCGATCTTCACGAGACAGAGCACCGGTACGTCTGTTTCGAACGGTTCATATCCCGTCTGGCAAGTGCAATAACTTGTTAATGTATGGGTAACTCCCAACACTCACCCAACCCCCGGGCCAGTACTAAACACGGCGAAGGGACATTCCATTTGGCCGACAACAAACAAATGCACCGCCAGTGTCAGAAGCCCTAAAAGTCTTGAAAAAAACAGTTTCCAAGGTACTGCACTTGCCGGACGGGATATGAACCGTTCGAAACAGACGTAGCCGTGCTCTGTCTTGTGAAGATCACGTTAGGAAACCCCTTGTTGGATGGACTTCAGGGGACAATTACAGGTTAATTACAGCCGACCGCCAAAAAATAACGTTGAATTGTAAATAAGCAACCAAAATACTTTAAGAAACTGCCATTTCTCGCTAAATACCCGCGGTGTCTCTATTACTTAGAAATACCCTTATATCAATACTGTATAAAGGAGATTTTGTGGCAATTGCTGTAAGCTAATGGAAAAAATTTAAATAACAGCGGAATGATCATCTCAGCATACGTAAGGCATGACCTATCCCTAATTCCATAACCAAGATTTCTACAGAGGATACTGTACTTGATTACAGTGAAGAAAGGTGTTTCAAGAAGAGGTAGGTTAGACTACAGCATGTAGGCTATGGGCTAGAACTTTGAATATCTTACATGATGAAATGATTAGCTTAAATAAGCTTATGGATGATGAAGACAACTTTATTCAAAGTATGTCCGGTAAGACGACTGAGCCACTTTATGGGAATCAATGAATCCCATCGTAAACCTCTGAGATTACGGTAGGCTAAGACAGAGAATATAGAAAACAGAATTTAAGCTAAAGGCCAAGCACTGGGACCTATGAGATCATTCAGCGCTGAAAGGGAAATTGACAGCAAGAAGGTATGCAAGGTGTGACAGGAGGAAAGCCCTCACAGCTGCACTATGAATCAATTGTTAGGAGAGGCTGGAAAGTGGGATAAGATGGAAGGAAGAGAATATGCATGGAGGTAGACTAGCCTACAGTAAAGGGAATGAAAGAGGTTGCAGCTAGGGGCCGAAGGAACGCTGCAAAGAACCTTAAGTAATGCCTACTGTGCACCATGTGCGGTGCACTGGCGGTACTAACCCCCTTACGGAAAGAAGGATAATGAGGCAGAGAATAGGCTAGAGGATACAGCAATACTTTTGACAATTCAAAACTTAGAAAAAATATTTAAACCAGTAACGATTATATTGTCCTTAGGCCATATTACTGTAATTTTGGAGATAACGTAGGCTGGGCAAAGGTCAGCCTACCTACCGGTATCCCACAGGGTCTACCCTCATCACCGGTAGATTCAGATTCATTAGGCCATACCTGTGTCCCTTTACCAGAACCCGGCGGCCCCAGTAAAACAGCATTTATGCCTGTTGAAGAAGGAGCGGCCGGCTCCGGTGATGGCGCTGGTTCAGTAGGAGGCATGACGGTGGGTGAACAAATATTCACTGAAGACTGCTATTTAAAATAGCGACGATAGCAGACACACTGCGATTGACTGATTGTGAAGCCATCACAAGACTTGAGTTGCAAGTTAAGTATGCATACAATTCGAAATATTACGTAATACCATTAGAATTTCAAATATGGCCTGCCGTTAGAAAACAGAATGAGTCGTCCACTCGTCACAAATATCAAACCGTTCTTTATACTTAAGCACACTAATGAGGTAAGAAAATGCTCTGTATCCATTCCTAAAATGAAAAGCAATAGTGAAATCAGTGGAAACTATTTGCTAGACTCGAGTTTTCATGGACATATCGCTCCCTTCTGTTTTTCGTCACATTATTGCTTGAGCGCCTTTGGCACAGTTTTGTAAACAAGCATCACAACAGCTGATTCAGACAAAGATTTCCGCAGGAACGCCGATAGTTGGGGTGCTTGTTACCCAAAAGGAAGAACATTGGTCGGTTTGCAAAAACTTTATCTTATGTCACTAATTAAGCATAATTATGTCCATACATTATTTTGTTTCGTGAGGAGATTCGGAAGTACATAATAATAAAAATCAAGCAAGAAGAATTAGCGTTGTTTAGTATAGTCATAGAGAACCGTATAGTCAAGTTCACGCCATCATGATTAATCTGAGACTGAATTATCACTCAGCAATCATATCCTGTATTTCAACTTTTGCCACACTGGACGATATTTTCTCCTTTACTAATTTTTTTTTGCAGAGTTCCCTGTTCCCTCCTTATCCTCCATAAATATTCTAAGAGAATAAATTTCCATCTATTTGTGCAATGCTGCATTTGATCATGGCGTCAAGTTACATCCCTCGAGCTCAGTTTGTTTGCTTGTTGGTTCTGGCGGTTTCCAACCACAGAACCATGAAAATATCCATTCTTTCAAGAAAAAATTATAGTATATTCCAGTTTATGTAATAAATCTATATCGAATTAAATGTAATTAAAACAAAATGGCTTTTTTTTCTTTTGCCCTCTGTTGGGAATTTCCTCTTTTTTATAATAAAATCCAACATTTCTACAAATATTCTGGAAATTCAAAATACTTACTTCCTTGAGGGAGATCGCATACTTCATAAAAAACAGACTGTTTTTTCGCAGTTTTATAGTTTGTTCTTGTCTTGACTTTTAATATTTTCACAGAAATCACCTATCCTCGTTTAAAATCGCACTCATGTTGTTCAGGCGTCTTTTCTCCTTGGCATAATATTGAATGCCATTTAATTAAACAACGGATTTTCAGTCATTTCTTCAGATCACTTTTCTGCAACAGCGATGTCACATATTTTCTTCAAGCAGTGTCGAATTTAGTTTATGATTTGAAGAAGGGTCCTTCCACTATTTACAGCCACTATGTCAGCTGTCATCTTCTTCATCCCTTTTCTTTCAATAAGGAAATTGTTAATTAATTTGTGAATGCGAGAAATAAAGGTTTGCGAAGCAAAAATCTTGAAATAATGGTTTCGTTAAACATGCAGAAATTATTGAGAATAAGTAAACGGAATTAATTGACACGATAATACGGTAAAATCACTGTTTATGTGCTTGAGACCTAAATCAATCAAGAAATGGAGTCGTTACATAGGTAATAGTTTTTCATTAAAAGGGAGCTATTTGCGTATAGCTTAATGTATACATTATTCTAATTTCTGCATTTTCTCAGTATACATGCAAAAATAAAGTAGGTTCAAGTAACAGTAATTTTTATTTTATAATATATATAAATATAATATACAAAAGAAACGGATGAAGAATGTGATACACTCGTGTTCGTAGGTTAATGGCCGCCTCCTTGTGATGACATGAATGCCGAAGATCTCGTTAAAGTGTTTGTGTGTTTTCTATTTTGATAGAGGTGAAAATGGGCAAAGTCAAACAGAGAAGGCAACGCAATGCGCGATTTAATCCCATAGGGTTATCTGAAGCTGTTGCAAGTGACAATGTGGTGGCGGTTGGTGTAAATGAAGAGGATTCGGGTGACATTACCCCTGGCGGGTTGAAGATCATCGGTGAAAGGGTAAGTCTGGCCAGCTTGTCTGGGCCTCGCAATTTAATTCCGCTGGTAAACGATAGAAAACATGGCTTTTGAAAGAGACATATCGAAAACCTGTTAAGTTAATTCGGTGTAATTTCACTTTTAGGCCACAACTTGAAATTTGAGTTTTTATGATGGGCTCGGAAGCCCAAGTCTCCATAGGTAGGCCACTACCCCAAACTTGATTCGAAAATCTATCACTTATGGGAGTGGTTGTAATACTAAAAATTTAACGTTATTACTAAGATAGGCCCACTCCTTAACATCTTTCCAAATACATTCACCATATGCGTTGGAAAGCTAAGTTTGCTGTTCATGCCTAGGCCTGCCTGTTGTTGGTGCTAACCACTCGCTTTGTTTCCCAAGGGTTTTAATGGGGAAGGGAGGGCTGACCGAAACCGAGTTTATTGCACCAGCAGGAAAGGTCTGGGTAGAACTATAGGGTAGCTCCGCGTCGCCGACGGTACTATAACTTGACTTTTTCTACAGTATTTAGGTTGCTAATTATGAATTTACCTTTCATTTTTGGCGCTCGAGTCTAATTAACCTGTAATTAACCCCGAAGTCCTCCCAACAAGGGGTTTCCATACGCGATCTTCACACGACAGAGCACGGCTACATCTGTTTCGAACGGTTCATATCCTGTCCGGCAAGTCCAGTAACTTGTTAACGCATGGGTACCCAATGCCCCGGGCCAGTACTAAACACGGCGAAGGGACATTCCATTTGGCCGACAACAAACAGATGCACCGCCAGTATCAGAACCCCTGAAAGTGTAGAAAAAACCAGTTGAAAAGGTATAAACAGGCACAGAGCTAATATATAGAATTACCAAGGTCTGGAATGCAAAAAACACAAGATAAACTGTCAAAGAAATTCATAGGCCTGGATTATGTCTGTATGTAGCATTAGCCTAGTCATAAAACACATCATAAAGGACATAGATGTCACAAGGCCAGGTACAGTGGTCCGTCATAACCATACTTTCTCTAACCAGTAATTCTAAGCACTAGCTCCGCGCCTATTTTTACCTTGGAAACTGGTTTTTTCTACACTTTTAGGGCTTCTGATACTGGCGGTGAGTTTGTTTGTTGTCGGCCAACTGTTATTTGCCCTCTAACTCTAGTCAACAGTAAAGGGGGACTGTGGGAATTTGGGGTTTAGGGTGGGGGAGAACACAGAAATGGAGTGGACATGTTTATGTTGGGGAGGTGCCCTCTGGAGGGGAAAAACGAGAGAGAGCCATTAGCCAACAGGAGGGAGTTAAATGCATTTCGCTGTGTTTAGTACTGGCATCGGTGGGATGGAATGTCCCTTCGCCGTGTTTAGTACTTGCCCCGGGCGGGTACCCATACGTTAACAAGTTATTGCACTTGCCGGACAGGATGTGAACCGTTCCAAACAGACGTACCCATGCTCTGTCTTGTGAAGCTCGCGTATGGAAACCCCTTGTTGGATGGACGACGGGTTAATTACAGGTTAATTACATTCGTGCAACAAAAATTGAAGATAAATCCATAATTAGCAACCAAAAAACTGTAGAAAAAGTCAAGTTAGAAGGAAATTGCTGACACAGAGCTACTACTTAGATCTACCCTCTAACCAAACCAAACCCAGTGCCTAGCTAGGTTTCTCACCCATCTGAACACCGCAACCCAAGCCGACCCAGGGCACCGTAAGTCATAAAGGAAAATGCAGAGATGCATCCTACACTTAACTTCCCATATCTAACCTAACTTACTAACCTTACCATTCTTAATATAGCCTAACCTAGTGCCAAATCCCCCTCCCCTAGACTCCCTGCCTAACCTGACTAGAGCACTCTAAGTCAAAGAATAAGGTATGGACAAACCTAGGTTAGGTCAGAATAAGGGAAGAAAGGTTAGGGAGCATCCTTGTATTTTAATCTGTGACTTACAGTGCTTCAAGCCAGATAAGGTGGTAAGGTTTTTATCTGTGAAACTTGAATATTACTGCATTGTTTTATCTTACTGCACTGGTCACAAGACCGTTACAGACTGAAATGGCCTTATGAACTTGTATGTAGGGTTAGTCCCAAGTTGAAGAGTTTTTTAAAGTGTGCTTACACACCATATTTCAGAGTAATTCTGTTTAAGCTGATTAATGTGTTATACATAAACCTGTCGTAAATGTAAAAACTTGCCATATGAGGGGTGTTTGAGTAGATTTTTGTAATTCCCTTCCATTTAGATGTTATACTGCTTTGTAAATTGAAAAGGCAAAACGTTCAGACTAATCACTGGTCTTGCCTAGACCAGGCCTGAAGAAAAACAGAAAAATGTGGAGTTTTGCCTAACCACAAAAAAAGGAAATTACCCATCTCTTGGGATAGGATAGGCTATTATTAGATTCATAGAAAACATGTACAGTACTTGGAGCCTTTTACTTTACCCCATTCCCACCTCCATTCTTCAATCTTTCTGCCTTACCTCTCTAACTGTTACTGCGCAGGTATTGGGTTTTCTCCCAGATTTACCGTTAGATCCGTGTATAGCACTGTACTTTCTTTCATTTATTTTCTGGACCTGTTTGTTGTGCTATCCAACCATTCGAACTCCGTTTTTCACTGTATTAAGCACTTGAATGGCTGACAGTGCCCTAGTGCTTTCTAGCCTAAATTTCATGATTCATTCATATATGCATGTAATTTTTATTTGTATGTCAGGGAATTTTGATACAAAACAGTACTTTTTTATATCTTTATCAAGACAATAAAAGATTTGTAATTTACTTGTTACAGTGCACATTGCTTGTACATACAGTTTTAAGTAGTGTTCATGCTGTGTACACATGAAATCGAATATAGAATTTAATACTGTACTGTATGTACTGTATATCTTTAATTTTTGTAGCCCTGATATTTTTATAGGTATTATATGTTATGCTTCACAGTGCACTTTCTTTAGATAATTATTTCCCTTGTAAAAGCTCAGTCTTCCACCCCCCAGATATCAAGTGCTGTTGTAGAAGAACGGCTGGGTGGTCTCAATACTTTAGCAGCACTAGCGTTAGATGACCATGCTGCTACTACCATTGCTGATAGCAGACTTATTCGAAAGGTATCACTTCTTCTCAAAGACCCTAATCCTGAAATCAGATTAGTAGCAGCTGGTGCTCTTCGGTAAGTACAGCACTAAGTAACATTTCTGCTTACTTGTTATTAAGTTTCACAAATTTCCTTCATTCTTTTGATCATTCACTTTATCAGAACCTACGAAAGTATGGGAGAATAGCATTCTGAACATATTGCTCTCTGGTCTGTAGTAGATGATATTTAGCTTAGCTTCGTTTGTTTGTACTTAATTGGCAATTAAAAATGATTTTTTTTCTTGTTTCAGAAATGTTAGTGCAGGAGGATCTGAGGAAGTTGTGGAAACTATGGTCCAACAAGATGTCCTCTCACCGTTGTCAGACCTCCTCCATGAATATAAAGATGCTTGGTCCCCAGCATCTAATGACCTTGGAGAAGTTGTGTCTAGGGATGTTGATCCTATGACTAACATATTTGTTCATGCCACACACTTTCTTTTGAATCTCTGGTTAGTTAAAATGCAGTTGCTTAAATGTTAGGGTAATTTCAGTTATTGCGTGTTTAGCATCATGTTCTGATTAACCCATAAGTTGTGATTAGCAGAAGCTGATTAACAAAACAGTGTGACTTGCATTTTAAGCTCTTCACACTTCTTGTGTATCATGCAGTAGGATCAAAAAGAGCTTTTGAGTAGTCCAGAGGTTAAACGTGGAGAAATCTGCATATGCATGTAAAATGTACAAGCATTACACCTATAACATAAAACATAAACAGTATCACTGTCTCCATATGAACCCATTAATAATTAAAAGCCTTACTTTTGATCAGTGAATCCTAGTTGCATCTACTTCCCCCAATCATTGAAGGAAATTAACCCAATTAAGAATGCCCGGGCATCCTTCAAGGAGCATCTCTTGAGACTCATTCTTATGTCCAGCTTGGTAGCACCATCATCAGATTGTAACACTCCGAGAATTTAGCCTCTTTTGTGGTTCATTGTGATTTGTACCATTCATTATACTCATTTCATACAACTTTATTATTTGGAATGAATCTTACCTACTGTTAAAGTTAGCTTTATCTTTGCGCCGTTTGGTACAATCAGCATTTAAAAAATTATCAAAATATGCTAACTCACTAGGACTGTCTTTGTATTCATCTGCTTCCCATCGATGGTGCTGGAATGTTTACATTCTGTTGTGTTCTTCATGCCAACATGTCATACAGATGGCCGGATCAGCATTAGTAATATTTTGATGATTTCTGGCTAATTTTCTCCTGTACGGTATTGTGCTAGTTTCTGTTTTTGCTTCATGTCATCTGCATCAAGCAGAGATGAAAGTATTAGGCTGTATAGGAAAGACTGAAAACTGAAAGATTAGATTTGGAAGATGACCACATAGCCCATGTTAGACTAGCTGCTCAGGCATGAGTGTGGTTTTCTTGATATGTAGTTTTTAAGTGATCTGATGAGAGGATGTAAATTTTGTGTGGTGTTGGAATATGGTAGAGGCTGATGTTTATGTAGATAATTAGTTAGGGCACACCAGAAGCCTACCCAGTCTTTTCCTTTTGTCTTCCAGTAGTGCTTTTCCTCCTGAATTAACCTACCTGTTACCCTAGGTTAATTCCTCTCTCTCTCATTCTGCTCCACCTTCTTTTGCTCCCTATGTGTTCAGGATAAAAATAATAATTGACATATTTTTTTATTAGTTAGGATTTTGATAGAAAATATTAGGTCCAAGATCGCTCATCCCCCCCCCCCCCCGTTTTCTACCTTTTTCGGTTTCCCCTGCGAGAGGGAACCAAGGTTCTGTGCCCTTTGACACCTCTCTCTCAACCAACTATCCCGTTTGGGCTCGGCACCAAGCCGCCGAACAACTCTCCTCCAAGTTCAGAGTTTGTCTCTCTTGTTCGTTGGCTCCAATGTTACCCAGTGTGACAACCTGAAATCTGCTAAACATAGCAGTTTTTCCCTCTCAGTTAGGAACACTGGCTGGCTCCTGTTCCATCCCTTTTGGTATATTATGATGCAGGCAGACAGTAGAGATAGGGATTCAGACTGCTCTGAGCCATGTTTTATCATGAAAATTATAATTTTATTTGCATTTCCACTGTATATTTTAGTACATCTGTGTTTTACTTACTAGGGTGGTGGAATGATCACCTGTATATTTTAGCACATTTGTGTTTTACTTACTAGGCCGGTGGAATGAGCATCTGCATCTCACTCTGTTTATCCTTAATAATGTTCATTACAGTCTATCTGTCAAAGGATGCTTTATTATATGTAGAACTAT
Organism: Macrobrachium rosenbergii; assembly: GCF_040412425.1. Taxonomy (NCBI): domain Eukaryota; kingdom Metazoa; phylum Arthropoda; class Malacostraca; order Decapoda; family Palaemonidae; genus Macrobrachium; species Macrobrachium rosenbergii. The sequence continues at coordinate 8,413,048 of NC_089746.1, read as the reverse complement.
CTCAGTCACATCACCCTGCTTTAGCTAAACAGAACATTCCGTTTCCTATGATAGTATACAATCATCCCAGCACTTCACATCTAATACAATCATCCCAGCACTTCACATCTACCACTGATGTGAAAAGAACTCTGGTTTTGTGAACTCTCAAGTGCACATTTTTGTCTTCTGTTTCCTGGAAGGAACTGTAGAAAGAAATGGTCTAGAAGAGCCATTTCTGCTATTTTGGTCCTGGCTTAGAAAGACAAGTTGCACAAATAAAATATTCATGTTAAGACATACTATGCAGCAATGTATGCAATTTAAAAAAAAGCTTGTTTTTGTTGATTGCAAAAAAGGAATTTGACAGCATCCACAAATACTCAGGTCCTGTGAAAATAGACTGATAAAGTGTTGATGCTTTAGGGTTGCACAAAATTACAAGGGTTTTTTAATGTGCAACCTTAAAGCATGAACACCTAGGCTCTCCAGTCTTGCGTTTCACTTTCGTGTCTACCATTTTCTTATATTCCAGTACTGTTTAATATGTACAGTATATATATATTTTTTTTACACGTGTGCACACGGAACTGACAATTATCAGTCTCTTTTCACAGGGTTTGAGTATCTGTGGATGCTGTCAAATTCATTTTAGTAATCAACAATAACCATCAGAAAGTTATTTTTAAACTGCATACATTGCTGCTTAGCATGTCTGTACGTGAATGTTTTATTTGTGCAACTTGCCTCTCTAAGCCAGGACCAAAAACGGCAGAAATGACTCTTCTAGACCATTTCTTGCAACAGTTCCTTCCAGAAAACAGAAGACAATAATGTTCACTTAAGAGTTTACAAAATTAGAGCTCTTTCCATATCAGTTAAGAATTGTAGTTAACAATATTAGAGCTCTCTCCACATCTTTAGTTTTAAATATAACCATAAAGTCAGTGATACTGTAATTACAGGCACTTGGAGCTGTTGGTCAGTTTTTGCTATTTATACTTGGGGAATTTATCATATAAATGGATGGATACATATTCTTTGGGATCATTACCAGCAACCAGACAGGTTTGCCTGTTGGAGAGGACTTGCAGGTATATTTTTAGCTTTCTCTCTTCAGTTTGTTATATATGGCATCCTTAGAATTGAATACCAGTTTCTGTAGCAGCTACATCTTAAGTTGTTTGGTAGGTGTTGTCTTTGCTTGAATCAGGTGTTTCACATTGCAAGAGTATTATTTTATGTATTCGATATTCATGTTTGTGTGTGGTGACCAAAGACTGGGCTCTTTTACCTTGCTTAATCCCTAAAATTCCTCCATGAGTATTGCAGGTCACACCCAGCATCCTGAGGCATTCAACATCTTGCACCTCCCTCCTAAGTTGCAACATGGGTTCTATAAGTTTGTAGTGAAATAAATTTTTCATTTAAAAAAATTTTTTTTCCTTAATATAGGTCTGTCACTCACTTCACAGTTGCCTTTCTTCCAGCCCCATTGACCTTGCAACTAGCATTTTAAACCACATAAAACTGAAGCAGTTGCCTGGTTTGAACTGGAGGATCCAGTGGACATATGTGCAGTAATACTCCGGCTCTATTATGTGTTAGACAAAAAGACTGTAGTGCATGAAACATTCAGAGACAATAGATATGGGCTGTATATGATTGATGGGTTTGCTTTGGATTAATCAGTCTTTTTATATAAATTTATGTTTACAGTAGAACTCAGGCGTTTAATGTTTGAAAAGTATGGGTTTAACTGTTTGCGTGTGACCATTTCTTGAGTGTCATGTAAATTTTTTGCTTTTAAAGTAATGAGTTTTAAGGAGGTGTAGTTTTGGAGATGAATTTACTGAAAACAGATCTAACTAGAGGAGGACCATGTTTTTACATTATGTTTTTTGTAATAGTTTGATTTTTTTCAGTGAGTGTAGTGAACAAGCTCTTCATTTCTTCAATCAAGAAGACCTAATTCATGTCCTCCTTCCACATCTGGATCCAGCTAACTGGGGCCACACACTAGCATTGGCAATAGCAGAATGTCTTTTGTGTGTATCGGAGAATAACACTAATGCTCACACAGCCATTCTGCCTGCTGCAGACTCTTTGTTGCAGTACATATCACGTACTCCTGATAATGCAATAGATATGCATTTTGCAGCCACAATTGCAGGTTTGTAAATTAATGCTGATTATTATGAGGTACAATCTGACTTCTTAAAACTGGCACCCTTGGGACCAGGTCACTGCTAGAATACAGAAAGTCCCAGATTTTAGAAATCGCCCCTAAAAAAAAACCCTATTTAAACAGTCTTTCCAGCTCATTCCACATATAGTGTGCTGTGTTATCAAAAGTAGAACAAAGCTTAAGAATAATCACTGTCATTCATTAGGTTTAGTTCCTTAGCTAAATTCTGGCCTGCTCCATGAGCATCACTCTGAAAATGCTTACACCTTCACTGCGTAAGAGATTAAACTTTTTTATAAGTGCATTGTCAGATTCTGATCCCCTGGCACCCTTCATTGTTTTTGGCACTTCAAACTTTTCTGGTGTTTGTTTTCAGCAAAAACTAAAAAATCCGCTGGGCTGGTTAGGTTGTTACACCAACAGATATCCATTTGCAAAAGTCAAGTAGTACTGTTGTGTAAAGAATAATGATAATTTTAGTAAAACTTTTATTGCAATACACTCCCTGAACACCTGAATTTGCCCTTAATCCCACTAGCCTGAACAGCTCTCAGTTACCAATCCCACTAGTGGGAAATTTTAACAGCCAGCATTACCAACACTGCAGGTAAAATCTTGTCACTTGAGCTACCATAACAAATGGTTGGCAACGCTGACACAGGTGTGTGCTGACACTCTTACCTTTGTCAGTTGCTTTTTGTTTGCATTGCTGGACGGTTGTTTCCTTCCGCAGTGCAATGTTTAATCCCATTGCCTGACTTCTCTTTTGTATTTTGGATTTCTGGTGAAGACCTGGATTGTATTTACTGGTTTTTTCTCCTGGATTAAGACTTCTGCTTGGTTGCTGAGCTTTTTCTGGATATTTTTGACGTGGAACATTTTTGGATTTGGGTTTGCCGGTTCCCGGACTTGATTGGTTGTCAGGGTCAAGTCTTCTCTTTCACCTTCTACAACTGTGCCATTGGCTTCGACTTCAACTGCCCCTGCGACTGTGGATGCTAGCGCTCATCGCTCCTGTTCTTCCTGCAGAGACGGACGAGTACCTTGAGACACGATAGGCATTCAATCTGTCAGGTATGTAGGAAGGTTAAGTGTGATGTGCAGACTCGTTGTGATGAATATTCTGATTGGATGGTAGAAGAGATGGAGGATTACATTTATCATCGCAAGTCGTTGGCTGGCGGTAGACGGCGGCCAGATTCTTCATTGCCTCAAGTGTCTCAGGCTTCTGTTAGAGATCAGTCGAAAGATTTAGCGAGTTCAGAGGTAGTCAAACAGATAGAGGATAGGATTGCAAGTAATATGGCAGATTTAATAGCTAGTCTTTTTCAACAATTTTTAGATAGGAATAGTAGTAGTGTTAGGATGTCTAATCCTTTTTCCTTTTCAGCTCCCCTGCCTGTTCCAGAACCAGCCCTAACGAGTGCTGAGGGTAATGGAGAACCGCAAGCCTCCGAGTGGGTAGGTTCTGCTGGCCCCCTTGGTGCGGGACAGGCAATGAAGGATCCCCAACCCCTTGTAGTGTTGATGGTAAATTTAATATTGATAATGTTAGTCAGGATCTAGGCGTGACAAAGACGGATAGGTATAGGTTAGGTACTGAGGAGGAAGTACTAAGTGTACAGAGCCGTTCTCCTGGACGGGTTCCAGTTTCGGGTTCGAGTGGAATTTGTGCTCTGGCAAAATTCTCTCTTTCATCATTTCTGTTCCGGTCTGGCCAAAGTCTCAAGTCAATGTTTCAGTTCCTGTGGGGCAGAATCCTTTTGCTTTAGCTCCTAACTCTCTTTTGACTGTTTCTGAATCTTCTACTTTAGTTTCCCCCTTCTCTGTTTTTCCTACTCCTTCATCCAGTAAGACGGATTCTGGTGTGTCTTTTTTGGCCTCTAAAATTGGTTTGCGTGATCGGCCATTGGACGTGGCAGAATATAATGCAGATTTGTGGGGTCTATCAAAAGGGTACAGACTTTTTGATGAGAGGTTGATTTTTGAATGTTTTCTCTAACATTAGAGAGTAGGTGACACTGGAGTGTCCAGAATTCATGTCGGATATGCTTCAGGATTATCATGGAGGGGCGGATTCTGTGTACTTTTTGTCCCTTCGTTCTAAGGATTCTTCTTCTTCTTCTGGGTTATCTGTCACTTCATTTTCTGCTTCCACATACTCCGTTGCTCCTTTTTCAGTCTCCTCTTCGGCTTCTTTGGCTTCTTCATCTTCTGTCTCTCCTGCGGCTTCGGCATCTTCCGCTTTCCCTCCTTCTTCGACTTTTGGCATTTCGTCTTCTCAGGTAACTCTTTCTTCATCTGCTATTCCTCTGTCTTCCACCTTTCCATCCTCAGTACAGTCTTCTTCGGTAGGAGGATCTTCCGGACAGGTGAAAACACAGTTTCGGTAGAATTTGGCCTCAGGTGTTTCATGTTCCAACCCTTTGGGTATGTGCAACGCCTTGCTTCCGCATCAAGTGGCTGTTCCGGTAGTATCAGATATTTCACAGGGTTGCCTGTCGCTTTTAGTTCGGGTTTGAGCTCCGCTGTTTTGACTGGTCTTGCGGTACCTTTTTTGAGCGGTTTGCAGCTGTCATTGCCTGCATTTTCCACTGCGGTTCCCCCGAGTGTAGCTTATACCTCTTTCATTCTCCCTCCTTCCTCTTCGTCTTCTTCTGTCCTGCTGCAAGCTGTTTCGTTTGCGCATCCTCCCCCAGGGTTTAGCATTGTGGGTTCGGCTCCTCTCACTCATCTTCCCTTTGGTAAGAATGTGGAATTGGCTCCGGGTTCCTCGGTTTCTCCCTCTCTTCCTCCTGGTGGAATCAACAATGTGGATTTAACTCAGGGTACCCGGTTAGGTGTTGGTGTTCAGCATTCTGGTTATGATGATCTGTTTGCAGACTCTTTGTCGTCGTCTGGGCTTCATTCAGTTCCTCCTCCTTCGTCTGTCTTAGACCGTTCAGACTTGCGGAACAGGATTCTCATCCGGAGGTTCAGGAGATTCCAGTGGACTTAGAATGTCCTCTTGCTAGCAGTAATGATTACAGACATATGCTTGAGTATGTTACTTCTTCGTACCCTCAAGCAAGAGCTCCGGACCATCTGCATTCATCAAATCAGTCTTTATTTGAGTCTTTTTATGCCACTAAGCCAGCTCCTGCTCCTTTTTCGTGTGGGCTGGTTTGGTTCGTCGGGTTAGACAGGCTTTGGAGGAGGCCGACGGTCGTCTAGTGTCGGTGGTGGCTTCTAACAAGCAGGACATTTCTCTTCTTTCTCCGCATAAGGAGATTTATTCAGTTCGAGATAACCCTTTGGCAGGTGTCAGGTTGCCACTCAGTGAATCAGTTGAGGCAGTCCTGTCTTGGTCTCCGGCGTCGTCTCAGCTTGTAGGGGTCTCTCTTTGGGAAGCAGGTGAGTTAGAGGATGTGTTGCGTAATCAGACTGAGGCCCTTTCGCACCCTCTTTGGATGTTGTCTGGTTTATTGGGGTTCTTAAAGAGTGACGGCTATGTCCCTTTGGATCTGTCTCTTCTTCCCCAATTTGTATCGTGGAGTCTCAGCGTACTGGCCAATTCGTTAAGTCGCTCTCGCCAGGTATTGGGGGGAGAGTGGACTTTGGCTCAGGAAGTAGTATGTCAGGTTCTCCGGAAGTGGCCAGCAACTGTGGACTTATTCGCAACGAGATTAAACCATCGTCTTCCGGTTTATTTCTCACCAGGGGTGGCCCCCACGTTGATAGGCACCGATGCGATGTTGCAAAATTGGAATCACATGGTGTATGCTTTTCCTCCTTCGGTCTCATTCATCAGGTAATCAGGAAATTGTTGGAGAGTGTCAAGACGTCTATGACTCTAATAGCTCCTTGCTGGCCCCAACACCCTTGGTTTCCAGAACTCTTAGAGCTCCTCAAGGAAGTTCCGATGTTCCTACCCATGCGGAAAGATCTTCTTAGACAACTGCATTTTCACCATTATCATCCTGATCCCTCACGTGCTGAACCTAGTTGCATGGCGACTGTCAAGCGAGTAGGTAGACAGACCGGACTCTCTAAAGCTGTGGCTAGACAGCTTTCTTTCAGCTTGAGAAAGTCAACCCAAAGCTTTACCAGGTCAGATGGACAATGTATAGAGGTTGGTGCTGTAAGGAAGGTCATTCCATCTCTAGACCTTCCATTGCTAAGATAGCTGACTTTCTTTTATTCCTTCGGAAAGTCAGGGGTCTTTCGTATTTGGCTATTGCTGGCTACCGCTAAATGCTTAGCAGTACATTTAGTTTTCATCTTCCCGAAATTTCTAGTAGTAAGATCATCCATGATTTATTACTTTCTTTTAAGATTGAACGTCCTGTCTTGCCAACTCGGGCCCCCCTTGGGATTTGTTGGAAGTACTTCAATTTTGGCGTTCCCCTGCTTTTGAACCCACTGAAGATCTGACGTTAAGACAACTAAGTAAGAAGGTGCTTTTTCCTACAGTTTTAGCTACAGCCAGAAGGGTGGGCCAGCTTCAGGGAGTTTCTAGGCTGGTTTCCTATGCGGAAAATGATATGTATTTGTCTTGTCCTCCGGAATTTGTGGCGAAGACGGAGTCAGAGGTCAGCCCTCTGCCTCGTTCGTTTAGGGTTCTTTCTCTGCAAGAGTTTGTTGCTGGCAATCCAGCGGAGATGTCTTTATGTCCAATGCGAGCATTAATAGTCTTTGTCAAAGGTTGAGAAACTCTGTCCTCATCCGCTTACACTTTTTGTCTCTCCGCAGAATCCTTCCCGTCCGTGGTCAAAGAACGTGATTAGTCACTTTCTGAGGGAGGTGATTTTCCAGGCTTCTCCAGGTTCTTCTCGTCATCTTTAAGCTGTCTTACCCAAAGCGTACAGTATTCTGAGTATGGCCTCTTCATCTTTCTAAGGAATTATTCAGTGTCTTCTATTCTGGAGGCAACCACTTGGAAGTCTGTCCTTTTACTTCAGAGACGTTCAATTCGCCTCGGAGGGTTATTCTCTTAGTCCGTGTGTAGCGGCTAACTCTATTATCTAGGGTGTGTTCATTTTAGCTGAGGTGGTATTCTCTTAGTTCGGAGGTTCTTAGGGAACCAGATAGAGGAATTCCTTTTAGTCTTTAGAATCTTAGGTAGCAGTGATAGTATAATCCGTGCACGGACGGGATGCCGAATGTATTTTTGTCGAAGGACAAGAAGCAGAAGCCAGGAAGCCGAACGGACAGAAAGCCGAACAGACATAATGCCGAACAGACACAATGCCAAACAGACATTAAGTCGAACGGACAAAATGCCGAATATTTTTTTTTCTTTATTCAAATTTAACTATAAGAAAAAAAACAACAATAGTTTTTTTTCAGTTGTTAGAAAATCGATAAGAAGGCTTTTTCTTTGTTTGTTTTGAAAATTTCAGAACATATATAAAAGAGAAAAGGAGCAAAATAAAAGTAAAATGCTTGATAATTATTTTATTTCAACAATGTTTTTAAAAGTAAAATGCTTGATAAATATTTCATTTCTACAGTATGTTACAATATACTGCAAGAGAGAAAATGTGTTGGATGGGTAGAAAATAGTTGAAAAACGACATAGTATAATACAAAAAAGAAAATAAAGAATATTTAAAAATTGTGAGCCAGAGATCGTAGAAATGCTAATCCTTCGTCCTTATCATAAGAACAAAATATGGATTTTATTCTATCGTTAATGGCATCGTATTTCTTGTTAGGTCGTGATATATCAATCCCTGCAGAAGCCTGCTCAATTAGAATTTCATTACATGCTTGTTCATTTCTGATAACCTTTAGTAATTTGGAGAGTGTTGGATGGGTTACATTAATTCTCTTTTTAAAAGCCTGATGCCAGCCTTCAAGGGAATTGTTTGTTCTCGTAAATTATCATTAACTCTAGTGTGAACAGACCACAAATCAACATCAAACAATGGTTTCCTCCTTTGACCTCGCTGGATTATCCCTAACCACGTACTTTCAAGTAAACCAAAAATCACTTAGTAATTCATCAGTTTCAGCATCTAAGGAATTCACCAATTCGTCAAATAAATCATGTACATCTGCAGGTGGGACGAAAGCAAGTGCTTGTAACTGCTTGATGAAAAAGCATTACTGGTTTCAACATACCACTGCTGTAGACCACAAGACTGGATATTCCGCCATAAACATTGGCCGAAATGAAAGAAACAACCTGATATAGATGTATTAGGAAAGTTCTTTTTAATGCTATTTATTGTTGCTGTTTCGAAATCAAGTTATTGAATCAGGCTCCTGAAAACCTCTGCTTTTTAAAAATCCAAAAATTTCGTCATATGTTTTTTCTTCTTTGTTACTGGCAATACAATACACCAATGGCAAGGTTTTACTTTTTAAAACAATGGCATGTATGGTATAAAGCTGTTTGCTTAAAGGAGCGGAGTCAAATGTGCCATCGGCAAACCATGCTTGGTTTTTAGATAATAATTTCAAGTTATTTTCTGTCGATAAAATTGTAACAGAGGTGGTTTCATAAAGACGAAAATTCTCGCCACGGATTGTCATGTCCAAGTCTTCACTTTCTTCATTCTTTCTTGCTCGCCTTACCATTCTTGTAAGTGTTTCTCTTTTAGGCATAGAACCAGCAATGCTGAGCAGCAGTTCTTCCAAGACATTATTTATTACACGGCTTGTTACCTCTTCTGTTTGTTCTGCTGTTGTCTTCATTTTATCCAAAGCTTTTAAAATGGTATTATGAGCACCGCCGGGAGGATGTGAATGATCTGAAGCTTGTCCATGTTCGGTATCACTGATCGTTCTAATTCTACCATTGCACACTTTTCGTCGCTCACATCTCCAGTAAGTAGTTTCTTTAACTGTTTTATCGACAACGTATGAATATCCATTCTGAAGCAATTTTTCGCCACCACGCCCTGTCTTAGTGAATTCCATGGTTGAACTCGCAAAAAATAAATTCGTAGTCAAATTTGAATATAGAAAAAAATGTAAATACAAAGCAGTATTAGTAAACTAGGTAACTGTTAATTAAACTAGCAGTTAAATAGTAATTATCGAATTACTGAAAAGTCAAACTTCATTGAAGAAAAAAATCTTAACTATCATTATTTTTGCTTATATTTATCTTTTGTAATCTTAGCAATATTCGGCATTTTGTCCGTTCGACTTGATGTCTGTTCGGCATTGTGTCTGTTTGGCATTATGTCTGTTCGGCATTCTGTCCGTTCGGCTTCCTGGCTTCTGCATCTAGTCCTTCGACAAAAATGCATTCGGCATCCCGTCCGTGTACCAGTATAATCATATGGACTTAGGTTTAGTACTTTTTAAGTATCTTAGACTTTGATAGTCTCCCTACGAGAGTCCGAGGGGGTGCTCCAGTAGGTTAGGCTCTTTCGTTGGCACTGAGATACTTCGTCGCTTGTCGGTCATTGGGCCTTATCCGCAACCTAGATGGGTTACCCAGAGAGTCAGCGGCTCTGCACACTGCTTCATTCCCCTCCACACATGAGAGGCTCTGAATAGCCACATGGGAGGCTCATCGTACTTCTCCACACATGAGAGGTTCTGAAGAGCCGCTTGGTTGATATGGTGAGTGTATGACTAAACAGATATCCTTTGCAGCGCAGTTTGGTGAGCTGCCATCTCTGCTGTTGTAAAAAGGGGCGTGCAATAGAATTAATCCCTCCTCCTTTAAATGTTGTTAATTGGGCAAATTCAGGTGTTCAGGGAGTGTATTGCAATGTGAAGTTTTCATAATAAAACTAATATTGTAATACTTACCTGAACACCTGAATGATTCCCACCCTCCTTTCCCCACATCAATTTTGAACTTGAATAAAGCAGTTGACGAAGGTAGGAGTGTCGGCACACACCTGTGTCAGCGTTGCCAACCATATGTTTTGGTAACTCAAGTTACAAGATTTTACCTGCAGCATTGGTAACGCTGGTTGTTAAAATTTCCCACTAGTGGGATTGGTAATTGAGAGCTGTTTAGGTTAGTGGGATTAAGGGCGAATTCAGGTGTTCAGGTAAGTATTACAATATTAGTTTTATTATGAAAACTTCATTTTATGTACTGTATGCAATTATATTTCATGCATTATTTTCATATCATGTTATAATTTATGGACATAGCAAACAAGCGCCATTTGCGCTCTGCTAATGTTTACATTCTTAAAATCATCAGTTGATTGCATATTACCAACATCATCACAGCCATTAGTTGGTATATGAAATGCATTTTGGAGATTCATTTTATACACAAATTATCAAAGCAGAGTTTAAAAATGCAACTTACTTTATTATTTATAAATGCAGTAAATTATATGAAGTAAAGCTGTGATTTTGCAAGTATCAAATGTTGCTTTTGCCTCTTCTGAAACATTTTGTGGCCTGCAAATTATTCTTTTCTTCTGCCACAGCAACAGCAGTAAATTTAGTGGCATACTTTTTTAACACTTTCCTGTCTGTTGAGTGAAGGATGAATAAAGATTTATTTTGTTCTTATTTATGGAAGTCACAATTGAAAATTAGCAAATTTTTAACAAGTTGACAACTGTAACGCAATCTTTAATAAATGTGCGTTAGTTACAGTAACTAACAAATGCAAACGGCTGTCTCTCAATTCGATTGTTTATGTCAGTACTTGATGTTGTTTATGCCAGTGTCTTGCATGCAGTAGTAAGTGGTTGTTAATTATAGGAAATATTGATGAATTCTTAGAGAAGTCACAATGTTGGTAAGCATGATTTAATGTATGAAGATTTGCATTTAACCTAATGAACTTTGGCTTCTAGGCCTATTTATTAGTTAAAAGCTAAATTAGATATAATATGCATTATCAGTGTTATCTACCAAAACTGAGACAAGCAAAGCTAAATTGGATATAATATGCATTATCAGTGTTATCTACCAAAACTGAGACAAGCAAAGCTAAATTGGATGTAATATGCATTATCAGTGTTATCTACCAAAACTGAGACAAGCAAAGCTAAATTGGATATAATGTGCATTATCAGTGTTATCTACCAAAACTGAGACAAGCAAAGCTAAATTGGATATAATATGCATTATCAGTGTTATCTACCAAAACTGAGACAAGCAAAGCTAAATTGGATATAATATGCATTATCAGTGTTATCTACCAAAACTGAGACAAGCAAAGCTAAATTGGATGTAATATGCATTATCAGTGTTATCTACCAAAACTGAGACAAGCAAAGCTAAATTGGATATAATGTGCATTATCAGTGTTATCTACCAAAACTGAGACAAGCAAAGCTAAATTGGATATAATATGCATTATCAGTGTTATCTACCAAAACTGAGACAAGCAAAGCTAAATTGGATATAATATGCATTATAAGTGTTATTTACCAAAACTGAGACAAGCAAAGCTAAATTGGATATAATATGCATTATCAGTGTTATCTACCAAAATTGAGACAAGCATAGAAAGACTAGCATAGTGTAATCTACTGAAAATACAACTCGCAACATACACTGTGTATATGATGAAATCATGTTTTATGGATGAAATTTTAATGACCAGAAGATTCTGGAATATATATGCAAATCACGGTTCTTTTGTATGCTGTGTATTTTTTGAGTTCCACAGGATGTTTTCGTTGTAAATAATCTACTGAAAATACAAAATATAACTATGATGAAATCATGTTTTATGGATGAAATTTTAATGACCAGAAGCATATGCAAATCAGTTCTTTTGTATGCTGTGTATTTTTGAGTTCCACAGGAAAAAAACTGTGCTTGCATGTTCACAGAGCAAGCTTCAGTTCTGAAATAAAAAAAAAAAAAACTGAAAGGTTTGGTGCCCCCCTCATAGCCCGCTCAAGAGCAATTGGCGGCTGATTCAGAAATGTCCCTGATTTTGGGAGTTCCCGGACCTTGGAATGCCGGATTTTCGAGGTCGGACTGTATCAAAAATTATAAATATGAATATGCATCTTTACCCATTTAAGTTTTAACATTATCCTCATAGTCATGCAGTGTTGGTTCCTTTAATCACATTGTCGCTCAAGTATGTACTGAATATTATTAGTCAGACATCAGGAAAATCAGTATAGCATATCATGTTTATGGGAATAAGATTTTGTTTTAGAGTCTTTTGTTTTATATCTTTTCCCAACTGGTCTTATCAATTCCATCTTTAAAATTCTTAAAGCTGCTACCACACCATACGAGGTAGTATAGCACCAGCAAAATAAGTGGTTTGTAGTTTGTGCATACAAATTAGTTTCATGGGATACAGAATACTTTCTGTGTTACGTGAGGACATTGTTGTAGCCTGGAACCCTCTTCATTTCTGTCAAATTTTATTTCCCTTTGAAAACGTCAAAAAAGTACTGCATCAAGTTACTTTACTTCAAGTTGATGTTCATCTTGCATGCAGAGTACTTTAATCATTTTATTTTGAATGTATGTTTTAAGGTGTGCTGATTTTTTCCTATTTCTTTTCAGGGATACTCACGAACATCGGCTATTGTTCCAGCACAGAAAGTAATTTCCAGTTATTTTTACAGTTATTAGCATCCATATTAGAAAGAGATACCTTAGTTCATACAATAGAATATGCAGCACAGTCTGGCTCTGCTGACACGAAACCATCTCTGATTCCCCAAGATCTTGAACACCTCATTGTAGCTCAGCAGCTTTGCCTGGAGATACTGTCAAACATATGTTGTTCTGAAGGTAACATTTGGTGTTTTGTTTATTACTATAAGTGTTTTCTATGACTATCTCATTTTAGGTTCCTTGAAATCATGTAATGCTTATGTCTTGTGCAAATAAAAGTACATGTGAGATTTATTTCTTGTGTTCATGTTAAGGTAATAATGAAAATTTAACTAGGCCGCTGAGCTGAAAAAGATTAAAAGGAAAACCGCACCCTTAACTAGCATGTATGTATGTATTTTGAAGGGCAGACACTGAAAAACTTATGAAATAAGAAAGAGCTTGTAATTCCATTAGTGAGGGAATGCCATTTTAGTATTATATCCACCAGTTTCCCACCTCCATCAGTCAGTTTAATACCTCTGTCTCAAGTTGATTTTTAATTGATTCCTATCCATTCCTGTTATTTATCATAACAGTCCAACCACTTCCTCGGACTCCCATTAACACAAGGTTGTGTGTCATGGCTACTGGGGGCATATTTTTTTGCACTCTTGTATGGCATACTCCATTATTGATTATGAAAATCCAGTACCACACAAATACTTATAAACAAAACTACACTGCATATTATATGATTTCCCGCATTTCACAGATCAGGCAAGGATCGTGAGACATAGCCAAACATTTATAGGTTAATATTCAACATTACTTTATATTTTGATTATGATAAATAAACAAAATGTAATAAATAGTTTTGTTTTTAACACTGTATGTGTAAAACATATAGGCTTACAGTTTTGAGTGTTAAAGTAAAACCCTCTTGAGACCGAAAAAAATCGTGTAGGCCGAGTCACAAGAAAAAATTAATACCCCAATTCCTAAGGATAAAACATATGAAAGAATGATAATTTTAATTTCCTTTAAATAGAAATGTTATTTAGCTCGGCTGCCTTAATATACTTTAGCGAGTGACTTTGTTCTTTGTTTTAGACTAAGCCAGCCTTGTGTTGGCACGAGCTCTTGCTCTAGGGCAACCTATAACTGAGTGACTTGAGAGACTGTGGAGTTTTCATCATGGCACACCATGCGCCTGTGCCGCCTGGGCAATAGTTGCCAGATACCTCTTACTGAATATTGCCATATACCTTTTGTCTGAAACATGAAAGGAACTGATGCAATATTTTATATTCTAATTGTACATGATTGGAGTCTGTACATAAGGGTCTTTGCATCTCTCCTTTGACCCAATTCTGTTGCACTTTGCTTTTTACTTTTTATCCATTGTGTTTGAGTCCTTTCTGATGTATCTGTCCAGGTTATTTTAATACTTCATACCAAAAACCTCAAAGCCTGTCCTATTTGTGTAAAGAAATTTGAGCTAATGATCTGATTTATCTGGTTTTTATAATAGTAGTAGCTATGCTATCTGTGGGATGGTAGTCTGTTTGATCTGTATATGGTTATTATTATAGTATCGTGGAAGGTTTCGACCAGACCACTGAAATATTTTATGTGATAATTCTTCTATATCTTATTGTAAGAAAATGGGAGAGGCAGCTTGTGATTGAATTTATGAAATTTATCTCTATGTTTTTATATAAGTAACTTACCAAGTAATTACGTAGCTAACATTTATGCTTGTACGACATCCTACATTCAAAATTCGTGGTAACACGTCAGTTGCAGAGCGGGGGGTGACAGGCCCCGCCCACTGCAATGGGAGCATAGGAGTAACTTACCACCAGCGACGTCATTCTGTTTTATACTCCGCTGCCAACAGCACATCACACTCTGCAGTCCTGCTTAATTCACCGGTTCATGCTTGTTTGCCAAATTCGGGAAGTATTCACTTTTGTTTATCAAACTGTTACCGTTTTTTATTTCATCTTTTGCATTAGATTCTTTCTTATGTAACTATTTTGGATTCTAGTGCTTCCAGCCGTCGTTATTGTAGCGAGGGCTGTAAGACTAGACTAAGATTTGTTATGGTGCACAATCCATGTGCACTAAGTGTAGGGGGCAAGAGTGTTCGAGAGAGAATACATGTTCAGAGTGCAAGGACTGGGATGAATGAAAATGGAAGGTGCTCAAATCTCATCTGAATAGACTTGAGAAAAATAGGATCAGGAAGGCGGCCGCCCGAGCAGAAAGTAGGGTCTCTGTGAGTAGAGATTCTTCACCTAAACCTAAGACTGATTCTAGCCTAGCTCTTCCTTCTACTCCTGGACATACTCTCTCTCCAATTCTCAGTCCTCCCTCTGTTCCTCCACATACGCCCATGCCTAGCTCCCGTGCTTCTGACCCCGATGCTATAGCCAGGCTGGAGTCCAGAATTGAGTCCAAATTTAACAAGAAAATTAGTTTAGTAGTGAGTTCAGTGTCGGAGATAGGGGCGTCCCTACATGTGTTTATGGAAAAGTTTTCTATGACAAAGTTAGTGATAAAGTGTTAAGTGAAGTGCCAGTGGAGGAGGTGGCAACCTTTTTTCTGTCAAGAATCCTTCTCCTCCCTTGTCAAAGAATGCCCTTTCATTCTTTATTAGAGACCTGATCTCCAAAGCGCATTCCCGGATTCAGGAAGACTTTTCCTTTGATCGAAGTTAAAGCTCATGAAGTTAGAGCAGTGGCTACCTCTCTCGCCGTCAAGCACAATTTATCCCTCTCATCAATTCTTCAGTTGACCTTTTGGATGTGCAAGTCAATCTTCGCATCTCATTATTTGAAAGAAGTGGAAACAGTTTTTGAAAATTTCAGTACCCTCGGACCTTTGGCAGTGGCTGGCATGGTATTGGGGGAAGAAGTGTAGGAGAGATCCTGTCTCTCTTCTGTCTCTTTGCCTGGATGTAGGGCATCGAGTTTTTTGGGGAGCCTGGGGTTACTTTGTACCTGGAGTGCCCACCAGTTCGGGCAGTGGTTTGTCGTGTCAGGATGGGTGAAAGTGATTTCTGGTTGTTGGTTTGTGGTACTACACCCAGGGCAAGGGCAACTTTTTTCTTGCGTACATCTTGTCAGCAATCAGGCACATCCTCTGTTGCAAGACTGCCACTGATGTAGAGGCGACTCTTGGCTCACCGCCGCGCCACTACAGGTTAAGATGAGCACCAACCAGAGGCAGTATTCTCCTGCTGTGTAGCTTTCTTAACAGGTAAGGAAGCAACAAGCATTGTTTCAATGCTACCCATTCTTTTCTAGTTCAGGTCATTACTACCTTTAATGTTTTTGAATAGATCAGTCCATTTATCCCACCCCCATGCAGTGTGGGATTCAGCTAAGTAATACTTGATAAGTTACATATATAAAAATGACATTTTTTTTTAATATACTTACCAAGTAATTACTGAGTCAAAGCCCTCCCTCCTCCCCTTTTTTCATGGACTTCGCGGCAATAAACAAGAATGATGCCACTGGTGGTAAGTTGCTCCTACGCTCCCGTTGCAGTGGGCGGGGCCTGTCACCCCCTGTTTTGCAACTGACACGTTCCCACGAATTTTGAATTTAGGATGCTGTGCGAGCATAATTGTTAGCTAAGTAATTACTTGGTAAGTATATATAAAACTTAATTTTATTATAAAAATGCCATTTTTATTCCTTTTGTGTTTTTTCAGATGATGATGAAGAATGGAATGACAGTGAAATTGTTTCTGATGATGAGATTGGAGATGCAGAAGAATCAATGGACTTTGGAAACAAATCTGTTCTGTCACCAGAGGTAAATTTAGGAGAGTAATTCTCATTAATTCATGGGCATTCTTTTTGTTTCTAGAAGTAAAAATTTTAGTTTTGTGTTAATTTTTTAATGAATTGTACAGTATTTAGTTAATGGTATACTTAATATTCATTCAGGAAATTTTTATAATAACATTATTAACCCTTAAACGCCAAATGCCGACTGGACGTATCGTATGTCGACTAAAATTGTCTGTTGGGTGCCGTGTGGACGTACCGTACGTCGACTACAAAAAATTTCAACCTTCGGTCAACTTTGATTCGACCGAAATGGTAAAAAAACGCAATTGTAAGCTAAAACTCTTACATTCTAGTAATATTCAATCATTTACCTTCATTTTGCAACAAATTGGAAGTCTCTAGCACAATATTTCGATTTATGGTGAATTTTTGAAAAAAAATTTTTCCTTACATCCCCACGGTAACTCGGCCAAAAATTTAAGAAATTCTTTCGTCATTTTGTCGTAATTTTTGCACTGTTTTTTAATAGCCGTTACATAAGGTTTTATATATGAAAATGTGCGCAATTTCATGTAAAATACAACAAAAAACAACCCATGGTTGTAGCTTTTATCAGTTTGGAAATATTTTCATATAAATCACGATAAGTGCCAAAATTTCAACCTTCGGTCAACTTTGATTCGACCGAAATGGTAAAAAAACGCAATTTTAAGCTAAAACTCGTGCATTCTAGTAATATTCAATCATGTACCTTCATTTTGCAACAATTTGGAAGTCTCTAGCACAATATTTCGATTTATGGTGAATTTTTTAAGAAAACTTTTTCGTTACGTACGTCCGCGCCAGAAATTCTTTCGTCACGTTGTCGTAATGTTTGCACCGTTTTATATTAGTCGTTACATAAAGTTTTATATATGAAAATGTGTGCAATTTCATGTAGAATACAACAGAAAATAACTCATGGTTGTAGCTTTTATCAGTTTTGAAATATTTTCATATAAATCACGATAAGTGCCAAAATTTCAACCTTTGGTCAACTTTAACTCGACCGAAATGGTCGAAAAATGCAATTATAAGCTAAAACTCTTACATTCTAGTAATATTCAATCATGTACCTTCATTTTGCAACAAACTGGAAGTCTCTAGCACAATATTTCGATTTATGGTGAATTTATTAAAGAAAAAACTTTTTCCTTACGTCTCCGCGCGGTAACTCGGCTGAACATCTCAGAAATTCTTTCGTCACTTTGTCCTAATGTTTGCACCGTTTTACATTAGTCGTTACATAAAGTTTTATATATGAAAATGTGCGCAATTTCATGTAGAATACAACAGAAAATAACTCATGGTTGTAGCTTTTATCAATTTTGAAATATTTTCATATAAATCACGATAAGTGCCAAAATTTCAACCTTCGGTCAACTTTAACTCGACCGAAATGGTCGAAAAATGCAATTGTAAGCTAAAAATCTTACATTCTATTAATATTCAATCATTTACCTTCATTTTGCAATAAATTGGAAGTCTCTAGCACAATATTTTGATTTATGGTGAATTTAAAAAAAAAACTTTTTCCTTATGTCCGCGCGGTAACTCGGCCGAACATCTCAGAAATTCTTTCGTCACGTTGTCGTAATGTTTGCACCATTTTATATTAGTCGTTACATAAACTTTTATATATGAAAATGTGCGCAATTTCATGTAGAATGCAACAAAAAATAACTCATGGTTGTAGCTTTTATCAGTTTTGAAATATTTTCATATAAATCATGATAAATAGAAAAAATTCAACCTTCGGTCAACTTTAACTCAACCGAAATGGTTGAAAACTGCAATTGTAAGCTAAAACACTTACATTCTAGTAATATTCAATCAATTACCTTCATTTTTCAACAAACGGGAAGTCTCTAGCACAATATTTCGATTTATGGTGAATTTTTGAAAAAAACTTTTTTTACGTCCGCGTGTTACGAATTCATGCATCATTTTGTGATAATATTTTCTCTGTGTTACTTTGATCGTTTTACAATTTGTTATATACCAAAATCATCGCAATTTAGTGTACAATACAAAGAAAAAAATAACTTGTTAGCTTTTAACCGTTTTGCTCACAGCGATTTGTATACAATTATATATGAAATTTTTTTGCGCTGTCATATATTTCAATATTTATATATGATAATGATATTTTTTCATGTCTGATGGTTGCATACTAAACTTCAGGCAATGACAAAAAAAGGAGCCAAAATGAACTCTTAATCTTAAAAACTAAGCGTGCTGTGATTTTTTGAAAAAACTTTTTTCCTCTTGGCGCTAACTCCCGAACGCCGCCGGCATACGACAGACACTTTTGTAAATAGAAGCTCAGCGTTAGAGGGTTAATTACTCTGAGAGTATTGAAGGCATTTTGATTTTACATCGGTGATTTTGTCAAGCACTGAGTTGCTCTAAAATTAAAATAATTTATTTTTATATAAGTGATTTACCAAGCAATTACAGTATACGTGGAAAGTTAAGCCACACCCCTGAAAAAAATGCATTTTTAGGATTAGTCATTGAAAAAGTATGATTTGGAGCACTTATCCCCTCACTAATACTTGGTTGTGTTGCCCTGGTGCTTGATGACTTCTCTAAGTCGCTTGGGAACACTGTCTGCAAGATTTTGGAGGGTCTCTGGCTCCAATGACTCCCAAACCTCCCTGATGGCTACTTGAGCTTTGGGAGAGAAGAGGTATCCCGGTCGGGAGTTGCCTCTTAATGATGCTCCAAAAGTTCTCAATGGGATTTAAATCAGGCGAGGACCCTGGCCAGTCACTAAAAAGGCCATGTCACAGTCTTTTAACCAATTGACCACTAGTTTAGCGGTGTGGCACGGTGCTCCATCCTGCATGAAAAACTGGTGCCACTGTTTTCAAAAAGATTCCTCTAAGTGATCCCCCAAAAGTTGAAAGTAGTTAAACCTGTTCATATACTCATTCTTGGGGAGGAACACTAACTTCCCAACACCACCATACCCAAAAGAAGCCTATACCATCAGGGTGCTTTACCGTCCTGGAGGTGTACTTTGGGGGGGTGTGGATCGGAGCCATACGGATGGTATACCCTCTTAGCACCACTACCTGTCACACTGAACGTAGCTTCATATGTCCACAACACCTCTCGCCACTTAGTAGGCTCCCAGACCAAGTACTTTTTTGCAAAAGCAACCCTTCGTTGCTTTTGCTGAGCGGTCAGGAGCGGCTTCTTCCTGGCCTTGTAGGACCGCAGCAAGAGGTCGTCGTGGATACGTTTTTGCACCATCCTTATGGCCACATTTCCCAGCAAGTGGGCGTTCTTATCCTTGATCTCAGGTGCTGTGAGAGAAGGATTCTTCTTTAGCTGACGGTGTATAAGCCTTAAGGTAGCAGGTTTGATCTTGTGGGGCCTCCCAGACTGGGGTTTTGGGGTAGGAAGGGTGTTGGCGTCTCCCTCCTCATACCGATGGATCCATCGATACACAGTATGCTTCGATAACCCCTCCTGCACACAAATTTCACGAACATGGATACCTGATTTGTGAAGGTCACTGATTGAGGATATCTCCTCTCTTCCGACAACCTTCCTGGACATCGGAGACAGACAACACAGCACAAAATGCGGAAAAAACCATGAGGAACAGAGCGTGAAATAATGGAGGAAACAAAAAACAAATCAGTCACCAGCCACAGACGGCAGATGACTAATGGTTTTTTATTGTTTGAAACAAGGGTTGCCAACCCATAGATTATCACATATGCGGTAGTTTAACTTTTAGCTGCCTTCCATTCGGTTTATGGGGTACTGTCAAAAAGCGCAAAAATTATAGCCACTCGCTAAAAAATGGCTTCATTTTCCGCGTGTACTGTACATTGCTACTAACTTTCTACATGGCAGTCTTAATGAAATTCAAATTTTTGCTGTGGCGCCACCATCACTAGTGTAGGTGACAGGGTCCTGCCCACTTTCAGGACTGATAGGTACAATTCAGCAAAGAGCTTCAATTCGTTTTCTGCTGACTCTCGATTAATGTCGGTAGTCTTGTGCAGTCGCTGCTTCATCTTTTTGGATATTTTGTCCCTCAAGCATTCGTTATTGCATTGAGGGGTGTAAAATTAGACTTATTAAAATGACTTCTGATTCACACACTAACTTTGTCAAATATAGGGAGCAGGAATGTAGTAGAGAGCTTACATGCCCGGGGTGTCAGGATTGGGAGGATAGTAAAGGGAAGACCTTGAATCCCATCTTAACAACATGGACCGAGATAGGAAAAGGAGGGCTGCTCATAGAGCCAATAATAGAGATAGTCAAGAGATTCCTCCTTTACCAAATGTGGTAGGAGACAGCTCTGTTTCTTTTCCTTTGATTCATGCTGTCTCCCATCCTTAGCCCTCCTACACCTTTACCCCACAATCCTTTACCAGGTTCCCATGCTTCTGATCCCAACGCTGTTGCCAGTCTCGTAGCAAGATTTGATAACAATTTTGAATTATTAGCCAGTACTGTTATGGAATTAGCTCCCTCTTCAGGGATTTTGTATTGAAAATGGCGGCAAGTGTCAGTGTTGCGCCCAGTGACAGTATTGAGGAGGTGGCTGTCCGTCCCCTGGTTCTCCTAGACGAAGGTCACTGTCCTGCTCCCCTGCACCTGGGAGAAACATACTGGAGGTCCAAGGGAGGCCAGTGGGGTTTTCCCCATGGGCAGTCAACCCCTCTGTTGAGCCTGTTTCATGGTTCCAGGCTACAACATAGCACCATTGAAAAGGCGTCTCGTTCAGTGATTCTCGTCTGTCGTCAGATTCGGGAGACTCTTTGCCAGATGTGATGTGTCAGTGGCATCGATCTTCTATCTCTCGGTCTTTGAAAAGACAATTCGATGGGGCAGACAGTTCCCCTCCTTCTGTCAAGAGATATAATGAAGCTAGTGTTAGTCAGCCTTCCTGCAGTTTCGCCATTCCTCCTGCTACCACTTTTCCTGCTCATCATCAACCTTCTTGGGATAGTCCAGGGCCTCTTTCGAGTCATGAGCGCCCGTTTTTGTCTTTAGGCGACATGATACTTCTCTGCTAAGCACACTCTGAGCTCGGAGCTCCCCTCCATTTCGACTCGCTTGGCACCAACTTCAGGGCATTCGGCACCAACTGTGGAACGTTAGGCGCCAACTGTGGAGTGTTTGACGCCAACATTTAGGCTCTTGGCGTCAAAAGTCGGGCGCTCGGCACCTCTTCCTTCTTCATCAGCTCAGGAAGATTCTGCTTTAGCCCCGATTAAATGTCAGCTTGAGGAACTTATGGGCTTTTTAAAAAAGAAACTGTCGTTTCCAAGAGGAAAGACACCTCTTTATCCCATCTCTTCTGATGAGGACAAACTGGAACAAGATAATGCTCCTTCGTCTGCTTATTCATCGTTGCTAAGATTCTTTCTGGCGAATTTTCTAGATTTCTGCGAGCCTGCTGCTCCTGTTTCCCCAGCCTCAACATTTCTTATGAGGAAACAGACTGCTGACGTCGTTTGCCTCCCCAAGCTAGTGCTTTCCTCTTCCTCAAGGAAAGTTTTTCGAGAAGTGGACGAGTGGCTGGCCATGAAGAGGGACCAAGGTAAAGTCCTCCCTTCAAACTTCTCAAGAAAAAGTATCGATTCTACACCACTGGGAAAGCTCCCTCCTTGGGAGTCTCTGCTGCCTCCCAGCGGGTTTTCTCCAGTTTGGTTGACGCCACTCGTTCTGCATTCTCCACAGCCAAGATTTCCTTCTTTTGCCTGAACTGGCCCATCTTGCCAAGAATCTATTCAAGGTATTAGAAATTTTTTGCTTCCTTGGTTGGACAGTAGGGGCTTTAGCTAGAAAAATCAAGGATTGTCTGGTCTTGGCCGAAGAATCTCTTTTGACTGGTTTGGAGCATTGTCTTGCGCAGGGATGGTTCTTCCAAGCTCGCCTCCATGTTTTTGATGGGAATCTTGAAGAAGCGAGAATAGCGGAGTCACTGCAACACAGAAGTCATCTCTCTCGTTTTCTCCATTAGGCAGGTCCCATCTCTTCCCCCAAGGCACTGTTAAGGAGATCCTCTCTGACCTTCAGAAGAAATCTACAACTGACCTTTTGGCTCAATTTTCCAAGCGGCCTAAGGAAGCTCCCACAACAGCAACCAAGTCCTTCTCTCCTCTACAGCAGCCCTTTCAAGGAGGAAAGTATGGATCTGTCTGGATCAACCAAAATGTCTTTATTTAAACCAGCTGCTAAGAAGTAAGAACACAGTCCTTCGCACCCTGGTCACAGTCAGGCTACACCTCTTTGGGAGGAATGGAGCCGCAGAGGGGCAGAACCTTGTGTAGTCCAAGTATTGGGGAAAGGATTTTCCAGCCCTTTCCATGAAAAACCTCCCTTACCCAAGTCGCCAATCAACTTGACCACCTATTTGGCTCACTCCGAGAAGCTTGGCGCTTTTTCTCTAGAAGTAGAGTCCCTTCTTCACAAGGGGGCAATAGAGGTGGTTTTAGATCTCAACTCAGAGGGATTTCAATACCGTCTCTTCGTGATCCCCAGGTCATCAGGAGGCTGGAGGCCAGTTCTGGATGTCAGCTTTCTTAATCGTTTCTTGCTGAAAACCAAATTTCATATGAAAACCACTCAATAGGTCATGTCCTCTCTCCATCGGGGCGACTAAATGGTTACCCTTGGCATGCAGGATGCCTTTTTTAATGTCCCGATACATCCAGATTCAAGAAAATTCCTGCACTTGTATATCGGGGCAAAGTTCTCCAGTTTCGAGCCATGTGCTTCAGCCTGTCCACTACCCCACAAGTGTTCACTCAAATCCTAACCCCCTTGGGAAATGGCTTCGCCTTCCCGATGTCAACATTTATCTCAATGATTGGATGCTTCGCTCTCCTTGGACTTACTCAGTGCTCCAGTGGATGAGTCTGCTGGGGACCTGGGCCTCAATAGAACCGTTTGTAAAGAGGGGCAGGCTTCACATGAGGCCTCTTCAGTTTTATCTAAAGTTTGCTGGAGTGGGAAAACCCAACCGGACTCTTTTCTTTTCCCCCCATTTCAGAGATCAAGACAGGCCTTCGATGGTGGTTGTCCGTAGAGAGACTTCGAGAGGGGAGTCTCTTCTACCGTTGCACTCAGAGTTTTATTCTGATGCTTCAGGAGGTCTGGGGAGCCCTTCTAGGGTGCCTGAAGATCTCAAGGATGTGGCCTGTTGATCAGAGAGCTCCACATTTATGTGAAGGAACTAAGTGCAATTCAACTGAGTCCCCAGGTTTTTCTCCTTTAGTTTCTGGCAAAGCATTAGCGGTTTACACAGACAACGCCACGGCGCTGTCTTATGTCCGCAAGCAAGGGAGCACCCACTCCTCTCTCTACGTGTTGGCAAAAGACCTCCTCTGGGCAGATCAGTACCAGGTGAAGATTATTACGTGCTTCATGCGGGGAAAAATGAATGTCCCTACAGACGAATTGAATCGCTACAATCAGGTGTTGCCGATGGAGTGGACTCATGACTCCCTTGTATGCGACGATTTCTGGAAACTTTGAGACAAACCAGCTGTGGACCTCTTCGCAACAGGCCTGGATGTCCACTCCTTCCCACCTTTCAGATTGATTAGGAAGGTGATCAACGAGTTCTCCTCTTACCAGAACATCTCAGAGACCCTGATCGCCCAGTTCTGGCCCAGGAAGGAATGGTTTCTGGATCTGCTGTGTCTGTTAATGGACTTCCCAAGACTTCTGCCACAAAGACAGTCGCTGTTCAAGCAGCCCTGCTTCCTCAGGTCCCATCAGGGATTGTCCTCTCTGGCCCTGACAGGCTTCAGACTGCCAGGAGCCTCTTCAGAGCGAAAAGGCTTTTCAAAGCAAGCTATAGAAGCTTTTGCTAGGTGCAAAAGATATTCTGCTAGCAGTCTCTACCAATCCAAGTGGTCAGTTTTCAGAGTATGGTACCGACAAAATAACATCTTGTCTTCTGAAGCCTCTATAAGCCAGTTAGCTGACTTTTTACCCTCAAGGGATATAGGTTATTGTTTTAAGACCTGAGAGACCTTATCAGTTCCTTCAAAACCTCCAAATTAGAAAAGCCTGGGTTTCTCGCCTGAAATTTGGACATTGTTCTGAAGTGGCTCACGAGCTCAACTTTCAAACACCTCAGCTCGACCTCTTATAAGAATCTCAATAGGGAGAGTCTCTTTCTCATGGCATTAGTGACCGCCAAACACGTTAATGAGCGGCAAGTCTTCAACGTGAGAGTAGGCTTTTCAAATGGAAATTCTCTCTTTCTCACCAAGAATGAGGACGTTTCCAAGCCATGGTCTCGCTTGTTTGTTATTAAGAGCAACTATCTTCAGAAGACAGAAAAGATCAGGGGACCCTCCAACAAGCTTTGATGCTCAGTGAAGAACCATTCACGCCCTCTGTCAAAGAATGCGCTTTCTTTCTTCCTTAGAAGTTTGATTACAGAAGTGCATTCTCAAGTTCAAGAAGATGTTTTATTCTTCCCTTAAGGTCAAAGCTTATGAGGTTCAAGCTGTTGCACTCAGCCCGGAGCACCCCTCTTTTTCAATTCGCTTGGCGCCTGCTTCATCAGTCATCTGCACCCAACTGATTAGTGCCCACTTCTGTCTGTGGAATGTTCGCCACCAACATTGCTCAGTGTCAACAGTGGGGCACTCGGCACCAAATTCTGGGTGCTCAGCGCGCCAACTTCCAGGACCTGTGGCTGGCATTGTTGGGAAAGGAAGCATAGGGGGCTCTCTGTCCCTCTACTCTCTCTTCAACTTGTTGTAAGGTCGTTGAGTTTAAGGGAAGCCTGCGGGTACAGTGTATCTGGAGTACCCGCCAGTTTTTAATGGTTGGAGTGGTGGTTCTTAATTTTAGTTGTAGGTGACAGTGTTGTGTTTATTCTGGTCTATGCCCAGGTCAAGGGCACTATTTTTTGCCTTGTCAGCCATCAGTGAACTTCCATGGCTGCAAAGTACCCAATACTGCCACGCCCTCTAGAGGTTAAGATGAGCATCAACCAGAGGTGGTACCCGCCTGAAGCAGCTCTCTTACCAGATAAGGTACAACAAGCATTGACCCAATGCTAGCAACCTTTCTAGTTCAAAGTCATTATCTTTATTAATGTTTTGGATTAGAACATGTCCATGATTCCCACCTCCTCTCAATGTGGAATCAGCTACATAATTGCTTGGTAAGTCACATATATAAAAATGACATTTTTATGATAAAATAAAGTTTTATATATACTTACCAAGCAGTTATATTATCGGAGACTGCCCTCCTCCTTTCAATGGACATTTAGGCATCAAACGAATTCAAGCTGTACGCTGACTTGTACCTATCAGTCCCAAAAGTGGGCGGGACCCTGTCACCTATGCTAGCAATGGCGGCACCACCTTGAAAATTTGAATTTCGTCAGACTGCCATGTAGAAAGCTAGTAGCTATGTAATTGCTTGGTAAGTATATATAAAACTTTATCATAAAAATGTCATGTTTTAAATAAGCATATATTTATTTCTGTAGTGATTTTAAAGTTTTCCTTCTTCCATTGATATATGCAGAATCCTTCATGTAGAGAATATTTTAGTTTTAGGTATGTTTGTGTCTGATTTTGAAGGATTTCTTCTATCTTTTATAGGTAGAATCCTTTAGGTAGAGGATGTTTTGTTTTGCACAAGTCAAGATTGATTTTGAATGATCTTTCCATTATTTACATAAGCGGGTTCCTTCATGTTGAGGATGCTTACCTTCTAGTTTTTTGTGTCAATTAATTATGAAGAGTGTTACTCATATTTATCAAATAAAATATTAAAGTAACATGCACAACAAATAAAAAAGGTCCTGTGTAATGATATAACAGGATATGTAAAAGTTCTGTAGGAAATTTTCTTTATCAAAAAAGTTTCAAGTCCCATGAATGCTGGAACTTGTCTAATACATGATCAGCTTTTCTGTAATTGCCTTATATTTATTACATCACACTTCATCAGAGTGATTTCATTATACTTACTTGAGTTTCTCTTTCAGGTTCAAGAAGGCATGAAACATTTTAACCTATTTCAGTTAAGTTTAAGGAAGGTTCAGTACCCAGATGAAAATACTTGTCAAGCCTTACAAAACTTGAAATATGGCCCATCTCTTCTGTCCAAGTAAGGAAGATTTTAACAATTTTTGTCCTATGTTAGTTTTTGTCTGAATACACAGTTAAACCTCACCCATCTGGAGTAATTGATGGGAAATATTATTTAGATTCACCAAGTTTATTTCAAATAGCTTACCTAATTTTAACAGTCTATTTCATATAAGATAGCTTAGGCTAACCAGTAAACATTAACAGTTATGCATTACTGATTGTTATACATAAATGTTTAGAAATCAAATAGCTTGGCTTTTTTAATTTTTATTTTTTTAACAAAATAATGTGTCTGTTGGCCTGGCCTAGCCAAAACTTTCAACAAATTAGTAGCTTAGAATAAGGTAAATTCCTGTATTTACACTAGCCTAGGCTTTTTAATTATTATATCAAGTATTGCAAAACCAATTATGCTTTAATACAGATAAAATTAAAGTTTCCAGTTCCATTTTATCAGTAGTTTATTAGATTTTTAGAAATCCTTTTATTTTTCAGGACATTTTAATGTTCTTCCATTTTTCCACTATTCAAATGTTTTTTTGTTTATTGTGTGAATATTTTAGTTTGTTATTATTGTTTGATATGCTAATTTCAAAACTTATTTCTCAGTTCCACAATATTAAAAATCATCAAAGCAAAACCCTCCAGTAATCCAAAATTCGTCTAGTTATCCAAAAATTGATATAAAAATTGTCTATAAGTGAGGTTTCATTGTACATCCATTTTTTACATTTAAGCAGTGTATTGTTTATAGTAACATAAGCATATTTACTTTTGTAAGACCTCAGAATTTTCTTAGCCACAGAGGTTCAGAATTCATAGACTGTAGATTTATTACTATGTATTAAATAATGACTTTGTAAGATGTTATATTTCAAATGCAAACCCATTGCTTTTTTTCTCCATGCATTTGCCCAAAAATGCCAAACTTGGAGTTGTGTTTCTTTCATCTACACACCAGTTACTTTAATTTAGCCCTTCAAGCATTTTCATCAAACATGCCAAACCTGGAGGAAGAAGAAAAAGGAAAAGGCCTGCTTCTACTTCTGTGTGGCACAGGTGGTGCAGAAGTATCCTTCATGTCTCAGGTAGCAGCTGCAATCATTGATTGTGTCTGTTGACTTCACCTCCCCAATCCACAGTGCGGGTGCACAGGTTTGCAGTAACACACTCAGCACAGCGGTCAACGAGACACATTCCAGGGAAGTTGAATGTATGACAAATAAGTTTGGTCACTAGGGAGGTGTTAGTGACAATTGGTCTTGACATTTCGACATTTCGAAGAATTGTTCACAATTAGTCTTGACATTTCGACATTTCGAAGAATTGTTCAATCTAGGAAGACGGTCAGGTTATTCCTTCGATCTCAACACACCAACGCTGTAACTGTTCGGCTTTGTCTTTATGGACTGTGGGCATAACAGCCATCAGCCATCCCACACTGAAAACATCGTTTCTTATCCGGTCAGCGAAGTTTAGCAGTGATTGGGTCTGGTCAGTACTTGGATAGGTGACCTTTTGGGAACACCTGATGCTGTTGACATGTGGGAGACGTCTTTCGCATCCATGGTTAGGAATGGGGCTAGTCAGTATTTGGATAAGTAACCTCCTATGAAGTTCAGATGATGTTGGCACTTAGGAGACGTCTTTCACATCCATGATTCAAGTCTTTGGCTTACGACTTCCTGTCATTCTGCCCGATTCGTAGGGAGATCAACAGTGTATGAGCATTCTGAAGGCCTTTTTCATTACCACTTAGGACTTCACCTCCAAACTAAGTGCTGGCAACTTGTTTTTGGTTCTGACTCGGCCAAGAAGTGGTGTCTAGGAGCTCCATTTTATTTGACTTTATGTATGATCAAACGGACGGACTCCACAGCTGACATGGTGGACAACAATACGTTCCTGGCGAGATTTCATAAGGTCAGGGGAATTGGTCTGCCCCTAGCATTCAGGAAGAACCTGTCAGACAGGCACTATGGATGGGAATGCGGTCACAACAGACCACATTCGCCTCCTGGACGTTGCCCATTAATCCTCAGACTTTTTCCTTGGGTTGTGTGGTGGCTCCTCACCATTCATGTAGATCACCCAGCTCTTGAAGGCAGGTAGCATCTCGCCTAAGGTGTACGGCTGCAAAAGAGGGGGTGTGTGTGGGACTGGCCTCCTACCTTCTCTTTTATACCCTTCTGAGGGACGGTTAGCAAACTGTCACTTGCTGGACGGGCATGCATGCAGGTGTTCTAGATTATTGAGTATCCTGTTTATAATCTAGCCCTTTTTGGATTAATAGATGCACCTCTACCCTCTCTCCAGCAAGGGGAGAGAGGGACTGATAATAAACAGACCTGTTGGTTATCTTCAGCTATATTTTCCCTGACACTATGGGTTCATCCAAGCCTATCTTCAAATCAATTCATTGCCTTCCATTTATTCAAGGGCCCAGAAGTCTGGCGGTTGAACATCACACATGTTCAACAGATTAGAGGTATGGGTCTCCTTCCTTTGATCTTACATGACCAGGAGAGGCCCCAGGTGAGGCGAACTACCAGTCAGTTCAGAGCTTTGCTCAGAATCCTCCCACCAAGGAGTAAGTCTTCCCTGTGTAAAGACCGAGGGTTTGTATACATGTAGGAACAAATGACATTTTTAAAGTAATTTGTATTTTTCCTAGCATACAAACCTGAGGTCTTTACATAAATGGCCCACCTCTAGCCACCCCTCAACTTGCTTCATGGGCCAAAAGGCAAAGTGAATGCATACCAACTGGATGGAAGGGATTCCTCCCCTTCCATCGGTAGCCAACTATCTATATCCACCTTGTTTTAAGTTAAATGGCCGTCTCCAGCTTATGCTGAAAGTAAATCCCCTAAGTAAAGACCTCAGGTTTGTATGTTAGGAAAAATACAAATTACTTTAAAAATAGGTCATTTCATTCTGTTCATCTTTACCTTTTTAGTGTGCGCTTGCTGAATCCGTAAATTGTATCAAGTATTCTAAATATTTTTATTGTTACTGTAGAATATATTCATCACCAATTTGAAGTAGCTAAGGAACTTTGGTACATATGTTGTTTTCAGCCACTGTTGTTTGGCCTTAGTTGAGTGGGATGAAGTTTTAATTGTTTTTGTTTTACATTTGTTTTTGGAGAACAATTGTTTGTGCAAGTTACATGCTTTTTACAGTTCAGTACTTGTTTAAATTTTTGTATCTTATATTTTTCTGTTTTTCTTAAACTGTAAGTCTATAGAATAATGGTATTTTAAGTTACCATTAATTTGGAGTAATCATTCGGTTATCTCTTATTTTGTTTCTTTTTTTGTTTCAGCAGACTGATCTTGTCTCTCTTTTTTTTCAAACTCCTTATCATTTCTTAGAGCTCCTTAGACTTGGTACTTTTCCATCTCATTCCATATCCATTAACTCTGCTCTGGTAATCTATAGCACAGCTTTCTGCCCCGTTGCTACTCAGACTAAGTAAAAGTAATGTGTGCAGATGAAACAAATTAATTTTTTGTATTAGAACAAAAGTAATGTCTGTACTATTACTTTAGCCTTACTGGCCCACCTCCCAACTCATCCATATGTTGTAATAATACAGGTTTGCCACTAAAATGTATGAAAGGCTAAGTATAAGTAATGGGTTTGGCTTGTGTTAAAGTTAATTTTTTTTTTTTTAATGTTTAGTAGGTAGATAAAGTTGACTTGAAATATTCCATAGGAGACACTGAATATGGTAGCTTCATAAGTACAGGTACTGTCAGGTAAAGAATGCTTTGCTGTACAATTTATAGTGTATTATTCTTTGTTTCTATCAAATTTTTTCATTTCAGACTGAGAACCTTGCAAGTTCGTGCATTGTTATGTCTTCAGAATATGATAAGTGCCCTCGACCTAAATGACATTGGGGGCAGTGATTTGATGTATCAGACTTGGGTAAATTTAGGCACTATGGTCTTCAGAGATACTTGTGAAGGTATGGTTGTTATTATTGTAATATAGTTTAACCAATTCAGCAAGTCAAATTTATAGGTTAAGGGGTGACTAGTAGATGTCATTAAAGGAGGGAAAATTTAATTTAGTTGAAAATTTTTGTGGCAGGAGAGCAAAGGGAGTATGAAAAGTTTAAGAAAGAATCACAGCAGCTGGGGTTTCAAATGGAACTTTACCATATTGATAGGTGAGGAATTTTTTCAGACTCAGTTTCTAACTCATCATTGTATATTTTGTCTTGCATGTATTGCTTGTAATTAGTCTAGTTACCATTTGCTTTTTTTTTTCTTTCTTTCTTTCTTTCTTTCTTTTAGTTCCTCCACTGCTGTTGTACTGACAGATGGTGCTATAACAAAAGCCACAGCTGTTTGCAGCTAACCCCACCTACTGCTTACATCACAACCATTCCTTGAAGCTGATTGGTTGGCAATGGTTTCGGAAAGTTGGTTAATCTGTGGTTCTTTTTGTTTTCATTATTGTAGCAATGGTTGTTTTACTGAGCTAAAATAAGTTCTGCTGATTATCAAAAGGAAACATTTATTTTAACACATACAACTTACCTGTTAGTTACATATAGCTTTAGTCTTTGACGTCACGGCAAAATTTCAAAACGCGCGGCAGCGCCAGTCCGAATATCGGGTGATCGCCCTTACCTGCCCTCTGTCGGGTACTAGGAACTATTCCAACATGCTTCAGAATAATTTTTGTCACGCCGGCGACATTGTTGTCGGTACTCGAGCGAAATTTCATTGTTTCTGCCTACATCGAGCTGTTTTCACTTGGTGAAGTACTCTCTTGTTGGTTTGCGGCTTTGCCAGTTATTTTTGTCACCTATTTAGTCAGGCTCCCAATCTTCTGCTCTCCTGTCCCGGACCAAGCAGCCTTCCAGACGGACGCAATGCTACTGAATTGGTCGGGTCTGGATCTTTACGCCTTCCCGCCGTTCAAGATGTTAGGTGCGGTGTTGAGGAAATTTCAGCACCACTCCAACACCAGGATGACGTTGATAGCCCCCTTCTGGCCTTCCAGGGATTGGTTCCCAGTTCTCATGGATCTCTTGATCGACTTCCTGAGAGCCTTCCAAACAGAGTAGATTTACTCAGACAGCCCCACTTCAGGAGATTTCACGAAAACCTGTCAAGTCTGCGGCTAACTGCGTTCAGACTATCGAACGTCTACTCAGAAGCAAAGGATTTTCAAGAAAGCGGCTCAATCCATCGCTAGAGCCAGAAGACCATCTTCGATCAAGGTCTATGAGTCCAAGTGGAATATGTTTCGTTCATGGTGCAAAGATCATGACATTTCCTCTTCCAGAACCTCGGTGACGAGATTGCGGATTTTCTTTTGTTCCTCGGGAATAAGAACCTTTCTGTATCCACACTTAAAGGTTATCGTAGCATGCTGGCTACTGTTTTTTTCGTCACAGAGGTTTGGATATCTCTAATAACCAAGATATAACGGACCTTATTAAATCCTTCGGTACCTCTAAGAGGTCAGATGCTAAAGTTGTTTCGTGGAATCTTGATGTAGTCCTGAAGTGGCTTATGTCTGAGAAATTTGAACCTATGGATTCTGCTTCTTTAAGAGATCTTACGAGGAAAACCCTCTTTTTAGTTTTGTTAGCTACAGCTAAGAGAATCAGTGAGATCCACGCCTTGGATAAGAGAGTAGGATTCTCTGCTTTAAAAGCAATTTGTTCTTTCAAACTGTTTTTTATGGCCAAGAACGAGACCCCTTCACACCCGTGGCCTCGCTCTTTTGAGATTCCGAGTCTGTCGGAATTGGTAGGTAAGGAGCAGGAGAGGTTCCTCTGCCCAGTCAGAGCCTTGAAATATTATTTGCGAAGGACTAAAGATATTAGGGGTCCTTCGGATTCCTTATGGTGTTCGGTCAGGAACCCTATTAGACCGATGTCCAAGAATGCCATGTCCTTTTTTATTAGAGATCTGATTTCTGAAGCTCACTTCAATATTTCAGAGAATGATTTGAAAATGTGTAAAGTGAAGGCTCACGAAGTGAGGGCTATCTCTACTTCTCTCGCTTATAAAAGGAACCTCTCCTTCAAGATATTGTGCAAGCAACCTACTGGAGATGTAAGTCTGTATTTGCTTTGCATTATCTCTCGCAAGTGCAGACAGTGTTTGATGAGTGCAGCACGTTAGGGCCCTTTGTTGTATCTGGCACGGTAATGGGTAAAGGGGTAAAGGAGGATTAACCTACCTTTACTTACTTGTTTTTTGGAGTGTGAAGGTTTTTACGGTTGTCTGTGAGGGTAAGTGTTGGATAGTTTTACCCCACAGTTGGTTTTGGTATTTATGGTTATGCTTTTTCTTTGGTGTTGGGTGACCCCTTTTGTAATTCATGATGTTTGTGCTGCGCCCTGAGCAGGGGCATACTTGTGGTATTGTCACGGCCATGTCCTAGGTGACTGATACCCAGCTTAAGCAATCTGCGACCAGGTCATTATACCCGCAGTTGCTCTAAGGATAGCAGGTTACTGAGGCAGTAACTGTGGAATCAGCTACCTTAGCAGGTGAGGAACTAAGAAATTTTCTACATTAATAACCTTAATGTTTCCAACAACTCTTTTAGCTGTCATTGCCCCACCTCCTAAAGGTGTCAATCAGCTATATGTAACTAACAGGTAAGTTGTATGTGTTAAAATGACATTTTTATTCTAAAATAATGTTTAACACATACTTACCTGTTAGTTACATACGAAAGCCCACCCTCCTCCCCCACGGGGACAGGTAGGCAAATTATTCTGAAGCATGTTGGAATAGTTCCTAGTACCCCGACAGAGGGCAGGTAAGGGCGATCACCCGATATTCGGACTGGCGTGCGCAAGCGTTTTGAAATTTTGCCGTGGCGTCAAAGACTAAAGCTATATGTAACTAACAGGTAAGTATGTGTTAAACATTATTTTAGAATAAAAATGTCATATTATCCCAAAAATAAAATCATAATACACATCTCCCTAAAAATGGTAAAAAAAATTGGAAAATATGAGTTGAGTGATGCTGCAATGGAGTTTTTCGTAAATGAAGTTCAACTGACCACAGAGGTGATGTAAGGAATGTCTACTTTTGAATAAGTGCACTTGAATTAAAGGACAATGATAATTACCATCTGATATTATCAAGCGTGTTCAGCATTCTAAATCTAAACACAAAGACTCGTAGAGCTATACAGATTGGCATTTCATACTAATTTCAGGAAATTTTACTACAGTAGTCATAAAATCGATTTCATTGCAATTGTTAACACATTTGGTGGGATGACAAGCACTGACTGCACTCTACAAAACCACAATATACCTATATTTAACTTAAAGTTACAGTATGATAGACTATACGTCTGTGAATTAATAACTGGATTTTTGGTGTCGATATGCACCCATCTCCGCTTATCGGTGCCAATCTCTGCTTATCAGTGCCGATCTCCGTGATATCTGGTTATCAGTGCTGAGAAGCGGGGATTTTGGCGCTATTATCGCCGATTTTCGATTATCAGCAATTTTTGGTCATTGTCACGCTGTCTGGAACAGAACCCCCGCCAATAACCGGGACTGCCTGTAATCCCCAATGTCTTTTTGTCGGTTTACGCAGCTATGATGTTTAGATTATAAGCCTACCTTATAGTCAGCCATTTTATTGTGGTTCTTGCTGTGGTTATTCTTGTATTTTTTGTTGCTGTTATGGTTCTTGTAGTGTCTTCGAAAACTTTTCATTTGGTGACCTGACATTGTGGAACAAACATAGACCTATTCATAAAATACTAGTTTGAAGAACTATCTGCCTACTATCGTAATTGAAATTTGGTCATTTACTTTAGTTGAAAATAATCAAGACCTTTAGGGATATATAGTCTACGCTAGAATATTCTCCTAACAACAAAGAGAGAGAGAGAGAAATTTACTGACACTTATGTATCCTTTCATCCAACAGGGTAATCTGCAAGAATGTCCCCAAAATCAAATGAATCATGTGCTACTCACAGACTGGTTTCGGTTATCTCATACATGGTTTTTTCAGCTATCTTTTTTTTTTTATAATTCCTTATATTTAATCATCACAGTAATATACAGTAATTTGTTACTCCTTTTTATAAATATATATATTCTATATAATTTACTGAGAGTAGTTAGATAATTGTGTTTAAGGCTGAGACAGCCCCATTTTTATTCTCTGTGGTATAAGTGGCGTTGCAATGACTGTGGCCATCGAAGCATGTACATGTAAGGTGTCAAAGAAACGAGCAGGTAAAAGTTACTGCTACTTTATTACAGATCCAGGCAGCTTATATTGCGGCCGACTGACGCCCGGCCGTGAGAGACAATGGAATTGACTGTGACCTGAGGTCGAAACAATAAACAATAATATGCAGTGAACGAGTACAAATTACAATACAAAACATACAGAGCTACAATATAGATACAGTCTTGATGCCTGTGAATGAAGAAACATGTGATACACAATGTGTAACATTCGTATAAATACCATAAAGTAAAAATGATTAAAATCGTGACCTGGCACGTTTTTAGGCGTGACTAATTGAGCTTGAAGAAAACGGGAAGTCACCAAAGAAAACAAGCTCAGCGGAGACTTAATTAATGGCGCCGCCGAAACACTATCCTGGCGCCGATTTGGTGACTTTACAAATACTCCCCAAGACGAGGGACGCATCTGATTAATCCCTGTACCTGCTGGGACGCTGAAGGGTGCCGCGGCTCCTTGAAGATAACTGAGGGGCCTCCCGCCTGTGAGGCTGCTGTTTGGGCGGTTCCTTCCTGGGCGGCGCGCCTGCGGGGTGAGGGCGTGCTGGAGTGCGTTTGGGCGGAAGGGGTGCTGCGTCGCTGCCGGGACTCTCCGACAGGAAGGCGGGCTTTAGCCGGTCTATGGAAACCCAGTCGTTCTTGCCTGGGAGTGCCAGCTGAACGCTTGCTGTTCCGCCCCAGCACGCGGAAGGGTCCCCTGTAGGGGGCTTAGTTAGTGGTGGACGGACGGCGTCGACTCTGACGAAGACGTGGGTGGCGGATGACAGCTGTGGCGGCATGAAGGTGGTTGCTTTGTCGGTGTATGAGCGCCTGCAAGGGGCGAACTTGCCGCCACGCGCGGAGCCTCTGCAGAGATGGGGAGTGGCGATCATCCGTCACGAGCTCTCCCGGCACCACGAGGGTTCCCCATAGGTTTGTTCAGCTGCGGATGGGGTGCCGTCGGCTCTGGGGCGGTCCTCAACCCGAGGAGGACCCACGGCAGCTGATGTTTCCAGTCCTCGGCGGTGCAGCGGGCCATGAGGGATGACTTTGGGACCTGTGGAACCGTTCAACCAGGCCGTTGGCCGCTGGGTTGTACGCTGTGGTGGTGTGGTGCGTGGTTCCCAGCAGTTGAGCCAGGGCAGACCACAGCTCGGAGAGGAAAGCGGGCCCTGTCGGTTGTGATGTGGTCCGGGGACGCCGGGCGGCTAACCCAACTGGAGAGCAGGGCCTCAGCGCACGCGCGCTGGCGGTGGCTTCTTGCATGGGTGTGGCCGGGCCACCGTCGAACGGTCTACCACCGTGAGGAGGTATCTGGATCCGCTTGATGGGGAAGGGGCCCGACGACGCCGATGTGGATGTGGCGGCGGCGCCCTGGTTGTGGGAACTCTCCTACCCCGACTGCGTGTGACGACCCACTTTACTGGTCTGGCACTGCAGGCACTGTTTTGCCCAGGCTGTGGCGTCCTTTTGCACCCGTGCCAGACGAACTTTTTGAAAGCAGTTTGGCCGTGGTCCTGCCGGAGGGGTGTGAGAGGCCGTGAATGATGTCGAATACCTGGCGGCGGCGTGAGGCTGGAACCAAAGGGCGGGGCTGGCCTGTGCTGATGTCACAGAGCAGGCTGGGGTCTCCGGGGCGAGGGTCACGTCCCGCCACTTGAGGGATGTGATGGCGGTGCGGTATGCTGGGGTTTCTGGGTCAGCGGCCTGTTCTCTGGCAAGGTCCTGGTAATCTACACCAAGCTGCACTGCGTTCAACTCGACTCTGGAGAGGGCGTCTGCTACGGATTTTTCTTGCCGGGAGGTACCTGACTGAACAGGTAAATTCGGCTATGGCTGAGAGGTGGCGCTGCTGTCTGAAGACCATGCGTCCCCTGCTTCGTGAAGCCGTGAACCAGTGGCTGGTGGTCTGTGAAGATTGTGAAGGGCGTCCCCTCCAGGAGGAACTTGAAGTGCCGAACTGCGCTGGTACATCGCGCAGAGTTCCCTGTCGAAGGTGCTGTAGCGGGACTCTGCGGGACTGAACTTCTTGCTGAAGAAGGCGATGGGCTGGGGCGCCGTTGATGATTTGCTCCAGAACAGCACCGCAGGCAACGTTACTGGCGTCTGTCGTCAGCTGGAGGGGAGCCTTGGGATCCTGGTGTGCCAAGGCGGTTGCCTTGGTGAGGGCGGCCTTCGTCAGGGAAAAGGCCTGCTGCTGGCTGGGTCCCCAGGACAGGGACTTCGGTTGACCTTTAGGACTTCCGTCAGGGGGCCGTGGTGCGCGATCCCGGGATGAACCGCCTGTAGAAGTTTACCATCCCAAGGAACTCCTGGACGGCCTTGATGGAGGTGGGTGTCGGGAACTTGGCCACGGCTGCCACTTTCGATGTAAGAGGGCGGACGCCTGTCGGAGACACCTCGTGACCCAGGAATTCTGCTTTCTGGACGCCGAAGGTACACTTGTCTAAACGGACGACGAGGCCGTTTTCTTGGAGGCGCTGGAGGACTGCTTTGATGTGCCTCTGGTGTTCGCCAGAGACCTGGAAAATATGAGAATGTCGTCAACGTAGCAGACGCAGAATTTTAGGTCCCCAGGATGCTGTCCATGAGCCGCTGGAAGGTGGCCCCGGCGTTCCTCAGCCCGAAGGTGGAGAAGGCGAACACATAGGACCCGAAGGGCGTGATGATGGCTGTCTTTGGTATGTCCTCTGGCGCAACAGGTACCTGGAAATAAGATTTAAGAAGGTCCAATTTAGTGAATATTTTGGCCCCGTGAAAGGAGGCCGTGAGGTCTTGCATATTGGGTAGAGGGTAGTGGTCGGGCTCCGTTGCAATGTTGAGCCGCCTGTAGTCGCCTGCAGGGTCTCCAGGAGCCGTCCGGTTTCTGCACCATGTGGAGGGGGAGGCCCATGGACTGGAGGCTTTCCTGCAGATGCCCATCTGTTCCATCTCCGCGAATGCTTTTTCGCCTCCTGAAGGCGCTGAGGGGAAGCCTGCGGAACTCGCATGTGTCGGGGCCCTTTAGTCACTATATGGTGGTATATGCCATGCTTGGCTGGGGCCCCGGGGACTTTGCGCGGCTCGGGCTTAAATACCTCAGGGAACTCCGACAGAAGGTGTGCATACTGGTGGGGGCGACGGCGCTGATGGTGGGTCTGGGTCCCGCCGTTAACGGAAGAGACCGGCAGGAGTCGGTATCGAGGAGGCGCTGCGCCCCACGCCGACTAGCAGGCCGAAGCGCGCCAGAAAATCGGCCCCAGGAGTGGGGTTCCTACGTCCGCGACGATGAAGTCCCAGGAGTAACTCTGGCCAAGGATGGAGATCGACAGGAGCCTGGTGCCGAGGAGAGGATGGGGTTCCGTTGGCGGCCGTCAGAAAGCGGCCGGGTCTGGTGTCTGGTTGCGGTCCTCTCTGGATGCTGGGAAGACCGACTTAAAGGCTCCTGTGTCGACCAGCATCATCCTGCCGGAGACGGTGTCGCGGACGTAAAAACCTACTGTTTTGAGGCCCTGGGTTCTTCGGCTGCCATGGCGGCCTGTCCTGCTGGCCGCCGCCACCCCGTTTTTGAACGGTTGAACGAGCAGGGCGGCAGGCAGTTTCGGGCGCCCTTTCCGAACCACTTGTGGTAGCGACAGAAGCCCGGGACCTCCGTCTGCTGTGGTTCGGTGGACGTCTGTTGGCGATGGCGTTGACGGGCTGCTCGTCACGCCCTCTTCAGGCTGGACGGAGCTGACCGGCTGTGTGGCCGGTTTTAGCCGCTGTGAAGCCTTGACGGAGTCTGTGAGGTGTTGTGCCGCCTCTATGAGGTCCTCGACAGGCATGGTGTAGGGGTGAGCGATCTGGTTGCGTACTTCCGGGAGGAGTTGGCGAAGGAAGATTTCCGTATGAAGCTTATCTCCTGCCGCTTGTTTGTGCCACCCAAGACTGGTATTGACAGGAGATCTACGACCATGCCCTGCCGTCTCTTGGATTGAGGTCGTGGCGTGGATTATTGGCAAGGTCGATAGCACGGGCGGCCAGCTCGGCGATGGGCAGGAGCAAGCTTCGAGGAGGAACTTTTTGTGGTGCTGTATGTGAGGGTGTGTGTTTGGTACTCGCGAGATGAGTTTTCTGTACACGTCCTCCGGAAGGGCGTTGAGCACTGTGTCGGCCTGTAGGATTTCGTCCGTGAGGTCCGCGATTCTGAAGTGGCTCTCCACCCTGCGCAGCCACATCGATGGGTTCCCCTGCGTAAACGGCGGCGGCAGCTTTACGGTGAGGGCGGCCCGCGATTGTGTTGCCCGCCGTCGTGTGTTCGGGCGCTGGTGTGATGGGAGGTAGGTAAACCTCGAGTCCGCGGGTCCGCGTTTAACTGCATGAAGGAGGGATATCCGCGTCCATGCTCGCTCCTTTGACCCCTTACTGGAGTGGGGTATTTTCGCGTCAGTACGCACTTTCGTGCGCCGTGTGGTTCCGCTTAGTGACGCTGGTGGGGTACGCCGACGAGAGTCAGCACGCTCAAACGCTGGTTACAGCGCCGTGTTTAGGCCGCTAAGAGCGTTTTGGAGAAATCCTGGAGCCAAGACTGAGTCGCCGTGTGAGTCCGCTAATGGCTCCGGGGGTCACCACTGTAAGGTGTCAAAGAAACGAGCAGGTAAAAGTTACTGCTACTTTATTACAGATCCAGGCAGCTTATATTGCGGCCGACTGACGCCGGGCCGTGAGAGACAATGGAATTGACTGTGACCTGAGGTCGAAACAATAAACAATAATATGCAGTGAACGAGTACAAATTACAATACAAAACATACAGAGCTACAATATAGATACAGTCTTGATGCCTGTGAATGAAGAAACATGTGATACACAATGTGTGACATTCGTATAAATACCATAAAGTAAAAATGATTAAAATGCGTGACCTGGCACGTTTTAGGCGTGACTAATTGAGCTTGAAGAAAACGGGAAGTCACCAAAGAAAACAAGCTCAGCGGAGACTTAATTAATGGCGCCGCCGAAACACTATCCTGGCGCCGATTTGGTGACTTTACATACACATGCATGTGTATATACAGGTGCTTATACATGTACATTCCACTGTATACATATGTGTATATCATGTAGTCGAAGCTACTACAATAATTAAAAACAACTCTATTTCCAACAGATACAGGTAGAAAACTGTTTGCAATAAATTGACCTGTAGGCCTATGCCTTGTCATTGCCTCAGAATATGACACTGACATGCAGCCCTATGCCCTGTCGTTGATTCAAAATATAAGAAATTGACATGTAAGCCTATACCCTGTCATTGCCTCAAAATATAAAAATTTGATGTGTAGGCCTATACCCTGTCATTGCCCCAAAATATGAATTTGACATGTAGGCCTAATCTCAGAGTGGTATAACATTTACATGCAGGATTATGATGAATTAATTCCTTAATACAGTATCGGAACTGGCTGCATAAGTCTATGCTTCATTTCAATTAATGTGGTCTATGTGGAACTGCTTATGTAGTCCAACACCAATTTAAAGAAAAAAAAAGCAAGCTCCTTGTGCATTAAGGCTGTGCATTATCAAAAGAAAAAAGAAGATTCACAGACAGAATGATCCAAGACTTCATAATGATATAACTTAATATATCCTTGGTCGGAGATATCAGTTTCATACTTCACAACTCTTGGAACTAAAATCTGTGGTGTCACTGTTATCATTCATGCATGGGGCTCAGCATTACCGAATAGAGTCAAATCTGTACTGGTTCATATGGACTGTTAATTAGTGTGACATCATTGCCTTCGAGAGCTAGCCTATCACTGGCGTGCAGTGGGCAAGGTTTAGCTGCAAATTGCCATGGCTTTTACTATCTATGCAGTTTTTCAGCAGGTGAGAAGGGAT
Organism: Macrobrachium rosenbergii; assembly: GCF_040412425.1. Classification (NCBI taxonomy): domain Eukaryota; kingdom Metazoa; phylum Arthropoda; class Malacostraca; order Decapoda; family Palaemonidae; genus Macrobrachium; species Macrobrachium rosenbergii. The sequence continues at coordinate 8,372,329 of NC_089746.1, read as the reverse complement.
GGCATGAAAAAAAAATTACAATATGTTTAGATGATATATATATTCCATAAGGTAAAACAGTGTTAATATTGAAAGTGAGAGTAGGTTAATATATGTATGTATATATGTATATATATATATATATATATATATATATATATATATATATATATATATATATATATATATATATATATATATATATATATATATATATATGTATATATGTATATATATATATATATATATATATATATATATATATATATATATATATATATATATATATATGTATATATATATATATATATATATATATATATATATATATATATATATATATATATATATGTATATATATATATATATATATATATATGTATATATATATATGTATATGTATATATATATGTATGTATATATGTATATATATATATATATATATATATATATATATATATATATATATATATATATATATATATATATATATATATATATATATATATATGTATGTATATATGTATATATGTATATATGTTATATGTATATATGTATATGTATATATATATATATATATATATATATATATATATATATATATATATATATATATATATATATATATATATATATATATATATATATATAATATAAAATAATAAAAGATCTTGTCAAACAGCTTAAATTTTATACAAAATTTTGGTTGTGTAACAAGAGTTACAGTCGGGAAAATAATTAAACTAATAACCTAGTATACACATTCGCAACCTATTATTATGTAACTATTCCATTAGGAAGCAGTTCTTATTTTGACTTCCACAGAATGCATAAAATAATGGTGTTTATTTTCAGATAGTATGTTAGAAGCAGCCACAGGTGCAATGCGTGCAATAATGGAAAAATTAAGTCAAGACAAATGTGAAAAATTAGCCAAGATAAGTCTGCAAGATATAAAGGTATTTACTTTTCATTGTGTTTTCTGTAGATCAGATGTTCATTATATAATTTAACTGCCGAATTCTTAACTAGCGTGCTGTGGAGAAGTGGAATCACTAGTATCAAATTTGCTATTTTGATTTGCATAATCAAGTCCCAATTAGTAAACTGGTCTTTTGTAAGTTAGCATACAGTGTGTGTGCATTTTAGTAACTGACTTTGTCTTTGTTGTATTACTCAACTCCAAGTAAGACTAACATTTTACGTGGGCGTAGTTTTGTAAAATGAATATTCTGAATACTGTTGTTTGTTTTCTAATGTTGAATATATAATATAATTCCTATATGAAAAGCTATTACTGTAATTGGTTTCGTAAGAGTTTTTAGTATCAGTTTTGAAGCACAAGTCATTTGTGCATAAATTCTCTTCTATTCATGCAATACAAATCTCAATATGTTACACTTGGTACATGGAAAAAGTTAATAGTTAACTATGGTAGTGTATGCTATACATTATATCCTGTAATATAGCATTTTTGTTTCATGTTCAGTTTTTCTTTCTTTTTTATGGTAGCACTTATTTTTCAAAACACTTCATCTTATTCAGTTATACCTTTTCAGTTATATTATCCTTTCCAGTTATATATCTTTAAGAGACAAGTAGCCCCATTGTCAAAAACGTATTTTTGTATAAAATCACAATTCAGAAAAAGGGTTACGTGAAAATAAAAAATTGGTACTGTATTATGGTATTTATACCATTTGGCCTTGCAACTTATAAAATTGATTTCCAAATAAAGGGTTTTCTAGAGTACCTCTCACCTTAACAGATGCTGTAGCATTCTGCAGTGGTGATAAGCAACAACTTTTGATAAGTAATAGCGACCCCTGTATCATACCCTACTCTTGAATGTTGAAGATACCCCTCAGTCATCAATGATTAATTACAATTTCTAGCCTAAGCTAACCAACACTTAAACCTATCATCCTGTTAAAAAGATTTTTATCTGCAAAATGCATCTCCAGAAGATAAATATGAAAATATTTATTCATCTTTATTTTTCACCTCAACTTATTTGTATTTTCAGTAATTTCCAGCTTTCTTAGTGTCCTTTTTTTAGGCTTTATAACGAAGAGACAATTCTATTCAATACATGTATTTTTCATGCATGCTGACAATGTGGGTGCAGCAGTGTAACCATTTTGCTCTTTGCAGGTAATATTGGAAGCTGGGGTATCGTGTACTATAGCTAGTGTTAGAGGAAACTTAGCAAGAATGATTGGGACACTCGGATGCCTTTTAGTGTCACAGAATACTGAGGATTCCCTTTATACTGATGAAAGGACACTTGTTCTCAGTGCCATTACAGAGTTTCTCCTTAAGGTAAATGTGTAAAGTTAGGTTATGGACTTGAAAGATCTTGAATAAATGGTTAGCTTCCAGAACTAATGGAACTGATAACAACAAATTAAAGCAAATGAAACTTTCAGTAAGGTTTTACTAGTAATCACTGGAAAAGGATGACTAGTGGAGTTATTATCTTCCTGTCACAAAATTAAGCACACCTGTTTAAAACAGTTAGTACATGTCCACCCTGCATGACACAGTCCCCATGTAGTGTTGCATTAATTATGTTTTCAGAAGTTGGCATTTGCCCCTTGATACCTTACTAATTATGTATGAATAATTTCTGACTTGGTAACCAGCATACTGTAAGGTGTCTAAAAATGGCGTAAGATTTATATTTGTATTTCAAGTAGTGTCCCTTGTGTTGCATTAACTTTCCCATTGCCATTTCCTTAGATGTTCCTTGTCAGCCATGAAAGTGTGTGTGCTGTGATGGGATGGTAATTGCAAAAACTCAAATCCCATAATCCTTTCTTTTACTGTTCTACTGTCTTGTTGACATGTAAGAAGCAACAGTTGTTAACTGCATGTGATGATGAAGGTAAGCTCTCACAAAGGCGTTCACCCTCAGCCAGGTCCATACATATTAAACGTTTGACATCTGCCCCTTGCTACCTTTGAAATATTGTATCTACCTTATTTATATAATATATACATATTTTTTATCAATTCCTGCTGTAAAAAATTGATCCAAACATTTTATCCTGTACTTTGTTTTAATAAATTATTATTATAGTTCCTCCTTTTTCACAGTCACTTTTTTCTAGTTAACCTAATTTGATTATAGGTTTGTACTTTGCAGGGTTCTTTTATGAATGTTTCATTGTCATTGTCCAATGAAAGTGGTATACATTATTTTTCTTATTATTTCAGGTTGCAGCTCAGGATAGTGAACTATGGGTTTCTGCAGAAGCTTTAGATGTTATTATTGATCTCTACTCAGATGACAAGACTGATAGACTTGCATATCAAACATGTTTGGTTGATAGTCTGAAGGAAATACAGCCAAACTTTAAATCAAAAGTGAGTATGTAATTTATGTCTATTATTTTCTTCCTCTTTAAGAATTATGGCTAACTGTTGTCTTTGATCATAAACAATATGGTTGAATGTTGATTGAACTGCTTAGGTTTGCATGATTTGGGATTTTTTTCCTCTCAAAATAATAAGACCCTAGATAGTGCAGTTCTTGCTTTTATATGCATGCACTGCACTATCAAAGTTTTCTACCTCAGCTTCTGGATTTTAACATCTTGCAGATTTTTTCCCTAACAGATCTTTTTTGTTAGTGTATTTGAGCTTGAATTTTGTACAGTGTTTTTTCTATTTGTGTACTCTATAGGGTTTTCCAGTTTTTGGTAGTTACGACAAAACTGACATGAATGTAAGTGGACTTCTGTTTTTAGCTTTTTTTTTTTTTTATGCTCTGCAACACTAACATGAAGGCATGCTATGCATAGTTTGTTGCCCAATTCAGTTCGGACAGAAAATGCAGTAGAATTTTTATGTTCCAGTTGCTCTGCAGATTGTTTTACAATAAATATATATATTTCATTCCATCATGTTTAAACGTACATTCTTCATTCCTGTTTTCATACATTTATTTTATTAAGCTTGAGGGCTTCAGTAAAATGAGTAATAGCGATCAGCTAGGGAATGACATTACTTTCCAATTTTACTTTTTCGTAATTACCATATATGGAAGATATTCCTAATACAGTACAGAGGACAATGAAGGTAAAGGTGTATCGAGTTTAATTCTTGTCAAAAGTCTGTAAAGGTAAAAAAAAGTGTCATTTCAGGGAACTTTGAGAAACATCAGACAGTTCAATGGTAGCAAATGTTGCTTTGTCAAACAACAGCTGGCAAAGGAAATCTAGGTATATAGGAGTTGTTTGATTTACTAAAGGGAAGAAAGTGCCAGGGCTAGTTCTTTCGTAACTTGAATCAGTCCTCGTGCATTGTGGAGTGAAGTTTTGGTCGTTACCAGAGATGTGCATTTGTTGTTGTATCTTCAAGGTGAAATCTAGGGAATCATGACTATTGTTAAAATATTTTTTAGGGAAACCTCACATAGAAATCTAATTCAGAAATATGTTTCTTAATTTTCCAAGAAAATACTATATATTAGCAATATTTGGGGTGTTTTGCATATCAAGTTAATCTTCTAACAACAAAGTTGGTGTCCACAGTAGTTTTTCCTGTTTGTTTTTGTCTGTCAGTCTATTTGTCTATGTCACATTCTTTTGTAAATCTGTCTATCAGTGTTCCAGCTAGGCTTGCCTTGTCATCATAGTTTTCCTCACATTTAGAGAAATTTAGTCAACATTGGTACAAAGATATGCATGAGGAGGAACTGTTCATCTCTCTGTCTCTGTGTTTGTCATGCTTACTGTGTTATCATAGTTCCTGTTACATGGTTGAAGGAATCTCAGGCAAATCTGGTACAAAGATACACTATCGTGCATAGATGTGCATAATGGGAAATCTTCAATGTGTACCCATTAGCATGGTATGTTAAGCCCGCATACTTGGTTAAAGGGCTTTCAGTCAAACTTTTTACATAGGTAGACCATCATGCATACATGTACATGAAGGGTGATTGTATGCATGTCTGTCCACCACTGTGTTTTTCTTATTACTTGTCATCATAGCTCCTACATGGTTGAAGGGATTTCAATCTGATGTAGTGCAAAGATAGACCATCATACATGGATGAGAGTGAATGGAGAGCACATGTGCACAAGTGTGCTCGTCATTCTTACCTTGTCTTTTGATCCCTGTACAATTGAAGAGATTCAGTTAAACTTGGTACCAAGGTAATAATTCATCATGCATAGACGTGCATGAAATGAGATTGTATGCTATCTCTGTTTGTCACATTTGCATCATTATTGCAATTGTTCCTATCGGGTGTAAAATTTCATACGGTACCAAAATGAATATTGTTCTCACAGATGTTTAAAGTGTATCCATACTGGTTTGCATCAGAAACCATTATCTAGTAAAACCCACTTTCTAGTCAAAGAAAAATACCTGTAGAACTTTGGCAGTCTTTACAAGTCAATGCTAAATGCTTTTTTCAGTGACCCATTGCTCTCAGCAAGTAAAAAACATTTTCCTTGCATCCCTTCCCATTGGTCTTAGGAAAAAATATCTTCCTTGCATCTCTTCCTATTGGTCTCTTCCCATTTAACAGCATGCAACTGTGACTTGGTGGATGGAAAATTTCTTACATTCACAAAGGAAATATTTGCTGCTTCCCATTTTAATCATAGTCTACTGTTGAAGTGATGATAGTTTGGGAAATCAGTTGACACGTGATCTCAGAGGCTTTGTCCTGAGAAATCTGTATTTTCCTCAGTAGATCCTCAAGTATATAATGCCTAGCATACCCTAGCATGCTTAAGATAAATTACACGCATAAAAGCTTAGCAGCGCACCACCATATAATCCATGTGAGGTTTCACTCATGTTTGTGATACAGTAAGTATTACCAAGTTTTTATATATATATTTTATGTATAGTCCCTGTATCCCCATCTGCATTCTGTTTGTGTTGTAGCTTCATCCTTTTTTTTTATTTTGTCTCTTACTGTATACTACTTAACTGTCCAGGTTACCTATATTTTGTTCTAATAACATTCCTTTCATCTCCTTGCTGCCTTAATCCCCTTGTCGTATGGGGTTGGTTGTCGTAGTCGTCCTTCTGCACAATATTCTATTTTGGGCATCTACATGTTCTGCACCCAGTAATTTCATTTCTCTGTAGAACTCCACAATAATTTTTCCTTATTTATTCACTTCCAATAATTTCCAGCAGGGATACTCCCTGGATTCATCTTAGCACATCTCCAAACTTTGCAGGACTACCCCTCTTTTCTTCACTTTACCCACTCTTCCGCATCATACAGCAGCACTGGTGGATTACTATTTGGTAGACCTTAATAATCCTAAGTCTCAGATCATCTTATCAAGTATCACCCCTGAAACATGTCTTCACTTAGCCCAAGCTGCATTAATTCTTTGCTGCACCTTCGGCTCAGCCCAAATCTGTTTGTTTTTTTCTCCTCACAAGTACTTCACCTTAATGCTTAGCATTTCATGTTTGTGCAGCATTGACTTTAGTCCTCTTTCCAAGCACTCCTGCTGTTACAATCAGGCTATTAGCAATCAGCAGATCCCATAGCATATTTATTCTTACGTGTTCATTCATCACATCCAATAGAACAACAGAGAGGAGTGGGCTTAAAGCTGATTCATCTCTAACTTCAAAAGCATGTCTTCACATATTTTATTCTTACTACTGTTCTTGCTACCGTAATGTAATATATTACTTCATCGCACTCACGAGCCTTTCAGAAACTCCTTTCTTTCTCACACTCCAGTAAACCATTTCCCTTGGTGCTCGGTCAAAAGCCTTTGCTGGGTCTACTAGATACTAGTATAAATTCCTGCTACCTTACAAAAATTTTTCCTGCACCTGTCAGTCACAATAAAAAGGTCATCCGAGTCTTTCCCAACTGCATTTTGCAGATTCAACAATTTTGCACCGATTATTAAGCAGTCATTTTTGCATAAATCCTAGAGTGAGTCAGTGTGGCTCTGGTTTGGGTGAACTGTAGCATTATGTGGCTCAGGTAAACTGCTTATGATTTATGTAGATTTTTTATGGTTCAGTGTTAATTTTGAAATTCTTTATCTTGCATGTCTCTGGCATAATCCTTGTGTGATAACAGCTGATGTATTTTTTTTGTCTAATATGGTAGAACTTATTGCTCAGTATTGTGCTTGCATTTCAAGGAACAGTTTTAAGTGATGATAAAACTTCTTGTTGAACTATATAACAAAGTGTATGCCTGTTAAATACCCTATAACCAAGTGTATATCCATCCTCATTCTTAGCTATACTAGCCATGTGAGGCAATGATGCCCACACGTTTAATCGCACCATTTTCACAAAAGTCATTTTGCCAACTAAATGTACCAATACAGTACTCAGTCCTGTTGTGATCCATACTGGTATCAAGACAGATATTATTTAAGAAGCAATCAGGACCAGACCCAGAGTCTCAGGAGACAAAAGTCAGGAGGAGGCTTTGGTATTTCTGAAAAGTGAACAAGGACGAGGCATGTACGCCTGAGGAGCAGTGCTCAATGAAGCCATATTAGTAATGGGTACCACACAGCTCTGTGGATTAGTAATTTTTTTAAATGAAGGTAGCACAAGAACATTGGCTGTCCCTCCTCTTGCGTTAGGTTGTTGTAACAGGTCCATTTAAATTATTGCTAGAATTTAACTTTAAACTGTCAAGTCAATTGGCTGACCCTCCTTCAGCTATATTTTTTAGTAATAGCTATATTTTTTAGTAATAAGTTTTAAAGCTCAAGATAGGATAGCAAAGTAATAATGTAGAGTTTCAGTACAGTATATATGTTAACTGGTGAGTACTTAATACAGTTTATCCAGTGGATAATTCACAGTATGTTTCATATAGTGAGGCAGCAGTTGTAAATGGTACATTACCTTATTTCTGTCAAGGAAGTTGCTGCTTGAATAAATTTTCTTAGGAATGTATGTGAACCCCCAAGATTTTCATATATTAATGAGGTTCTTATTGAAGACCTAAATTTTTATAAAAGTTAGGTGCCAAGTGGCTTCAGGCTTTTTAAGAAAGCCTCTGAGATATGTCACGAACCCAGTACTCACACAAAAAAATAGTGTATTACACAAGAATTCATTGTCAAAAAAAAAAATGGGAATAGTTAGCTTAGAACAGTAGAAATTTTAATGTGAAGTAATCAAGGCTTTCTTCTTTTGCAAGTATCAGAAGCAGAAGAGGAGGTTGGGTGACCATGGTGCACTAGTCATGACTGTAAAAGACAACTTGCTGGCATTCATCAAATACAAAGGTCCAAGAGCCTTGAAACACAGAAATGCTTGAAGGAATATGGTAGTATATTTTTTTTTAAATTGTTATTTAAAGAGTATCTATAGCAAGGATTCTATCTTGGCCTAGCCTTTAGTGGATCTTGTTTAATATGTGGAACATATTTATCTTGACAGTCATATTTTTATAAATTAAAAAGTTAATACATTATTCAGATTGTAATACTTGACAGCTCAGTCTTTAGTTGAAATCTTCATTTAACATCTTAATTGCTGTAGATGCTTTGTTCAGATGAGATTTCCTTCTTGAAATTTGCTTAATATAACATGCGGTTCTACATTATATAAGCAACAAATCACCTTGATTCACTCAGTAATTTGACATATGGAATAGGCTCCGGCCTCTACAAAAATGGCATTTGGTTTAATGTTGGAGTATTATGCTTGTTGGTGTACTGATGTAATTCTTATACAATTTCTGTCGATATTAAATTTGTTGGAATAGACTCAGGCATCCACAAAATTGGCATTTGGTATAATGTCAGTATTATGCTTATTTTTGTTATACCATTTCTTTTGATGTTAAATTTGTTAGTGGTGAATTTTCACTGTTTGGCAGAGGCTGTTCCATATTCATTTTACAGTTTAATGTATGGATGAGTATTAACTTTTATTTTGACATTTACAATCTTATGTTAATGTAATGTAAGGTTTTTAAATAAAATTTGTTACCGTTGTGAAACTGTATATTTTGCCCATAATGTAAGTAAAAACAATATTTGTAAACATTTAAAATTGCTCAGTTCATGTTGACAAAATTGCAAATTTATTTAAAGGCTAAAGTAAATGAATGACAAAATATACATGGTTTTATGATAAAAGAATTGAAGGATTAATACTTGTTCCCTATTCTTATGGAAAAACTGTTCCTTCATAGAACTGAAGGTTCTGTCAAGTTTCTTTAGTAGCAATCATGAGTATAAAGCATATTAAGAATAAGGAAAGTTAGTCAAATCAAACATTCATATTAAGGTTGTGTGATTAATATTGTACATGAATTGCTTTTGTCTGGAGAACTCAGTGCAACGTTAAAGCAAAAAATTCCATGGGGATGATTTAAATTTTTAAAATATATAAAAACTTGCAAATATTGCCTGAACCTAAACCATTTTCATCTCTTCCAAAGAAAAACTGCTTTTGGTTCAATGCAAAAATTACACAGAGGGCATTCAGGAAATTTTGAATAACCTTGACTAGCACTTTGTAACATTTACAGTAAAACCTTTTTATCAAGCATCATCACAGGAATGTGGTTGAGCCTGCAAGCTCTCTACACATCTAAAAATATCCAGAGATATCCTATTAGTAAATCATTTACCAAACTTGGGCTGAATGATCTCACAGTGGACTAAGGGAAATAAGTGATTTTATCCTCCTCAATGCCAATCATTCGTATAGCCATTCATTAGATAGCTACTTTCAAGGTTGTACCTTCTGATGATTTTATGGTAGCTGGTCTCCATAGCCTGAGAGAAGAATTGGCAAGGCAATCACTCCAAAGGTCCTCCCCCTCTTTCTCTCAGTAAATATAAGAGGTTGATTTAGTCACAGCATTAGATCTGTACCTCATTGCTTAAAATGAGGACCCAATGACTAGGCTCAAGACATCCATTTTAACTTTTCATGCACTTGGCATAAAACACACCTAATTTAGCCTTTTCTAAACTAGTTCAAGATATTGAAGAATTTTGTAACAAACTCCCAAAACTCTTTGTGATACACCACAAAAGCCATGCATCATATTGGACTTTCACCACCAGAATATCCAGTAGTTCCTACAAGGATAAAAACCCTCAACTTTGTACTTATGCCATAGCCAAGGCCAGCTGAAGTTTGGAAACAAGGTTTCAAATTTAACTGTCGCCCTGGTGTGGGGGTAGCGGGTAACTGCCCAAGCACACAGTAGGCATACCATTAGTTTGTCTACATTACACATGCTCTCAATACAAGTGACTTTTGTGGCATTGTTTCTGTGCTTGACTGACATGTGTTTGAGGGCTTTTTTTTTTATGTTCTTTCTAGCATGACACCACCTGAAAATTCTCATAAGGATGACCAACACAGATGCCCAGGGTGTTGTAGACCATGTGCAAGAGTCATGGCAGTGCTTACCATTGACCCTCATTCTGTGTTCAGCATGCAGTGACCAAGAGTATTCACTGCCTACGAGTTGCTTGGATTGTGCCTCTGTCTCCTTCTCAGTGGGAGAAATTAGCTCAAGGAGGAGAAAAGCAAGATAGTGTCTTCAAAGGGCACTATACCTTAAGTAATTCCCCCTTCCATAACAATAGTAGGTTCAGCCTCTCTTCCACTGGCTGTAGTTTCTAACCATCTTCCCTCCCCTGCAAACTAGGGAGGCAATGTTCAGGACAACCAGATGAAATGTTCATCTCATAAAAGGTGGCAGATTCCCTCGTTACAATATTAGGTCCTGATACTCCTTTGCCAGCACCTGCTGCCCAGACAAAAAAAAAAAATTAAAGTTGTTGCTGAACCTGTGACCTGAGTTGGGTATCCCAGGTAAACCTCCCAGTTTTCTTCTGAGCATCTAATGAAAGAAGCCCCCAAACCCAGCTACAGCATACCAAGGTTCTACAGCTTCCCATAGTTGTGGGGGTGAAGAGTCAACACTGCCTGGTTCCAGGTCCCAAGGCAACTCTTAAGATTGTTACATCAGGTCCCAGGACATGCCATTGATCAGACCTTGATCTAATGGGGGCAATGGTTGTAGTCCCATGGGTAGCACTGCCCTGCTTTTTTCAAAAGGCACAGTCAGCATGGCAGTGATTCCCCAGCCAGGTTACTGCTGCGTGCTATGCCACCCTGTACTAATCTGCTCACTGCTCAGTGATTCATAGAACAGTGCATAGCCAGACATCAGTCAGCATAGAACAAGACTGTATGCTCCTGCTCACTGTACTCAGATAAGGACAGCCTGGCTGATTCTGCTTGTTTAAATCAGCATTAGGTCAGAAGTGGTACTTGCTTACAGTCCCCTTTCTCATACTCATTTTGGGATCCTGTCCTTGGGCCTCGGCCAGGTCATACTTAACATTCTTCAGGGCAGAAGGGAGGTCAGGATACAGTCTCCCCCCCATCATCAGTAGAGATGTCAGCCCCACCTGCCACGCCCAATACTTCAGACAGTCCATTGCCAGCAAAACTTGTACAAGCAGAATTGGACAGACTTCCACAAAGATGTTCAATTTGTCCACAAAGATGTTCAATTTGTCCACAAAGATGTTCAATTTGTCCACAAGAGGTATTGGCGTGGTGCAGCTTTTAGAGCAGTCAAACCAAGTAACCGCTAGTTTCATCTATACAGTACACTCTAGGAGTGAGACTGGAAGCCAACCCATCCAACAGTTAGTGATGGTCTCACCTAACAGTAGTAGCTCTAACAGAGGTGGACAATCTGATCTGTGGTACACAGAACTCTAGCATCTGGAAGGTCAGCCAAATTGCTGTCCCCCCACTAACTCGGTCAAGAGTGTAACACCACCTGGAAGCAACAGGCACCCCTTTACAAGTGGACCCATCAATCCGTGGCTTAAGTAATCTTGGGGGTTTGTGCAAGTGCAGGGAAAGGGGCATTCTTGACTACTTCAGAACTTAGGGTGATGGAGTCAGTAGTATGGTTTCCTTCCATGAGTCTTCATGGATGGAAGAAAGGCTGAATACCAAGACAAACTTTGCTTTGTTGGGGTATCTTTCAAAAGAGTTAAAAGGCAAACTTCAGTAGAATACTGATGACATTAGGCAAGACCCTGATTTTCCTCTCCATTCCGACTACTAACCTGTAGGCCAAACTTGCCTTGAAGAGGAGAGATGGGGTAAGGAGTCTTAATACCAAAAAGTTATCCAATGACACCGTTCTATACCTGCATAACTTCTCAGTCAAGGGGACCCTTTTCCAAGTATGGTTGAAACAGCAGTGAAGAGGAGGACAGACACCCTGTGGAGTGTCCTTTAAGGTGCCTCCAGGAGCTGTCAACCATCAAAATCAGGCTTTGGAAGGGGACAGTCATCAGTTAAGGCAAGACTCAGCTCCCAGCAGACATCTCCTTCTGGAAGTGGTCAGGATTCGTTTCAACCCTTTCATCTCTCCAGACAATTCAGGAAGGAAGGGAGAATGCCAGCCTCCTCCCCCACTCCCTAGATCAAAGGGTTGCCTGTGTCACCACTGGACAGTGGAACTGTAGGTCTAGGTCTTTCAGTTCTGATACAGATCCCCTTCAAGGAAAATTGCCATAAGTATCTCACAGATTAATTTCCTTCAACTTTTACTCCCAGGGCTCAGCAAGATCATTCACCCTGGACACCAAACAGCATTCAAAATGTGAATCTCACATTCCATGTTGGCTTCCATAGGCGAGGGAGACTTTATGCTGTCCTGGACCTAAAGACCCAAGATTTTCTCATCCCAACTTATGGAAATACCTTTGCTTTGCTGATGAGTTACTCAGCAAAGCTTCCTATCTATGACTAGGAGAGTCAGAAAATGTAGCCCCCTCCACTTCTTAGATAATGGGGGCTCGCAAAAGAGCGTACCATCTTATGTTAGTGATCTCATGCTACTTTCCAATTGGTCTCCCTTAAGGAGGGACAGCTGTTCTGATGACTTCCAGGTGTGCAACACAGACCAGTTGTTTTGGCCTCATGTTGGGTCAGATGGGTACAAAAGCTGGTTTCCCTTGCTTATCTATGACAGGGAAACTGACAAGGTGGCAGGTAAACAGCCATGAATTTATGAATTAAAGGGAATTTGCTCCTCCTAAGGATAGGTCTCCATGTAGAAATGGGGGTTTGTTTCCTTACAGGAACAAATGGTAGGTCGCAGATATACAAACCAGTGTCTTGTATGGTAAATTCTCCCCTCTACCACCCCAGTTTATTGCCAAAGAGAAACTCACACTGACTACAATGTGCGTGGACAATTACCCGCAACTCCCAAACATACTACTAAATTTTAAATATAGTATGTTTAAATTGGCCCTGGTCACACTAAGTATATCCATATAAAGACTTGGGCAAATCTGGAAAAAAATTACAGTATCTGTAAAATCTGCCATTTTTCTGTACCTACCCAACTACAGGACTCTTCAAACTCATCTGTAGCAAGCTATTAACATGTACAATCTGCTTGGTTCCATTATAAATATGCTTACCTAGACCTGGGTCAAAAATTAGAAATATATTTTTTGCATCAGTTGGTTTTTTGACAGATACCCAATGCTCCATTGTTTGAACTTTTGAAAGGCTGTACAGTATTGAGAACTGAACAGTCACCATCAAATAATATTCAGTCAGCCTTTTACCATTACAACAGCCTTCCAACTAACATCTAAAAGTGCTCAAGATTTAAAAATAATGACATGAAAGTCAGTCAGTCAGTCATGGTGAAAAACACCAAAATGTAATGAAGCAAATATATACCCACAATATCTTAAAAAGGTTTTAAGTATTGACTATCAAGTAAAACAAACTTATTTTGAAATAAAATATAAAACGAGTATTCTAAAATATACCAGTGACATCAGCTAATGAAGTTATTTCACACCAATCATTACTAACAATTCTATAATGAAGTTATGTCACACCAATCATTACTAACAATTCTGTCATTTTCATCATCCAGCATTTAAACCTTCATACAACGAGTCAAAAACGTTCCAGCCATTCTCAACATCTCAAGCAAAAATTATAACTAAAGTGTTTTCCAAGGTACTGTATGAACTCAGTCAGACCGAGGGAACTTAAAACATGCTTGTTGCAGTTCTTGTCAAAATTCTGGCCTTGGGCCAGTACAGACTGTTGCTCGAATGAACAGCCTTTTCAAAAACTGAAAAGTGACAGCAGTGTTAACTGAACCTCATTCAATAAGGACTTGGATTAAAAACTTTTTACTCATCATGAGAGTATACAAGACTGAGAATAATGTACCATGTTATGTAGTTATGTCATGGGACTGTCAATATATCCTACAGGTTTCATAATTAAGAATGGAAATGCACCAGGTACTCCTACAATTAAACCACATGGTAGATCTCACTTCTTGAGGGTTTCCGAGAAGACTTATTTTGAATCTGTAGAAAAAAAAAACTGTTTTAAGATATGGAATACATAGCCTTTCTAACAATGAAAAGTGAAACATTTACACTGGTTGGTACTAATAAGTCTTTGAAAGGATTATAGGGCAAATGCTGCCTAAGTCTTTGAAAGGATTACAGGGCAAATGCTGCACATCTCATGTTCAAATGTGCATATTCTAGTATCTTCTATGAACAGATGCTACAAAAAGCTTTAATTTGTACAAAGCACATTTCCACTTATCTAAGAATAGCAAAATACTGATTCAACGCTCTCTCTTTTACGGATAACCTTCTTTTCTCCATTTTTCCTCTATCCGTACTTGATCCATAATCAAAATTTGGTCCTTGAATGATGGCTAACTTCAAAAGTAAGAATTCTATTGAAAAATACAAGTCAAACTTTTGCTCTTTGTTGGATGCAAGTGTCCTCTGTCTATGGCCTACCCAAAACAAATCTTGCAGGTCTACATCAAAATTCAATTTTTTATCAAAATTAGCTAATCAGGAAAATCCTTGTTTTCCTTAACTAATATGCAATATAAAAGCATACAAATACATGACTATTTATATAGAAAATTCTGACCCCATATCCAGTGTCGAAACTACAGGAATGAGAAGCTATGCTTGGTAATCTTCCCTAGTGTCATCAAAATATTTTTTCACTTTAAAATTAAAACCTGTTAAAGCAAGTAGCTGCATGATCCTCAGAGATTACTCATACTACCTACTGGTACGTTTGCAACATTTCCCAATGCACAAAAAAATATGGCAAAAACAAATGAGCAAATCTTTTAAACTATAAAATCCCATCAATTAATGATGTCAGTGCCATTGTACATTAAAGAAAATGATCAAGTAAAGGGTTGGATAATCACTTACCGACACTGCAAAGGATTTTGCTATGACAGCTCGGTAAGCAAAGAGACAAGTAACTATACAAGCAATTACAGCATCTATTGCACTTAAGGGATAAAAATCAAGGAACTCGAGCCCAAAGAACATCATCCAAGATATCTGCAACATGGACCACCACCACCAGATCATCACATAGTAGTATTTTACCTGAAAAGATGCAAGATAACCAACTGTACAACTCTCTTGAGATTATTTCAGCACCTTGCCAATCTTGTGAAAACAGGGATATGATACAGTGTGCCTGATCTATGAAAAGGCAAGAATATTAAAGGTTTAAGATGTCCTTTACATTTTGATAATGGCTAGCAGAAAAACCAGACAAATTAATGTTAAGACTTCCTAAACAAAAATTTATATTTTTTTATATAAATCTCAAAAGTCCTAATTTAGGTTAATCAATTATAAAAAAATTCAAATTGTTCTAAAATGAAAAAGTTGTAAACAGACATTTTACCTTATAAACTCCAACAAGAAGAATAATGGAGCACACTATGTCCACCAAGGCAATAGCATTCTGTATGTCTTCTCCAAAGGAATCAACAGTGGCAAAGTTGATTTCTAAAAAATTATCTGTGAGGAGTTTACAATAGTAACTTAATGTAGGCTAAAATATATACAGCAATATATTATTTCCTTACATACAAAACAGACTCATTATCTGGTCCTACCACCAAAGAGACTCTAGAGAACCCACAAATTCATGTAAAACACTCTTACATTAGCACACACATTCAAAGAATTGTACAGAATGAACTTACATCCACACTATCGTACCCCTCTGCGTATTGTCTGAATTTTTCATGTACATCTTTTCAGTCCTCCTAATAGTAAACTGGAGTATACTATGCAATCTTGGGGATGTTAATTTGAAGGTTTTCAAACCAACATATGAGTCTTGGCTCAAACTGAAACCATCTAACTCCATTTGTTGGCTGCAAGTGCACAGAAAATCTTTTAGATCTTACACATCCAGTCTTGATAAGTTGCTGAGTCAAATACACACTTAAGATTCTAGCTTTGTAGGCAGCCAGTGCAAATTAAAAAATTGCAAAAATGTTATAGGTGTGACACCCTTTATCAATCTTCCTGCTCTATTGGTAAACTTTACAACTTCTTAAGTTGTGTCTTGGGTAAATTATGATAGATAAAGCTGCAGTAGTCCACTCTTAATGAAGGTACGTAAATTCTGTTGGAAAAAAACGTTTTTCATGAAGGCAATTTTGTGAGGTAATAAGTTTTTTCTCTATACATTCAAAGATAATGTCCAGTAGCCCTCACAACAAAAGTGATTTCAGCACAGAGACAAATTACAATCCAGCATACACTCCAAGTTGTACAGCTTTGCCGCCCAAATCTAATTTAGTTGCCACTTTGACAGCCAATCACAAAGTTACCCAGTGGTCACTTGTTTACCTGTCATTAGTTTTCAGTCTGCGTGCCCATTCAGAACAGGTCAGTTTCTAAGAAAGTTGGTCTCACTCTACACTCACGGCTATTTTTCCCTTACATAAGTGACCTCTCAGACAACTGTAAACGGCATTTTTCCCATTTCATTAAAAAGAAGCCACAAAAGACTGAATAGTGCTTTTAAATTCTGGACTGCTCTCCCCTAACAACTCAATGTCTTCCTCCATTAAGCTGGAAAACAGCACTGTTTTCACCAAAGGCAATTAATGGACTTTGTGTGGCCATGCCCACCTCTACAAAATCCCCATGACAGACAACACATCACTCATGTTCTGGCTTTGCTCTCCCTTTACAGCCAAAGGTCATCCTTCACTAGACCAGTAGACCCAACATAGTATTCACATAAACACCCCTCGCAACTGGTAGACTCGAAACAGCTATGATCTACTGCTAAGGAAGCTATTAACACAGTAATTACAATACCCAGTTTTGGTTTTGTCCCTAAGATGATGAAGACAAAGTAAAATTTTTGTAAGGAGAAAGTACACAGGCTGACATCCTCCATCATTCTCAGCAATAGAACCAATCTGCCAGGTTCCAAAGGTGGTGCAAACACAATTCTCCCCTTACTACACTACACATTACACAAAGACCACAGATTATATACTAGTCAATCCCAGATTACCTTCACCCCCAAAATCATAGCCACAGAATATCATAAGAGAACCTGCACAAGTCTCTGGTAACTGAATTCACTCTGCCTCCACCTGACCTCAAACTTATGCACTCTGCTGGGAAACAAATCAAGGGCAAATTGGATCAAACTAGAGTCCCTTTTAATGCTTTCGAAACAGTGCTGACAAGGAACCCAGGAAAGTAAAGCTGTTCAAGAGATATTTGGTTCCATTGCCGTCCACCCAACATCTTATACCTGCTGGGCTAACCACCAAGACAATGGAAACCAAGCCAACACTTTATATAAACAACACTTTATATAAACACCTTTAAAACTCACACCAGAGAGGGGTACCCCACACAGTTACAGTATCTGTGTAACCCTCGAACAGAGAGGGCATATCAAAGGTGGACATCCTCACTATGCAGATAAGTTGCTGATGACCAGGAATGGCTTGAGGACCATCTGATTAAGGGGGGTAAAGACAATTTTGACCAACTTAGTAATTTTGACCAAGGTGAACTAGATACAATAATATATCCTATAGGTAATGTTATATATACAAAAGTTTAGTTTTTTTATTTTTTATACATAATTTTTCCCAGAGTATTTTATAATGCAAAGAAAATCAAGATTATAGTTTATTAATCTGAAAGTGGCAAACTGGAAGGGGATGAAAAAAAAAAAAAAAAAGTTATTTTCAGTGATGAATAAATATGAGAATTCATTAGTGAAAATTTTCTATACAATTTTCATAATTAGAGTTGGGGGGGTTTAAATGTTTATTCGCCTATATAGTTTCCATTGCCTTCCATTCATCATCAACCTTCTGAAGATCGAAGTGATCAGTTAGATCCCTTTCACAAGCTAGCAGCATTTAAATAATGTAAACGCTTTTCTTTTGTTCAGTTTCACAAATAAGTTTTTAATAGCTTCAGCCTCCTAAATGACCTTCACTTTAACATACTAAAGGTGGTGCAGTCAAAAATAATTTGAAAACTTTTGACAGATATTCTTCATGAGCTCTCAATGCAACATCTGCAGCTCTACAAATGGTTTCCTGATCTACTTCAGGATGCTGCTTTACATACTCAGAAAAATAAATCTTAAAAACTTCTAATTCAACTGTCAAGGATTTGGTGTCACTTAATTCACAGGAATACAATTCTGACAATTTTCAAGGCTTCTGTAAACCTTTCTGTGTCGTATGCAAACACAGGTGTGTGTTTAAACAACAAATACTGTCCATTTTTTACCTACCTGT
Source organism: Macrobrachium rosenbergii (assembly GCF_040412425.1). Taxonomy (NCBI): domain Eukaryota; kingdom Metazoa; phylum Arthropoda; class Malacostraca; order Decapoda; family Palaemonidae; genus Macrobrachium; species Macrobrachium rosenbergii. The sequence goes on along the minus strand of NC_089746.1, from coordinate 8,353,701 downwards.
TGACCTCCAAGGCCTCAACATACAGCCCACATGTCAGGCTAACAAGCCATGGCAGAAAGCCTTAAAGAACTGCACCCTAAGCTGCAACTGTAGAAAAAAATGAGCAAGGCAACTACCCAAGAAGTCCTCACTCCACCTAGTTCTACATCGTTAAACACCACACCTGCAGGAAGCTCCTGGTGCCTTCAGGTTGATCCTCTCACATCAACAGGAGGCAACCAAGCCCCCAGACAGTAGCCTCCAATGGCAGCATATATAAATTCCATCATAACACCACAGAATCTTCACCTTCCACTTAAAATACCATAGGGAGGTAATCATCGGACACTTAGACTAGCTGGGAAATGGTGGTCATCACCGCCTTTTGGACCATGCACCATCCCAAAATAACCCCTCTTACCACATAACAAAACAGGCGTACATCTCTTCAGCTGGTCCCACAGGCTTTCATACCCTCTTGCAAGAATTTCCAGATGTCTTTTGGCCAGAATTCAAGCAGACCACCAGGTTACAGAAAAACACGGTTCTTTCCTAGATAGTGACCGCAAGGGTTTTAACCAGGTATGTATCCACCTTCGCTGTTTTTAGCACAAGCCCATTGGGGATGACTGTAAAAACAAAAGACTGTAAATATCAAAGATAATAAATATCAAAGATAATTACCCCAAAGAAGAAATAGCCTTAGATAACGACCCCCCGGACTTTGCTGGGGGTCACTATCCACGAAAGATCCAAAAACAACATACCATAGATAACGGCCCCCGTCTACCCAAATTTTAGCCATCTGCCATCATAGAGACACTGCCATTTAGCAGCCCTTGGCGCCCCCAACAGGGTCCCCTACCTCGTCATCGAAAGTAATAAAAGCAGCATTCAAGCTACAATTCCAAGGGCAAGAGGGCAATCTCCACTTACCTGGGAGTCGACTAAGTTATTTCTCTTAAAGATAAATCCAGATTTTAAATTTTTTTTTTTTTTTTTTTTTTGCTTAAGCGTCACCCATTCCTTAACGCTGGTAACATTATCTAGCTTATCGTTTTTATCATCGTGGTATTTACAGAAAAATAAAATTGGATATCTGAAACAGCCGGAACTTCACATGTATCTGCAGCAGGCTACATTTTACAATCCAGTCGATTATAATACCAGTTACATTTGGACCTAAAACACTATCCTGGAGTGCACCTTATTGTTTCATAAAATGTATGGGATTCCAGTCTGTACACTATTTTCTGTTTTGCAAGTAGTCCTCCAAACACATACTTCGTTAAGCAGTGCCAAATGGACTGCCGATCATTTCAAAGTTCATGCAGAACTGCACCATACGCTGCACTACGATCGAGTCAAGACCACAATACCGTATTTGCCCTTGTCCATTACTTAATACAGAAAACTTACAACAGAGCATACAGCAGTCTCTGTAAATATAACGGTCTCTAAGCTGGCTAATTTAGATAGCATTTACCTTTTCCAGGTAGGTAACTGTTCAAGAATAACATGTAGCCTACAAGAATTACATTCAATTATTTTGGGCATAATACATTCGAAACGGGTCTACATAAACTCAAATTTTCATAATGAATAATAGTCACGTTCCCAGACAAAAGAAACTTGCATTCAAATGTTATTACACATTACTTTCGATATGTATCAAGGCATAAAAAATTTTCGGATACTGACATCAGATTAATTGCTGTTTGACAAATAATTCTTATTTACATAAATCTGTATATTCCGGTATCAATATTGTTTCTAAAAAATCAACAAAATTGTTGGCCAGTTTCATATAAGCTTCGGGAGCCTCTTATTTTAAAATCACCACCAGCTTATCCACGAAGCAGCCACAGTTTATTCATAAAAATCGATGCTTCCCAGATTTTATTAACACTTTTTCTCCTTATCAAGTAGCCAATGCTATTTACCATTCTATAATTTCCCCGAGCAATTTAAGATTTCAACCTTCGTTCTTAACTTTTTTCCCCCCTTGGTTCCAAGTCTCTCCTTTGAACAAAGATAATCTGCCCTGAACTTTAATATACGAGTCCATCAACAGTCACATCTGTTCACTTTTACTCAGGCATTTATAAACGTTAATAAAATGAACATAGTCCACACTAAATAAATCTAAGTTACCATGACTCAAAATGTTAGGAACATCCCATTTTTCGAGTAACTTCATTACTGAGAACTTGCAACGAGAAATTCGATGTATCCCTGAAATTTACTGTCCCAATGTTCAAAACATTATCTTATGCATTTGAGAGATCGTGCACTTCTTAACACTAACTACTAATATACAGCACTTTCTAAGAGATGTCAAACGCACCCTAACATGTGCCCGGTGGAAGTTGTTGCACAATTAACATTAACAAAACTTATGCGAGTCCAAAAACTCCATTAACCGTTCATAACTTTGTATTAACCATACTAACAGCTAAAACTTCCATTTATTAATGCAAGTACAAAACACCTTCACAATATCATATATCTTTGAGGAATTCTTTGAACATTTGACTCTCTAAGTATTAAAATACAGTAAAGGTAAAGAAAAAGATACTAAAGACTCACCCTCACTCAAGTAGATAGGAATTTTAAACAAGTCCAGCAAATCAAAAATCTGGAAATACAAGAATAATGGAAACTGACCATCTGTAACATGAAATTGAGAAAACAAACAGATTTTGTTCCTTTGAAATCAACATCACTAGAGGACTATATCTTCAATGATTTCAAATTCAAAAGCGTTAACAATTAGTGCTATAGGGATGGCTTTAGTATTTGCATTACCTGGTACCAATATATGCTAAGTTTAACAGAATAATCAAAATTTCTGATGAATTAAAACTTCATTCTTCTTTCGTGTGAAAAACACAGGCTACTCTTGGAAAACACTGAGGTGAAGTGTTTGGCTACAAGAAACTCCAATACACCAGCAAATTACAGCCAACCTCAGTGTAACAAAATATGCCCAGTAATCCTATCCTGAGATAAGTAGCGGTTAAATTCCTCCAAGATACAATACCCTTGTTACTTAGCCACAAGCTACGAGTTGCGTAATATTCCAAGCCCTTATTAGTCCATGAGCCAGACAATTTTTCGGTATCAAATTAGGGGCAAAGAATTACTACTATTTTTGGGACGAGTAGGCTCCCTAGATATAGAAAATGTATGATAGCCTTGGAAAAAAAACTAGCCAAACCTACTTTAATGCTGTTTTTGTGTAGTTTGCACATAACATTTTTCCGCAAATGAAGACGAGTCGGTTTACACAAACCTTTGTAGAATGCTCTGTTTTTGGCCTAGAACCATCAAATTTGCAGAGATACGAGCTAATAACGAGGAATACGAGAAACATGCAGAATTTGAAGTTTAATAGCTTACAACCTGTTAATGCCTTATTTTCTATACAAAACTCAATTTTTTCATGAAAGCCGGCAATGTGATCATAAAATCATAACTTGTAATCAAACTAATTTAATTTACTATCAAAATAGAATTATAAAGCTTTTTTTTATTCTTATAAAATTTCTGTAAGATGCTTTGTTTAAAAGCTAGGACCATTAATTTGGATTGTAAGAGCATCGTAGTGACTTGTAGCACCATCTATTTTTACAGCATTCCTAATCTCTATAGTCTCCACACTGTACCATATTGAGTCATTTTAACCATATATTGCTTCATATTGACTAGATTTCTTGTTATTTGGAGCTGTAGCCTTAAAATCCATGCCTTCACCAAAATATGGCCTTAGCTCCGCCTACACAGTCTCTTTGCTTCATTGGTTTACATGAATGGATGCAGGAATTTTTTCTTGTATTTTCAGTCAACTTTCTAACAATCACAGCTACATGGATCACATTCATCATTGATATCTTGCTGGTAATCTACACTTTGTGACTGCTTGGTTAGTGCAGTCTGTAAGACTACACACGTCTGTGCATTTCATTCCACTTAATAAGCAAATGCACTTGGGTAACTTACAACTTTTGGAGCAAGTGCATGCCAGTAAATAAAGGACGGCCTCAGGGGCTGGCAAGCCATCCATCCAGTCTATAGCAAGTTTCTCTTTTCCATCAGTTTTAATCAATTTCAAACCTCTTCCAGTGGGAGTTGGTGTACCTGGATCTGGTTGTAAGCTTCTTTTCCATATAGCAGCTTGATAATTTGCCCTCTTTGAATGCTTTTTCAAGCAGTCTAAACATGGTGGCAACATATGACTCTCTAATTCTCCCTTTTTGGCACAAAACACATGACACCTTAGTTCACTGATGTTAAATGTTGCTATTTTCCTAGTGTAAAAGTTGCAAGGGAACCTTTCCAAGTCTGCCATTAATGATTCTGATGAGTCCCACTCTGATCCCAACTTGGAAAATCTGTTATATGCTCCTTCACTAATCATCATCTTCAGTGCCATAACTTTTCCTCTTCCCGCAAATGCGCTGACTGTGTCACAACCAGTGAAAGAGTGTAGTCCAATAAGAGCATCACATACATCTCCAAGATGAGCTACTACTTTCTCAATATCAACAAGTTTTATTCTACTTTTAGATCCACATTTTTTATACAATGGCACTTTCATATGTTTTTGGAATGCTAGGCATAAAATTAACACAAGTATCTGCTGAACTTAATACTGCCCGATATCCTTCCTTTGCAGCATGGTCAGCATGTAATAGTAAGCGACCATCTGCTGCTTCATGAGTACTTCTCAGTTCATGTATTTCCTGGGTATTACTGTTGGTAATTTTGTAACACGTGTCTCCACAGGTTAAAAACAATGATTTATCTTTTAATTTTTCTGTAAACATGGCTGTTTTCCATTCTTCCACCATGGAGGAATTGAGTCTTGTTTTGTTACTTGTTTGCTCCAAAAACTTTCTCCATTGTCTAATTATTTGTTTTTCAGTAATTTGTGTGACCTTCATTCCAGAAGTGACCCTCTCATTTGTCGCTCACTATTTTTGATTGATAGTTCTTGATATCTATCAAATACAACATCAATTCTTTGACTTCCTTCACCTTCATTTAAAATCATGGAAAACAAATCCTTGGCAATTTCCCCAAATGTTGCTTGATTACCTTTTATCTTTTGAACAAGATACATACCATCAATAATTGTTGCAGAATGCTCTGGAATACACTCAGCTGTGGGAACATCCTTTTGCAAAAAGTTTCCAAGGGAAGTTTTGTTAGTTTTACGAAGTAGTCCCCCAGGCTTTGCTAAAGGCCATGGAAGAGGTCCTAAGGAATGAGATAAAACCTCTTCCATTTTAAGATTCCGAGCTTGTGATGTTATGATGGTTTTACCAAATAAAGCTCGATCAGCTTTCAAAATGACTGCTTTATCTTTACATTTTATCATTTGTTTCATGCACACTGAAGTGAATGTTTTAAGTTTACACTGCGTCATACGATCATTAAATTTCTTAGTAGGAGGGATGCTTTCTAGTGTCCCCTTAAAGATTTCATATTGATTTTCCCCCATTTTAAGTGCATTCATAAAGTGTTTTAACTTAAGTAGCTAATTTTCCTGTAGAGATGATTTTCTTCTACAAAAGGATCTATCCAGTTTTTAATGACATTCACTACTGATGATACTGCATGTTCATTATATCCCATTCTTGTAAGCAGGTCAGGGTGAAGAGAACTTGAACCACCTGATTCAACAAAGGTCCGCATCTAAGATGTCAAAATGAACTTCTGTATTCTGCTGTTATACAATACCTTTTCACTGCTCCTGGCTTAAGACTAAATCGTGATGTACCTGCCGTCGTTTGAGTATCTTTATTTATTGTTTCTTCTACGGCTTGATCTATTGGTATGCGTCCAAAGGTATTTGTTTCTGACATTTTGACAAAGAACTGGCCCTTCAAAAAACTGTCATATACTTCAGGGTGGTCTTTTTCTAACCGTAACATTTGGGCATAGTGTACTGGCATATATCTTGCATAGTTCATCTTATCATAAGAAAAACACCAAGGAATCATTAATCTTATTGCATGGAGGTGAAGGAGCCAGTTTGCCTCTCAAGATGCTCGTAGAAGTATACCTCCTACCATGTCAACATATGTCATCCAGAAAGCTGATAGGTATCTCCATTATCATGAAGATAATCCAAAAACTTATCCCATAAGTTAAATGCAGATTCAAATTTTGATCCTTGCAATATTTCATCAATGTTGCCCTGACTGAGATCATCACTTAATCTCATCACTCCATTGATAAAGTTTACTACCTCGATATCATCATTAGTAATCCAGGATAAAAAGTTTTCCCACACAAGTCTCATCAGTGCTTCATATAGACATTTGTGGACTCGAACTGCACGATTGTACATTTTTCCATCTATCACACCAGTAAATGAACCTTCTCCAAGTATGCCAGATTCAATGCAGATGTCACGAAGGCCTCCATCTTGGAATCTTTTGCGAAGAATTGACGTGAAGTTACAGATGGTGTGGAAAGCTCCCATACGAAGAATTATATTATTGTACGCCTCTTTTTTCCTTCCATATGATTTCAGAGGCTTTTGCCTAGTGGGCTTGGTCCATAACTACCACTACTGAAGAAAGATGTAGGTTCTTTCGGATTTCCTCAGTCCTTTTCATAATTTCAGATACTGTTGAAAACTCAGTGGCAGGAGCATTTACTGTTGGTAAATAACCAATATTATGTGATACATGTTCATTTCTTGTCATTATATTGAAGCCAGTCCAGCTTGGTACTGTTTGTTTAGTTGTGCTGTCTTCATTATTTCTTGCTATAACCCAAACCAAGTTTTTCCCATGAGCTTTGCTTTCTTCCTTCTTAAACAGAATTTCTAGTGTAGCTATATCAACCTTAGCTGGAAATAATTTTGGGCCCTCTCGTTCACCAGCTATATATAGAAAGTTCATCAGCAGTTGTTATACTTCTCTTTGTTTTTACAGTAGTTAATGCTATTCTTGGAATGATGATTCTTAAAAGGCAATACAGCTTTTATTATTATTGGTTAGTTTTGGTCATTTATCAATGACAGACAGGCACATAAATGGCTTAAAATGTAGAATAATTCTTTTTCACCCGTTTGACGTCGTCTTGCAATTATTTTAGTAAATGCTGATAAGACATGATTTAGCCAGTAGATATTCAGAGCTATCATACATTTCCAATCCTATATGCTTGTAGCCATATGAAAATCATAGTAAAACTTCGCCCCTAATTTGATACAGATTCTTAAAATTCGAGGGTCTGGCTCATGGACTATATATATCAGCTACCACCAAGATATCTGAAAATCAAATCAAATCAAATACTTACTAAATCAATAATGCCAAAAATGACCAGGCCTCGTCCTAAAGATAAAAAGCAGCAACAAGTCTTGACGGTAGGCGAACACATTTCTGGTCTGTTGAAAGTTAAAAGGGGCAAATTATTTGTCTATAATCATAATTCGGCTCCCTGCATTTCGGTATGATTACAGCATCCTAAGCAGGCACCTGCATTTAATTCAGCATTATTTTGTATTGAATAGTGCTTCACTGGCAATGTGAAAATCACTAAAAGAGCAATTTCTTGACTTGGTGTTGGTTTGATAGCTTGATATAAGGTGTAGTGAACAAGTATACACTAGATATAAAAATATTTAATGCTTAGTTGAGAGAACTTCAACAGTTATGACAGTTATGGAACTTGGGCTGTGAAAGTGGCACATTTTGAAGTATCCGTAGCAAAGTACGGCTATCCGATTTTTTTTTCGTTTTTAGGCTAAATCCTCCTTGACGTGTTCGTATCCGGTCCTGGTCGTTTCGGCCGTAAGTCACTTTAGGCCGTAACATCCAAAACAATGTAAGACGTTATGTTTATGGTATTTATCATTATTATTTCATGTTTTACGTACAGTACATCCCGAAGGTGCTGGTACTAAACACGGCGCCCATTTTGCACGTAAACGTGCTTACGTGCCGAAACGGCTTACGGCCGAAACGACCCGAATGCTTCGTATTGATAGACTGCCACTCAGACTGCCTCAAATGCAGAATACCCTAGTTAGTAGTTAGGATTTATCTCGTATTGGTTGTATATGGAAAGCATGATGATGTTATACCTATGAACTTCACATTGTATAACCAAGTAGGTATTATTTTTAAGATTACCTAAACATTCACTATATACAATCGCAATCACATTCTTTCAAAATAGCTGTCTAACATGTCCTAAATGATCTTATAATTAGGGCTACGTCACCTAGACTTCAGCAATGTTTTAGACGCTTTTCCGAGTTTCATTACTCGGACTTTTCGGAACACATTAAGTTCTTGCAAGTTTCCATAACACTTCTTCCGGCATTTAACCGTCTGTGGTACACAGGATATGCCGATGACAGATTCACGTGCGTTTCAATATCTTAAAAATATTCCACCAAATCTACGAAATCTACGCTTACCATGCCTTCCTTAATCAAGCTTACACCTAAGTTTGAAAGTTGGGTTCTGTATAGCAACGTTAAATTAATTTTCGCTATTATACGGTGCCCTCATGATGGACATCGCTTCTTACTGCCTTCCACTGCCTGTTCACGTAAGTTAGGCCACGTCCTACTAGGATATTCGCCTATAGTTAGAATACATTCATTTCTTGTCCAGTATATTTTGTGTTTTTAATGTTTTGTGCCACATTCTGCCATTTTTGGCTAACAAGGGAAGAGTCCCTCCTGACACAAAGGCCTTCATGATAAATGACACCGGCAGAGATATTATATTTAATCCGGTTAATAAACTGCTGTTACTATTTCGTCGTTTCACGATTCCAATTACGTTTTTAGCGGAAACATATTTACCCAATAATAATTGCTTGGAAGTAAATACAAGCTGGTTATTCACCTTGCCTATTATACACCGTAAACGTTAAAGTTCAGAAAAAAATGTACACAACTAGCTTATCCTAATATTTTATATCTCGTAAAACTTACCTCGAGCAGCCTACAAGCAAAGCCTCAACAAACAGACAAGTAACGACAGTGTTATCGACAACACTCACAACCTCTTTCCTTCAGAGCTTAAACAGACTGAGCTTCGCTTAAAATTTATACCAAACGTTGGAAGATGGCAATGTTTACACAAACGATCGTGACAACGAACTCAAAATACCGAACGAGGACTTGATAGTTTCGTATTGACAATTAATCATTTTTTGCCATTTTTTCATACATAACGTCTGGGTGAGGCTTCTTTCATAATTTTTTTTTTAAAAAGGCAGGGGGTTAAGACGAGATAACGGCTCCAGACCTCTTGTGCTTTATAAGATGCGACGATTTGTGCCGATGTAGTTTTCGGGTAATTGTCTATCGTTCAAGAAGCTGTTACCACAAGCAAATACACGAAGAAAGATCCAAAAAATGAGAACTGCAGAAATAAGATTACTTTCTCAAAAAGTAGGCATAAGCGAATAGATAAAAACTGGCCAATGAAATTGTGTGCTGTATATGATTCATAGGCACCCGAAGGAAAGAATGGGAGACAGGAAAAGCTGGTTAGATAGTGTGACAATTTTGGGACGAAAGGCCCCATTATCCAGGGCGTGCAAGACGAAGGCAAATGGAATTGGAAGGGGCGGGGCGCAAAATTATGTAAGTGTTGCTAAGGTCAAGCTGGTGAAGTATCTGTGTAAGTTTATGAAGCAGCTTAGTTTCCTGGTGCCCTAGAATGCAAATCTTATAATTATAATATATATATATATATATATATATATATATATATATATATATATATATATATATATATATATATATATAGTCAGTTGAAGTGATCAAGTACCTGGTTATTACACAAATAATAAGATAAAAAAATTTATCTCACTTCAGCCAGATACTTGAAACATAACAAAAATATTAAGACCGAATACTCTAAAGGTACAGTGATCCCTTAAAACTTGCTTAACACTGAAAAATCAATCTAAATTTCTCAAGTTATGGGTGAGGTAACAACTGATAAGCTATAAATAGACTAAGGTAAAAAGGGCATCACTCCATCAAATACTGTAATTGTTTCCCTGGTTCTGCTTCACTTTGATAAAGGAGAACTAGACAGATATATCACTTACCTTGAATACACACACACACAAATACCTCTAATGACTGGTGGTCAAAATGAAACATTGTGCTTTTAAAACTTTAAACAGACAAATTTATTCCTAAGTTCAAAAGTTATAAGTAGAGTTCACAATCTCAAAAAGATTTACTATTACTTGACAACAGTGTAAGATTTAAGTATTTCTTAACCAAGATTAACTCACAAAACTTTAATTTATCAAGAAATCAACTTAATTAAGCAAAATTCAAATGTTTAAATTAAGCAAAATTCAAATGTTTAAATTAAGCAAAATTCAAATGTTTAACACTCACTCCAGATTATAATGTAAATCTCAATAATTGAAATCAACACAAACGTTCACTGAAATCTTAGTAATTGAAATCAACATAAGTATTCACTGCAATCTCAATGAAACCAACACCAACAAAACACTAATTAATCACCAACACAAACTTTGGGAAACACTTCGAAATTATAAACACATGAGCACATGACAATAATATGAAAGCATGGACATATAATAAAGTAATATGCAGAAATAAATATACCAACAGCAATATCACTAAGACAAAATATGTTTAAAGATTATATCAATCTTTCAAAAGATTACCTTCACTTTTAAAAAGATTAAACTCACCTCTTACTAAAATCACAACTATCTTTCACCAAGACAACACTTCAGTTTTAAACATGATACAATACAAGTAAATAAGCACATTACCCTAGTCCATTTTGTAATCTATAAAACACACTTTTCACAATGGCTGTAGAACAAAAATATTTTAAACCATTCTCAAAAAATATTATACCTCGTGGGAGAGTTTTACAAAACTTATATATCTAGGAGAGTAACCACTTTTTTACACCCTTCTATATGAGTAATAATTGAGAGAGAAAGAGGGAGATCTTACTAATACCAGGCCCCTTATCAGACTAACTGTTTTCGTTCACCAACTCTGCTTTTATCCTCAGACCTGGGTTGCCAACTAGTCACTTCAAATCTTAGAATAACCTGAGTCCCTTCTTATACATTCTAGAATACCCAGAATGCAGAATTCCTCCTTCTGCCTTCTTCTACAAACAGGATACATGGAATACATAATAAGCACAGTATTCTTTGGCTTGGAAAGGAAATATGTTTTACTCTTTTATCTAAATGATTGACAGATCACTTCCTGGCTGTACACTTGTGCAAACAGACACATAGGCCTTTGGAATTAGTCACGGTTAAAAGCTGTCAACCCTCGTCGCAGATCTCTTATCTCTCTTGTCTCCTGAAAGTCAAACATAGCTGTGTACACAGGACATACTTATCTGATCTGGTCAACAAAAATAACTCTCATTACAGGATCTGAAACTTTAACTCCCACGAAACATAGATGTTATGAACATAAAAGAATATGTAACATTTATAAGCATTGCACAACATTACATACATTACAAAGTCACCTCATTATACTTCTTAACATATGAAATAGCTGTAAGAAAAAAAACATATCAAAGTCACAGACAATACATCAAAACACAGAACAAATATTACTTTCACAGAATGGTTATATGTTATAATATCATATTATAATAATATATATATATCGGTGCTGCAACACAGTGGTAGAACGGTCAGCCAAAGAATGAATGGGTACCAGCGCCAGATGGTGTCAAGGAAAAAGGGCAACGTAATGAAAACCACGCTCCTCTTCTCTTGTTGCACTAACCCTTCTAAATGGGAAAAAAAAATTATAAATATATATATATATATATATATATATATATATATATATATATATATATATATATATATATATATATATATATATATATATATATATATATATATATATATATATATGTGTGTGTGTGTTTACATATGTATATGTGTGCGTGTGACAGACATGAAGAGGTTGGCACTATTGTCTGTATCGGCAGTCTTGAGTGAAGGTATTCTCCTGGTCCTATATTGTCTCCACTGGAGAGTGGTGGTTGTCTCCTGCTTTGAGGAGGCACCTCAGGTGGAGGTCTTAAAGCATGTCAAGTGTCCATCTGCATGGGCAGGTCACGAATTCCTCGGTAGCCCAGTCAGAGGAGTGAGATCTACAAGTGGTCAATGATCTCCCACCTGGGGCAACCAGAATGTCATTTCCAAGGGCTGTGTATGAATAGTCTTCTGGTAATTTTAAGGGGTAGAATCCCATTAGAACCCTCTTGAGTGTTCACTTACTGATACCTGGTTCGAAGGAAAAAGAAAAAATCACAGTATAAGTTTGAAAGACTGGAGGACTTGCTAAAGATTAGTCTCTACATTTGAGCATTACTGTTAGATTCCCTTCACGAGGGGATTCTTAGAACCTGGTGTTTTTAGATACAACGTAGTTCAAAAGGAGCTTTGAAGGTAAACTACTGACATTATATGTATCAAGAAATACTGAGATACATTTATAAACAAATAATAAAGGAAACTTATAACTTGAATATATTTAACTGCTATCTGACTAAAATCAAACAAAACCACTAGTGTCCTCACAGTATCATCCTAAATCTAGTCTAAAGTACAAAGATTAATTTATGTACTTGAATCAGCTATTATGAAGTGAAAATGTAAAAAAAATAAAAATCCTAAAGAAAGTTCACCACAGTTAGATTTGAATCGAAGTATGAAACTGTGCATGCTTGTTGAATACTCTGATACTAATTTAGAATTAATGTACTTGACCAACTGCTGCTACCTGGAAGCAGGCAAGATAACCATCAGGTACCACCGTAGGAGGAAGTAACATTTTAAACTAGATCAATAACATTTTCTAAGCTTGACAAGGACACACTCTCTTCCTATGGTCCGGGTGCCAAGGACGACAACTACATTTCACAAAACTATGCCAGTTTGTAAATGCTGTCAGGGAAAAAATTGTATATATCACTCGACAGTTTTATATGTCTTTTTCATGCGTTTATCACGTTCCATTTTTCGTGATTCAGTTATATATATATATATATATATATATATATATATATATATATATATATATATATATATATATATATATATATATATATATATATATATATATATATATATATATATATATATATATATATATATATATATATATATATATATATATATATGTATAACTGAATCACGAAAATATGGTATGATATATATATAAATAAAGATAAAATATATGTATAACTGAATCAACGGAAATATGGAGTGCTGCGAATATTTCGAAGATAGTTCCTTCACTTAACAGACTGAAACACTGGAGTGCTGCGAGGCCTTTCGACGCTAGGTCCTTTACTTAGCAGAGTCTGCTAAGTAAAGGACCTAGCGTCGAAAGGCCCTCGCAGTACTCCAGTGTTTCTGTTTCCTTCATGGATTTTATATTTATATATATATATATATATATATATATATATATATATATATATATATATATATACATACAGTAGATAGTTCTTGATATTCTTTTTAAAGCATGGTAATAGTTTTTTTAACCTTTTTAATAACTTTAGCATAAGGATGACTTAATTGCTGCCTTTATGCACCATTCTTTTTTGGTCCCTTTCCTTTTGGCATGCACATCCTCACAGGTGTGCGGGGTCCATTCAAGTAAAATGATTCTACCTTCATTTTCAAGTAGTCAATCACATCTCTACTGTTTTCCGCCTTGCATTTTCAATCGTTTCCTCGCCTTTAATCATCAGAGACCAGGGGCGTCATTTAGTGGGGGCTGGGGGGGCAACTGGCCCCCAAGACTCAAGTTGCCGCCCCCAAGCCTCAACTTGCCCCCCCTCACCCCACCAAGCCCGAAGAAGTAACAGCAGATGGTTTTCCATTATTCCTATCCAAAATTCAAATGTGTCATCACATTAAGTTATATCTTTCTATCTATCTATCTATTTTATGCGCTTCAAAAAGCACATAAAATATCTCAAAATAAAAAAAACCAGGTTATTAGGCTCGCTTCTCTCGCCAAACCGCCTTTACAGCCCCCTCCCCCGCCATAAAAATCTGAAATGACGCCACTGTCAGAGACCTAGTAATCCTCCAACATATCCAATTTGTATTTTGTTGCCTTTAAGATCTGTTGGAAAAAGATTCATATCTTTTGATACTTAAGTTACATCTCCGGGTCAAATTTGCTGAAATTTCTTTAAAAGAGCGAGACATATAGAGCAAAATAAAATGTACAAATGCTTCCTTGATGACTTAACATTCGGCACTGGTGTTTACTGGCTTCCAATATACACTGGGAAATATAGGGGAATCGTTTTATCAGAAATCATGCGAAATATCGCCGTTAAAGAAAATAGTTTTACAAAGGACAAAGCTAATGAAATAAATTTGATCAACTTAATCCCTAAACGTGTCTGCATTCCTGACGGAGGAAAATATACAGCTGAATATTTATGACTTTAGGCAGACTAGGAAAATAATATAAACTTCATGTTCAGACATCAACATTTTTAAAAGAATCCAAGATCAGAATTAAATCTCTTTATGGTTACCCCTCTGAACGCCTCAGTTCTTTGTATTCAACTATTACTTTCTGCAGTTAAAATAAATAAATAGGTAGCTTGTTTATGGTTCATATCAACTGAAAGAAGGTCGGGTATTTATTCTGCGGACACTTGACTAGAATTTTCCTACTGTCCCCCATGAAATTTCATTTTCTTTTTTTAATAACTAAAGACTGAAAATGAGAATCATAGTCGAACTAAACTCGATGCGGGAAATCGGGGTTTCTAAATAACATGTTTTTTTTTTTTTTTATTCCAACCAGGTGAACTTGGATCTTAACCTTCGTAAAAAGTCTATTGCTTTCAATGATACATCAATAAGACCAATAAGTCTACCTTCACAGGATTGTTATTCATATAAAGATCTTTGTGCTTTATATATATATATATATATATATATATATATATATATATATATATATATATATATATATATATATATATATATATATACATATATATATATATATATAAAGTTACAGAAACGTGTCAGGTGATGGTGATTATGACGATGAGAATGATAGATAGGGCAGAAATACGTTTAGCGAAGGCTACAAACGATACGGAGATAGAAACCGCTCGGAAAATGTAGCCATTTTTTTCCACTTGGATAATAGCTTATGTTATAAATTTGTTTCATTACCGAAGAGAAGCCTGTGGCTTACGTCTGAGATGATGGCATATTTTGCATTTGTGACTACCTATCATCCTAATAAACGGAGTGAATAGACAATTTTGGAAGAGACCATGAGGTATTCATGCAAACTTGTGAGAGATGGTGCAGATGGAAGTTATGATTATCTAAGGTCCTATGATATAGAGCTAGAATTTTGAAACTCCCGTTGTAGGTACATCAAGTATTGGAAGCCGATCCTTTGTGGGTGTATCAAATAACTTTTACACATGAGTTTTCTCTTGCAGCATTCGTGAAGGTAATAAAAGAAAATTTTCTTTGAAACTGGACGCTGATGATGAGTGGGGATTTGTGGAAGATATGTAGGCGACGAGTATAATCAAGATTGCATGCAACTTTAATGATGAGAAAACGAAAACGTTGCAGTTCTTGTGTATAATACACACATATAGTTCTTTATATAATATATATATATATATATATACTTTTATATATATATATATATATATATATATATATATATATATATAAAAGTATATATATGTGTGTATTATACACAAGAACTTACGTACATTGCAACGTTTTCTCATCATTAAAGTTGCATGCAATCTTGATTATACTCGTCGCCTACATATCTTCCACAAATCCCCACTCATCATCAGCGTCCAGTTTCAAAGAAAATTTTCTTTTATTACCTTCACGAATGCTGCAAGAGAAAACTCATGTGTAAAAGTTATTTGATACACCCACAAAGGATCGGCTTCCAATACTTGATGTACCTACAACGGGAGTTTCGCAAATTCTAGCTCTATATCATAGGACCTTAGATAATCATAACTTCCATCTGCACCATCTCTCACAAGTTTGCATGAATACCTCATGGTCTCTTCCAAAATTGTCTATTCACTCCGTTTATTAGGATGATAGGTAGTCACAAATGCAAAATATGCCATCATCTCAGACGTAAGCCACAGGCTTCTCTTCGGTAATGAAACAAATTTATAACATAAGCTATTATCCAAGTGGAAAAAAATGGCTACATTTTCCGAGCGGTTTCTATCTCCGTATCGTTTGTAGCCTTCGCTAAACGTATTTCTGCCCTATCTATCATTCTCATCGTCATAATCACCATCACCTGACACGTTTCTGTAACTTTCCATACGTACAATTTTAATGCTCATTTGCTCTTCGCGTTATATAAATGCTGGTGAAAAACTCTTTAAATACCTTTACCTTTCTGCTAATTTTGCACAGAATATCTAAACCTACAACACCTGAAAAATATAAACCTAACTTTACAAAATCGTATAACAAATTACCAAAGCAAACTGTAACCTTAAGTTTCTTCTTCAAAAGTGCTGCACTGATTTGCCGTTGTCGTTTCGAGGCTCAACTTTTTTCCACCGATGAAGTTTTTTTTTATCTTTTATCAAGAGAAAATATACAATTTTATACATTTTTAGCATTATCACAAGCAGAATTTAATCAAAGTTGACTTAACTTTACCAAAAACTAACAAATACAATTTTTTCGAAGTTGTCAGTTACGAAAGAATTCTCATTAGCGTTTGGTTCACTATAACGTATTTCATCATGCCCATAGAGGGTGCTAATGCCCAATCTATCCTTCCCGGTTGTCAAGTTACGTTTGGAAGCATCTCATATTCCATTGGCCACACCATGACGTTTGTTAGAATTCGTTCTAACTTCGAGAACAAATTATCACGCGGTAGTATTTATATGTAGACACAATATAACTGCCACTTGAACTATATGAATGCAATTATCTGCAATCTTTTCTCATCTATTACACAAGTACGACAAAACACCTCTCTCTCTCTCTCTCTCTCTCTCTCTCTCTCTCTCTCTCTATATATATATATATATATATATATATATATATATATATATATATATATATATATATATAAAGGCTCTTCAAGCTCTATCTTCCCTGTGGTCTGAAGAAAAGAAGGAAAAAACTTGGACCACGTGTTCACAGGATGCTCATGAATGGGAGGCCAAGTATGGGATAGACGACACGAACATATAACGGTGAGGGAGGGACTCAGGAAGAGGGAAAGAATGCCGAGAGAGAGAGAGAGAGAGAGAGAGAGAGAGAGAGAGAGAGAGAGAGAGAGAGAGAGAGACTTTTAAGCTCTCCATAAGAGACAAAGTAATCCTAAATAAGGTTAAGAGGCTAAAAGTTAACGAAAATGGAAAGGAATCGGCGATGAAGCAAACTTTTGGCGGGAAAGAAAGTCGGTTGGTTACTGATGCTGCTTGCGGTTACATGTCGCCCTTAGGATCGGATTTGGAAGGAACCATCTCGTGCAGCTGCTGTAAAGGTGGAAGATGGTGGGACCCCTATGGTACAAGGGATGGAACATGAGAGTAAAATTAATTTAATGATGATTTCATGGGATTTAAAATCCAGCACATTCTTAATACGAGAGATGATGTTAATTTTTTTGTCACTTATTCAATGAAAAACTTGCGAGAACATTAGTTTGCCAGCTTCTTGATATATATTAACTGTTGATGCAGTATTACCAAGTTTAACTATATCATGTTTCAGTGATAAACTACATAAATGTTCCAATGCTAAGCAGGTTTGGCATTCCAATATCGAAAGGCCTAAGGTACTACGTCACATTCCACAGGTAACGTTGGCTAGAACTATCGACATCATTTAATTTTATCAGTCACAAGACAAAATACCTCTTCAGCATGAACCCTTTGCATCTAATGGATTGAAAGCTGATCATTTCCATGTAACTTCTGTGAAACAAGCAAATGAAAGCCAATTCCGATTTTATAGCTTCCATTGTTCGTTGGCGACTGAAAATCTGTAGTACATGTGGTCCAAGAGCTGCTGTTATTGAAGTGTGGACCAGCTTGGGTAAGGTAGACTGACCTGAAGATGAAAAAGCAGTTTAACGGTTAGCCAGGGATAAGTAATACGTCTTGTGAACACATTCAGTAACCCCGCAAACATTACACGTTTTCTTGACAACAAGGGAAAGATTCTTCTCTGTGTACGGGGATTATAAGACATCCTGTGAGTAGCGTGCCTAAGGGAAAGCTGCGTAGGTGGTGGTGTAGGCCTAAAATGCCGTTCACTGGAGGCGAAACCACACTCGTGGACGAAGCTCTATAGAAAGAAAAAAAATACACAGTGGGATCAGATCAGTTTTCTGGTGGCGTTGTTCTGTTCCATTTCTGATAGATCTTAGAGTAATAATAATCACAATTAACGTTTGCTTCATTCATGTGGTTAAATGCTTGAAATATACTTCGGTCCATTCAAATATTCAAAGTTGTATTGAACGAACAAATACACGCTTACCATAACACAAAATATAATCCACATTCATGTGAATTAGTTTTTTTTTTATTTCGTAAACTAAGTCGAGGCATGGCCTGCTAATGACGGTAATGTAACGAAATAACGAGTTTGGACCCTGAGGACATTACGAAGACAAAGCAGCCAAATATATACGAAAATATTTTTTTGTAATACCGTGAAATTGCTAATAGTGGTTTATAAAAATACAATACTATAATGCAATTTTTGGACGGGGAATTTTAATCAATATTACGTAATTGTGATGAACTACCTGTGCCGATTATCATCTTACTATACTGAAAATGTGTGGCCTAATGCTTGTAGATGGGAGCCAGTCTTTTTAGTGATGCCCTAAATGTACGCTAAATTTAGCAATACTCGGGCAGGCATACGCATAGTTGTAACTGATTTATTTCATGTGCTTTCATTGTTATTTCACTTATTTGGTTTATCATTAACCATTCCTGATTCCATTGACCAATGATAATAACAAACTGCATGACTCACTAAGAGTTTTAGAGTCAGAAAGAAATTGACAAACTTAAATAGACCACGTAAAGAAACAGTGTAGGGATTTGCTGACGCCTCAGTACCTACAAATCATCCTTCATGAGAATTAATTTTTTGTGAGTGTAAGTTATTCGTAACATTGTTGCTAAGAAACGAATAGTGATCTACAACGCAGACAATTTGACCGACGCCATTCAATCGTGAGAACCAGGAAAGATCGCAGCCATGTGCTTGGCAGGTTTTCTCGTCAAACCGTTATGATGTCGCCAGCTTCTTTGCCGCTACAAACTGATGCCACATGGTTCTTGAACCCAGTCATAGCATGTTATGTATTATGTCCCCACGAAGAAACAATAGTTATTTAGCCGGAAAATGTTTATGATAGCAAGTACAATTAAAGGCAGGCCTAGTACCAGTCTAATGAAAGTTGATTACAGCTCTCAAATATATCCCAATTGAAAGCCCCAGGAAGTTTCTGACTGCTTCAGACCATCTCTCCTTATGTGCCGTGGATAGTTAAGCTTACTGAAAGTGTATCAACACAAAAAGAAAAAAAATGGACCCACAGGTCTTTTACATAAAAAGGAAAGACATACTGTTCCCGAAAAGAACAAAAAAAAAATGTAAACATACTTGCACTGCAAGGAAAAATGCTATTACTGCAAATTTACTGGATGTATCACGAGTTCAAGAACAGATGCCTCTTCTTGAACGATAACGCCTTAATAAGAATGTGAAAGGTAAAACTCACAACATAATCTTCATGACCGTTCCTTTACACTCACAATCAATATTTTGAAAAATGGTCATTTTCACAATATCACAGCTGTCTTTATGTCTCACAATCTGTCACAGTCATCAGATAAGATCACAAAATTCTTAGCCTACTCGACTGATCATCCATTGTTCAGGCTGTTTGGTTTCCTTTGTTAAAATCAGGATTTTTTCCGTTTCTCAAGGCTGGTGTAATATTTATATCTATATATCCATATCTCAAGATTTCTTGTAACCTGTACATAAGAAATATAAATTCGATGTAAAAGGAATAATCTATCCCAGTACAAAGTCTTAATAAAAAGACACAAAACTTATTCATAGTATGTAATAATTTTGAAGAAGAGCCAGAAGAATAAAAAAAAATACATAACAAAATATTCACAGGATAACCACGGTCTGATAACTGTTAACCTTTACAAAAGCAACTTGTTACGTAGCTATATACGAATTTATATCCATTCAAGCTTATGCTTAAACGTGTGTTAATTTCATGAAAAGTTTTATGTTGTGAGAACAATAGGTGAAAGACTCTTGGAATCACAAGGTATCCCGGTACTGTACAAATGATTTACCTTCGCCATTTACGTCCGAGCATAAGGGAGCATAAATGATTTTCTTCATTTGACTGTTGCCGATTTTGTCCGCCTCTCATACTGAAGGATGTATAATCATTTCAGCTTTCTCATTGCATCATAAAATAAACTAAATGCGAGTCAAATAACTTCAAGCAAGTGAATGGGTGAGGTGAAATTTAGCCTTTAATAACAGGTATTCATCTGAAAACTATGTCCGTTACACATGCCACGTAGTTGGCAGATCATCCAATCTCGTCTGAACCATGGGATGTTCTCATTTTATTCATGTCAAGTGAGTGAAGTTAGGAATTCGGCAAAAATATAATCACAGCATTTTTGACCAGGTATTCATCTCAACTGTTTAGAATACCAAGCCTTGTATGGAAGCCAAGTTACAAGGTTATATCTCTAAAATTACGAAGAAAAGCGTTACCTACGGTTTTCGCGCCAACAGGGGACTTCCTCTTTTCATTGTTTCAACGCTAGTTTTTTTCCCCGAAGCTACACAAGACCTATGTTTGTTATCCTGCATATAAATTATACATTTTAAGAACATTCTTGACTGTATAGGCTAAGTACACTTCAAAAGAATGCTAATACCATTTTGAAAATTAGCTTCTCATAAATATAAATAAGCCTCAACGTGACAGATTATTTAATATTGGCATAGATGATAGTCGAGTAAAAGGTTTGCCCTTGTGATAGGAATGGTCCTGAGAACGCCCAAACAGTCACGGGTTGGCATAGTCTCCAAAGTTTAGAGAGGGTGATGTGAGCGGATTCGATGGGGTTGGGGCGTGGGGTGGATAATGGAGGTGGGGCGGTCATCACCCTCAAGCTGTTCTTGGCCTCCAGACCCGCCATCACCGAAACCCTAACCCCTCCCGCACCTTCCTTCACTGATACAAATCCCCCTTCTGCCATTATCTGTAACTCACATCCGTATTCCACTAACAAGTACTGCTTCCCCCTTCCGCTTAACTTGAACTTGCTAAAATGAACGTACATTTTAATACCTGATACGTCAAACAGATTTACAGTCACGTATCTGTGACGGATATGTGATGATGGTGGT